>NC_135362.1:12597500-13197500 GCF_051622035.1 Arctopsyche grandis | reverse complement strand
CTTGACGATACGACGCAAGCAATATTGCACCGAATCGTCGCGCTCTGTGATGTACGTATATGTAAAGGGCGCTACAGACGCTCTGGAATATCGGGCGGCGACCGATGTTGACGCAGACCGTAGCGTGTGTAGGAAAATTCACCGTCAGGTGGAAGCGCACGTCGAACCAAATTCTGTTCGTTCGCCGCACGGTGGATACCCCCTCTCCCAGCCCCGCCCGTCTTTTGCTCGGTTCGTGTTTTGTTTTTACATTCCACTTTTTTTACCATTGTTGTCGCTAGCTTCGAGAAGGTTTATTAGTCATCCGGATTTCGCTGATTTGTGTGTGTCGTTCTTGGATTTCTTCGACAATTATCATGTCGAAGGAAGTATTGGAAGAATTTATCAATATTTATCGAGATCTTGCCTTTGGATAATTAAGGCCAAGGACTACCACAATCGTGATAAAAGAGATGCGGCGTATAACAAATTATCAAATAAATTAAAAGAAATAGAGCCTTCTGCTAATAAAAATGTCGTGATTAAAAAACTGAATAATTTACGAAGCAACGCCAGAAAGGTAGCGAAAAAAGTGAACGAATCTAAAAGTATTGGAAAGGGAGCAGAAGACGTTTATGAACCTAAATTGTGGTATTTCCATCTCTTCGATGTTTTGGTGGATCAAAACATCCAACTAGCATCACACTCCACCATGAACATGAGCAGTGACAACGAATTAGAAAATGTGGTGAGTAAAAAATAATAATAAGTATCAAATTTGTGCAATATAATAAGTTTTATTGTTATAATGCCGCTGCTCGCACCGCACGATAACTACTGAGAATTTATATTAAGTCGTTCCATCGCGTCATAACGGAGAGACGTACCGGAGCGTGTGTAGCCCCCTACCATTTCAGATATACCGAAAGAAATATCTCACGGTCTACCGCAATACATACCGCGCGATATTCCAGAGCGTCTGTAGCCCCCTTTAGCCGATTTTGCCTTGCACTCGGCCAAAACATGCCGAAACCGTCAGAACGTGCCGAAAAGTGCACTGCTATATAGTGTGAATAGAAGCAGTCTTTTCTGTGCACTGCTTTGCCAGGCTTTTGTCGTGACCTTTAGGACGAAAACACACTGAATAGTACGGAACATCAGGTCCTTGGTTCCACGCCGTGAGAGTGGGTGTTCCCCAAACCGAATTCGGGTGTAGTTGCACATGCAGAGTGCATATGTTTCTCCTACATTTCTTCAAATATGAGATTCACCGTTATCGATCACTGTCGAGCAAGGATAAAATATCACTGAAAACACTCCAGGGGCTGATTTTTGGGACTGTACATATATGGTCTAGGGGTGCCGCGTTTATTTGACATGTTTAAAAGTATCTATAAAAATAAACACGTACCACGTCCCACTCAGTGTGTTTTCGCCCTTATTCGTTGTTACAACAAATAGGATAATTCATCGCCACAATTATCGGTTCTTTCAACGAATACATTTTTAAAACAATTAAGTGTAAATCTATTTCTAATTGCAGGCCAGTTTTTTTTTTAATAAAGTCGATGAAAATAGCGATTTTTACGACAGACAAATTGGACGCGGAATCATTTCGTTACCAAACATATTTTTCATTCCATTAAAAAGAACATAATCAGCTAAATTTATTTCCGAACTGATTTTTATAAACTTTGTAAACGTTACACATTTTTTAATCAGTACTGACTGGTGGAGTTTATTATTTTTTATTGTCATTATTGTAATCAACGACAAAACCAAAATGAGATGTGAGAAAAATATTTACGTTAATTGTCTTGTACTGTACAATGTTCATAGTTTGCCACAAAAATGGTTAAATATCTATTTGATGACTGATTTACAACTTAATAGACCAAAAACTACCTAGTTTTTTTATAGATAAACTAAATTAAAAAAAGACGATAATTTGATATATGTATGTACATTTTAAATAAAAAAAATCCTAGATTTTTGTAGGGTTTCGTAACGATTTTGTATTTACATATGTACCTATTTTGTAATCATTTGTTTATATACCACAGGTAATTAGATATATCATAAGTATTATTAGTCTGGCCTAATTGAAACTTGTTGATTACACATGTTGATTAGTTATACATATGTACGTACCTATTATAACTTAATTATCGATCCTTAAGAAATATTTAACATTTCGAAACACGTTTTATGGTTATACAACTCATTAAAAAAATTGTGATTAGTATATTGTATATTGTACATACATATATTCGTGAAAAGATGGACGAAAGAAGTGCTTGAATGGTACCCAAGGGGATGTAAAAGATTGAAAGGAAAGTCGCACTGAAAATAGGTGGATGAAATAAGAAAAAATGTGTGGGGTGAGATGGATGAGAGTTGCGCAAAACAGAGACGAAAGGAAGCGTGTTGAAGAGGCCTTCATCCAGCAGTGGATGACGAACGGCAGTAAATGAAGATATAGTCGTGACATCATTTTTCACTATTCGATGATTTCATATCTAATATTAAAGTTTGGTAATAAATATTATATTATAGTAGTAACTCTAAGCAACGATCGATCAACCGTACATACTTGCGTCCATTTTCATATTATATCCCATTTGTAAGTTTAGAAATAAATTTCACAACATCAAAAATGTTTCAATCGTCGATAATTTGAAATGCGTAGACTCTACGTCGTAGATAAAAAGTACTCGGGATCCAATTAAAAATATTGCTACGCAATCGACCGGTTAAATACCCATACAGTCGTACAAGATCTACCGGTGAAAGTATGTATGTGAGTAATTTTTGCGATGTTGATGTCATTTCTACCT
Organism: Arctopsyche grandis; assembly: GCF_051622035.1. Classification (NCBI taxonomy): domain Eukaryota; kingdom Metazoa; phylum Arthropoda; class Insecta; order Trichoptera; family Hydropsychidae; genus Arctopsyche; species Arctopsyche grandis. Next base: position 13,194,684 of record NC_135362.1, on the reverse strand, counting down.
AGAAATTTAGTGATCCTGGTCGAGTTGAGTACCTATTGACATTTAACTTTTTTTTTTCTGCGCAAATTGTGATATTTCAATATTTGTTTATATTTTTTCAACTCGGATTTCATCCATAGTCCGCTTGCTCGACACGTTTATCTGCTTAAAATATTCACGAAAATCGTGTCTAGAAATTGCGATCCCGAATGAAATTTTAAATCGTGAAATCTGGGATAGGAAAAATTCGAAGATAGAAAAAATTCAATTGATAGTATTTCCAGGTGAAGAATTGGTTTTATCCCATTTTGGTTTTGAAAATTAGTAACCTTTTTGTTTTTCACTGTATACTTTTTTTGAAAAGTACAGATAAAGCATTGGAGAGTGATAATGAAGAAATTTATAGTACAAGTCATCAACACCAGTCAAATTATTTTTAAAAACGAACATTGAAATTTTGTTTATTTTTTTAATTTTCTCTTTCAACTTTAACCCAGTCAAATAACGTGAAAAATAAATATTAAAAAAAACGCACGTGAACCCTTATAAAGCGCTATTTGTTTCTCAAAAAAACTGAACCAGCACGTTATAGGAGGCTCGGCTATATTAACCCTTTGAATGCTGACCAACGTCGATCGGCGGTTTGTCAACAAGTACATGAGCCTGAAGTACGCCGATGGGCGTACAAAGATTATACAGTATTTTTGCAAGTGAAACATTAGCCAGCATACACTCTACATGGGTCTACCTCACGGGCCGGAATGTGAAATTACCGAAAACGCAAATATCGGAAGGCAAAGATCGAAAGATCTTAAGTCGAAAGATAAAAAAGGGTGCATGGTAAACGGTACACACTCACTTAATTTGCGCGAGCAGGATACAACAGGAACAAGAGGAACAGGCTTTTCCTCCCGTATTCTGCGCGCGCACATTAAACATTTTTGTCATACAGCCTTGTTTAATGTGCGCGCGCAGAATACGGGAGGAAAAGCCTGTTCCTCTTGTTCCTGTTGTATCCTGCTCGCGCAAATTAAGTGAGTATGTACCGTTTACCATGCACCCTTTTTTTATCTTTCAACTTTGCCTTCCGATATTTGCGTTTTCGGGCGTTTCACTTTCGAGCCCGTGAGGGAGACCGGTACATACATATGTATATATGTAGAAATTAGGGCTTCCAAACCGGTTTAAACCGAAACCGAAAAGCCGGCTTTTTGGCTCGATCAACCGGCTTTTTAAGGTTTTCTTTAATTAATGTTTTTTTCCTCAAAATTAACAATTATGAATAGAGGTAGGATAGTCACAGTGCTATCCATTGTTCGGCAAACCTTTAACAATGCATTTACAACCTTTGAACAATACACGGCCCCCTCAGGCTCCGGTGACTAATTATGAATTTTAAATTTCTATGAAAGATCAAAATAAATGTGTATAAACGATCTTAGGTAATAGGCGTATATTTCTTTGAACAAAAAAAAAGCTACACTACTTTCTTTCTTGAGCGGTTTCTTTGAGATTTAGTAATAGACCAGGTCATAAACCAATAAAATATTATTGAAAGTATGTAGTTTCAATGGCCTACCCAACTTCAGGTATAGAAAGCATCCTTATCTATCGCAAATCCTTGTACTTGAAAACATCAAAAAAAGTAGTCAAATGATTTATGGCAACCCCTATGTAGAAATAGTAGAATTTAGTACATTAGGAAGAATCCAAAACGACACTTGTAAATAGGTTTTTGAGCTCTTTTTCCTATTATGCTTTTGATTAACATTAGAATAATATAATACTGTGATTACTAACCAAATTAAATTAAAATTGTAAAATAGAAAATGATCAGTAGATCAGTAGCTATTAAAATAGATATAAGATGTATTGTGAACATAATTTCGTAATAATAAAAAGCATTTAAAAATCAAAATCAAAACGACACTCACTCATAGATGTGGCAGATGGTACGAGCCAGACCGTTTCCGGATCCGCACGGCACCACGGCCAGAGGCACTTCCTGCAACACCTGTCTCCAATCGGGACGCTCGAAGATACCGTTGATGACCTCGTACATGATCCCGTCTCCCCCCACGCAGACCAGCCCTCGCCAGGAGTAAACGTTCTGGGTCCTGGCCAGGTGACGAGCGAAGTCGGCGTGCTCGGTGACCTGCACCGAGAAGGGCATCTCGGCCTCCGAGAGCAGAGGAGCCACCCTCTTCTGGAACAGGTGGCGAGCCTTGCCCGAGCCAGACTTGGGGTTGAGCAGGATGAGGAGTCTGCGCTCCGAGGCTGGCGGGTTCGGAACGGGCGCCGCGTCCACGGCTCGGCCTTCCATCAGGCAGCGAATCGCGGCCCTCCACCTGAGCGCTTCCTTGGCGTTGTCTTCGTACCGGTCGAAGGACCTGAACCGAAGGGTGAGCGTGGTGCGGTGGCGGCGGCCCCGCTTCAGCTCGTACGCGAACACGTGCAAGTAGGCGCTGGAGTCCCCCGACGAAGACGACGAAGACGACTTCTGCTTGCGAGGACGACACATGCAGGAGGCGCCGCCCTCCGTGTCCTCGCCGCGCACGCCCACCATGTCCTTCACGCACACCGTCTGCTCGGAGGGCGGCCGCTCGCGCCTCAGCGTCAGCCCCTTGTCGGTGAGTCGCACCACGAACGCCGCGCTGCGCCCTCCCAGGATGTAGAACGTCTCCTCCAGGTGCACGCGGGGGGTGTTCGCACCCGACCCCATCTCGTCGCTCGCCGCCACTGCGAAGCCTTGCCGCACCACACTCGACTACGAACGCACGTCGACTGAAGGTTCAACTGTCAACTGGATCCCAACATGTATACACTGGCCCCTACGTGTACGTGTACGGCCATAGCGTGGATGTACATATGTCATGTCATGTCAACATATTTTTTTCGATCCGATGTAATCCAATTAGATTCTAGTTGCAATTTTTACACATATTCAAAACCAGGGCTTCGTTGTCCCGTGGGTTAATTTTTTGACTCACGAAGAAATTAAACAATAGCAAATTTTATTTTATTTGGAACTTGCGATAGACCCGATGAAATTTTCATCGGGTGCATTATACATAATTAAAAACTACCTACCTACCTATATACAGTTCCGGTTTTAGGGGGGGGGCAAGGTTGGGCGGCGCCCGAAGGTGCCAAATAAGTTAGGGCGCCGCTTGATGCGTCAAAGGCGCTTTAAATTTTAAAATTAGAGCGCCAAAAGCCATACAAATTTTTAGATTAGAGCGCCATAGGCGAATTTTTTTTCTAAGGGTGTTTTAAAAAAATTGCCCAAGGGCGCCATGGGTGTAAGGCCGGCACTGCCTATATATCTAATATATAATATTGAAAGAGACTTTGTATGTAACTATGTGTGTAAGGGAACTTCGAACTTCGTTTGTTGGGAACTTCGAAAAAAAAATCTAAGTTTTTATGATGTCAATACGGGCATCGTTGAATATAATTTATTTGCGATTCAAATAAATTTAATAAAAAAGAAAATTAATTATTTTGCCATGTTTAAGCTGTTTATATTACAATTACCAAGTGAAGTCGGGTAAAACCATTAGTAAACAATATAAAACAGCAATAGGAAAATTAAATTAATTTATTAAAATTAAATTAATTTAATAAAAATTAAAATGAATTATTAAAATTAAAGTAACCCTTTAACATTTTTAATGCTGAGCTAGAATCCATGCTATGTTGATATTTTATAAAATAGCTCTGTCTCACAAATGTTTTGACAATGTGGAGGTTCTTGGAAGGCGCGTCTACCTGCATCTTGCATAAAGCACGCTATACAGTACCTATATTTATTCATTATTTTCGTAAAAAAAACTTCTGGAAATATTACAAGGAGCGACATTTTCGTCGTTATCGCTATCGCTATCAGACTCCAATTCGCTGTCGATTTCGTATTCACTCTCTGTTCCATACTCAACATCAGTGTCATACATATTCTCCATACTAAAACGTTATAAAAAAAAATAATAGTAACAACACTCGAATGTTTACTCGATTTGTATACTCGAAATTATATACATAAATTTATTCAAAATCTGCACTCTCTAAGATGAATCCACACTCTCTAAGACGCTCCAGGTTGTAAATGTGTAGCGGAAAATTAAGTAGATACGTAAGTCAAGTCGTGAAGTCTCAAACAACAGTTGAGCTAAGACTGAATGTACTTTTCATATGATATCCCGTAAAAAAGGAACTTGTGGTTTTTCCCTTATTAAGTTCCTTAAAAGGTAGCGTAAAAGTCCACAATTGCTAAAAGATATTACATGATGTTTTCCAGGAATCGACTCACCATTATCGTGATAGCAGGTAAATCGAAAAAAAATTGGCATTTTTACATATAAAGTGATAGCATCGTATTTGGATCAGCCATTAGACATTTTAGTATATTCACTTACATTTACTAAAAGTAATATTTACTAAGCTTTTTGTATAAAAATATGATCACCAAAACATCTATATTTTTTGAATAAGTTAAAAAATAAACAGTAAATAACATTATATAAAATTTAAAATAGAGAGTGTATAGAGACCTTTAGGCGAAAAAATTGAATGCTTCTCGCGTTACTACAGCAAGTGCGTATTTTTTTTTTTAACCTTTCTGTTGGAAAGGGACAAAGCGCGCTCGGTTAGTCGCGCGCGCCTACTGAAATTTTGTGAACACGACAGGCGTGTCGTTAGCACCCAACGGGTTAAGTAAAGATGTCTTTTCTGTTGAAAGCCCGCCACGCTGAAAATTTCACCATTTCCAACTAGAATTATTTTGAAATCCAATAGGAAGCAGGTATATAAATTGTAACAAACCGTAGATCACTACCCTAGATAACTACTGGCAGAGATTTCATGTTTTTTAAAGGTGTGTTTAGACTCTCTAATATATCTTGCAACAATATAAAATAAACCAAATAAGTCAATTAATAAATATATTTTTCCAAAATTAGTTCCATCTTCTTCATTGTTGTTAAAATGTAATGCCCAAAATCTTAATTTCAAGTCATAATCTAAAATATTCAGCAGCTAAGGCTTTCCATCGGGTAATTCTGCTATGGTTATAAATTCAGAAATTCAGGTGTAAGCTTGTATTCAGGTGTAAGTCTTTATAAACGTTAACAAATGAATGAAACGGATCACACGACCTATTTGAATGCAATTTTTTTAAATGATACCTTTAAAGACTTAACATTCTTGTTTATTTACAAAATTTACATGCAAAATTTACAACGCCTATCGGTGTTTTGCTTGCCTATGGACTTGTCAGCAAAACGCCGATCGGCGTTGGTTAGCATTCAAAGGATTTACAGTAAAATAAAATTTAAATATTTCATGCAAGAAAATTTTTTGGTGCAAGGTGGATCTTTTAGGAAAAGAAAAATATATAATTTTCAAAAATTATATATTCAAAATTTAAAAAAAAAGAGTCAAAATTTTTTTCAAATCAAATTAATCAATTATTAGACCACATTGTGTTATAAATTCACGTAATTTCACAGTTTACATGTGGTGGTTAGTTTGGAATAATCGGATTGCATAGTTATAGGCTTATTGAAAATCAACGAGCGCATTATTTAAATACTAAAGATATCACCAGGTCACGAACGGTAAACGGACTACTAGTCATATGTGAACCAGTCACAGGACAACCGGTCGCTTTAGATCGGTCCCACGTGATCACCCGTCACACTAAAACTGGTTGACCGATTTTAGGGTGTGACCAGTTTTCTCGTGACCAGTTTTAGGGTGTGACCAGTTTTCTCGTGACCAGTTTTAGTGTGACGGGTGATCACGTGTGACCGATCTAGAGCGACCGGTTGTCCTGTGACTGGTTCACATTTGACTAGTAATCACCGAACCGTCACGAACAAGTTCTTCTTCTTGTTAATGCCTTGTCCGCATCCGGACGTTGGCGACCTCCTCGTCGATTATTTGAATATATCCGCATCGGTCTTCAGCGGTTCGGAATAGCTCTTCGGCGCTCATATCGGTCCACATGCGCACGTTTCGAAGCCAAGATAACTTTTTCCTGCCAATCCATTTTTTTCCTTCTATTTTCCCCATGGTTATCAAACGGAGAAATTCGTATTTTGGACCCCGTATCATGTGTCCGAGGTACTCCATCTTTCTCCGCTTGATGACAGAAACAAGTTCCCCGCCTCTCCCCATCATGCCGAGGACAGCTTCGTTCGATATCTTTTTGGTCCACGGAATCTTTAGCATACGCCTATAGACCCACATCCACAACGAACAAGTTAGTTCTTTACATATCTTTTCATATTGTGCAAAAAAAATTCACAGGTCTGTTTGAAATTTGAGGGTGCATTCCTCGTTTGGAACATTTAACGGAGCATTTTCCAAGTTCAGATAATCATCTTTGGCTATTACGGCAAGTTCAGATGATGCAAATAGCATCCAATTCAAAAAGCACGTATTTATTAAAAACAATGCGTATACACAGATATTGAATTTACGAATGGCCACACCGATGAGATCATGCACGTGGTTTCCCACGCGATGACCTGTCGACAGTGAAGGCGTGCGTGCGCTGGTCGAGAGGGGTCTCCGCAATCGCCGGCTTCGAGTTTCCCGCCGTCTGAAACGTCGTCAGGAAACACATCTTCGCCGAAATGTGGCCGGGCGGGGGCGGGGGCGCGGGCGCGGGTGCGGCAGGAGGGGCAGCGGGAGGGGGCGAAGGCGGCGAGCTGCAGCTGGTGATCACGCAGGTGAGCGGCGAAGGGGCGCTGCTGCGGCTGAGCGGGCTGTACTCGACGCGCAGCGCCCGCCAGCTGGAGGGGCTGCTGGCCGAGATGGCGCCGCGCCTCACGACGACGAGTGCGCCGAGCGCGCGCCAGCTGAAGCCGCGGCAGGTGGTGGGGCTGATGCGGGGGCGCGAGCTGCGGCGCGCGGCAATCCTCAGCGTGTCCCCCCTCAAGGTGCGGCTCATCGACGAAGGCACGGACTGCGCGGCCGACGTGTCCGAGTTGCGGCTGATGGATTCGGCCACCGACTTGATCAACAGAGTCCCCCCTCAGGTCGTCGACGTCTTCGTCAGCAGGGTGGCTCACCCTCAGCGCGCCTGGGAAATGAACGCCATGTCTTGTCTGAGGGATTTCCTCGTCGGACGAGAGGTGAGACTATCTATTCTCCTCGATTGCCTCGAATGTCTTATCAAAGATAACGTTTATAGGTTATATTGCACAATTTTTTTAAACTTTTCTTTTTATATTTGTCTTATATTGACCTTCCGTTTTATATTTGTCTATTTTAATTTGGATAATTTAACCTGGGTTCTTTTTTTGATACTCGTTCATTAGTTAGGCTCACGCTTCGCGCTCATTGCAACACCGTGTTTGACTATTTCTGTCAACAGATGTCTCAAGTGTCAAAATGAGTATTCGCGCGCGAAACGTGAAGTATTTTTTTTTTTAAAGAATGGTTTTGTGATAAATTGATAGGAATTTATTTTTCAAGCTCGCCAAGCCTTATTGAAGAACTTAACCGCCAGTTGCTCAAACCAGCCGATATCAACAATGGTCATAAAAGTTGCCTTAATGATGAAATCCACATGGCTATCTATATCCAGACTATAAAGATTGTATTGCACAATTTTTTTATGTTTTTCCCTATCTTCCGTTTTATATTTGTCTATTTTAATTTGGATAATTTAACCTGGGTTCTTTTTTTGATACTCGTTCATTAGTTAGGCTCACGCTTCGCGCTCATTGCAACACCGCGTTTGACTATTTCTGTCAACAGATGTCTCAAGTGTCAAAATGAGTATTCACGCGCGAAACGTGAAGTACTTTTTTTTTTAAAAGAATGGTTTTGTGATAAACTGATAGGAATTTATTTTTCAAGCTCGCCAAGCCTTATTGAAGAACTTAACCGCCAGTTTCTCAAACCAGCCGATATCAACAATGGTCATAAAATTTGCCTTAATGATGAAATTTACATGGTTATCTATATCCAGACTATAAAGATTATATTGCACAATTTTTTAAGTTTTTCCCTATCTTCCGTTTTATATTTGTCTATTTTAATTTGGATAATTTAACCTGGGTTCTTTTTTTGGTACTCGCTCATTAGTTAGGCTCACGCTTCGCGCTCAAAAGCCAATTACACTGTTCGACACGAAAAATGTTTCAGAGACGAGATATGTCTTTTCTTATAGATCTATGACCATTGAACACGAATCTGGTAATAAAAAGTGTTGATTGGCTCGAGATTCGGAGATATATGTGTTTTTAAATCGCGCGATTTTTCTATATCTTGGCGTTGTTCGGTCGATTTCTCAAAATCTGTTAATTTTCTGTTCAAAATGAATATTGGAATCTACAGTCGGGTATTTTATCTTTCATTTGTAGTACTTTTCAACTTTCAAATCTTTCTAAGTAGTCGTCCAGTTCAAATCAAAAGTCAAAATTACGTATTCATTTTGAACAGAAAATTAACAGCTTTTGAGAAATCGACCGAACAACACCAAGATATAGAAAAATCGCGCGATTTAAAAAACACATATCTCCGAATCTCGAGCCAATCAACACTTTTTATTACCAGATTCGTGTTCACTGGGCATAGATCTATAAGAAAAGTCATATCCCGTCTCTGAAACATTTTAAAAGTCGTCATTTGTCGAACAGTGCTATTACGCTCGATTGCAACACCCTGTTTCGACTATTTCTGTCAACAGATGTCTCAAGTGTTAAGGTCAGTATTTGCGCGCGAAACGTGAGCCCAACTAGTGAACAAGTACCTTTTTTTTTAAAAAGAATGGTTTTGTAATAAACTGAAAGGAATTTATTTTTTCAAGCTCGCCAAGCCTTATTGAAGAACTTATCCGCCAGTTTCTCAAACCAGCCGATATCAACAAGTCATAAAAGTTGCCTTAATGATGAAATTCACATGGCTATCTATATCCAGACCATAAAGATTATGATCCTATATATTCCATTGAAACTTTTATTTTGCCGTTTTTCGAGCAGATTTTCAATTTACAAATTGACGTATGACATTATGAATAAAATGTTTCTGAAAAGTAACATATAAGAACTTTGAGCTAACTACGCTAAGATTCTAACCTGGATGCATTCCAAGGCATCAACTTGAGTTAACATATTCAAACGATCCTTACTCAAAAAAAAAAAAAAAATGGCCACATGTAAAAAATGTTTTATGAAAAATAAAACGTCATATTTTGTACAACATATAAATGTACATATTACTAAGAGTAAAAATATTCAATAGTTTCCAAATAGAACAATGTTATTGTTGTTCCATACCTTTAAAAAGTAATACTTGTCCACAGCTCTCTTCATCTGGTCCCACCCGTTACTTCAGCTCTCCTTAATCCTCATCTCTCGTAAGACTTGGGTTTCAAAATTTCAATTTTCAAATACATTTCAATTTCGTGGTATTCTAACTTATGTATATTCCCATACTAAAAAAAACAGCAATAGAAAAAATTATGTGTTTTAATAACTCATCAAGTGCGGGCTTTTAATAAGCTACTTTTACAACAGCAAAAATATAAAGCAATCTAAAATGAATGAAATGCGCATTAAAGATCTCGCACAAAGGATCGGTAACGTCTTAACCGGCAACCGTCCAAGTTGGTCCACTGTGTATAATTGTTGTTTAATATTAACCCTTTGCCCGCGTCATCAAATTTAGCGAACATGCCCTGTACGCGGCTGCTTTTTTGCGGATTTTGTTATCGCGTTTTCGACTATAAATATAGGTTGTAATATTTTATAAATTATTTTAGCCTATATTGAATTTTTTTTGACTACTGCCATCTATTGAATTTGGTAAAGTATACATTTAGTAATATTTTCAACCAAGTTATAAAATTTTAACACAATAGACGGCTCTTATACAGGTTGGAACTTCCAAGACATCTATGCGTGTCTCACGCGCTGAGGGCATGTTCGCTAGGACATGTATAGTAGTCGTACGCGGTGGAAAGGTTAATAACTTTGAATTAAGAATTTGTGAATTTAACTGCAAATATTTTGTAGTTATGATCCTGGGAGTTCTTCAATTCTACCATTAACTGCACTTTTTAATGATCGAAACATTTTTTTACTTCATACTACAAATATAATATTGCTCTATGTAACATTTTTATTTAACAGAAATAAATTTACTTAATGCGCAATTTCTCTTATGAAAAGCTATTTTTTTTAAATGCACCGTTAAATCCTACCCATTCTAAACTGGATTAGAGTTTTCTACTCAATTACCCCATTTGAAATGTAAGAACAAATATGCACATTACACAATATAGAATTGTGCAATGTTCATTATGTTTATTCCTAAATCGATAAATTCGACGATATGATTTATTTTTCACATTATTAACAATTCTATTTCTCAAACAGGTGGTTTGTCACGTCGAAATGAGGGCTGGAGACCAGTCCTTTGCCAGCGTGCGCTACGAAAATGAAGACTTATCCGATTATCTGATAAAGTCCAACATATGCATGTCCGTGGATGCGCGCCAGCAAGTATACCTGCTCGAGAACAACGTGCCCGAAGAGCCACAACGAACTCCTACGTCTAAATTAAACCGCACCACCAGTTTGCCGGCGCCGAGACCTCTCAACAAGCCCGAAGATCGATCGAGTCGCTCGCCCAGCACTACTGACTCCACGTACAATAGCCGATTGCTTGAGGTCGGCTCTCAACATGAAGTGCACATTTCGTACGCCAAAGATGGACCTGAACTCTTCGCTATACAATTGAAAAACGACGAGCAAATGCTTATCAGTATAATGAAGCAAATTAACAGTATTCCATTAAAAAGTGTTACGGAAACTTTGACTATAGGTATGGTTTGTCTCGGTAAATTTTCCGAGGATAATGCGGTGTGTCGAGCTGTTGTCATCGGTTCGACGGCTTCCAAATGTAAGCTGTTCTTCGTGGACTTTGGCATGACTGAACTCGTGTCGTACTATGATATATATTATATTCCAAAAGAACTCATCTCGCCTAGTGTATTTGCTTTGAGGTTCTGTTTGTCCGGTATTCAAGATTTGACAATAACCGACGAAATCAAGCAAAACTTCTTTTCTTTAGTCAGTGACAAGGTGTTGACGTTGAAAGTTGTACCGTCTGAAGGTCCGCCCATAATCCAATACTGCGAATTGTATTTAAACGGTCATAGCATAAGAGATATATTAAAGTCGAACGATTTGTCTTCAATCAAATTTGAGAAAATTCCTTTATCGACACTTAAGGGTAATATGAATATTGTAGTGTCGTACGTCGACAGTTGCACAAACTTCTTCGTCCAGTTGTCTAGTACATACCAAGAGCTGGATGTACTTATGACGCAGGTTCAGCAGCACTGCATCAGTGCACCGTCGTTGATGTTTCATGAAATAAAACATGGAATGGTTTGTTGCGCCTACTATTCCGAAGATGAAAAGTGGTATCGTGCGCAAGTTTTGAACATCAAAAAGGATAAGATTACGATACTTTACGTTGACTATGGAAACGAGCAAGAAGTCACTGCGGAGCTTGTCAAACCAATAACTCCCACACTGATGAGATTGCAAACGCAAGCCATACATTGCGCCTTGAAAGGATACGAAGATCAACCGTTCAATGCAAATATATCTAGCAAACTCGAAGAAATTACCGAGGAGAAGGAGCTTGCGATGAATGTATGCGGAGTCATCGGAAGTGAAATTTTACTAGTCGAACTCACTGATAAAACCTCTTCGCCTTCTATGAGCATCACGCAACAGTTGAAACAACTTGAATTAGTAAAGGAGTCTACTCCACCACCCAAGGTTATTGTTATTGCTTATTATTTATTGTCACCTGTAACTTTATGAATCTTTTTATATACAATTCAATAATGTATTGTTGCTTCCATATCTATTTTACTTCATTTTAGTTGTTTTTACAGTAAGCCAAGTCTTAATCTCGATTCTTATTAGACGAGCTTTATTATCTTAATGAGCCAAAATGAATTATATATTTTTTTTCTTCCTATTGTCAGGCTAAATGATTTTTTTTTTTTGATAAATATGTAAATTTTTATTTTCCCATTGTGCCATTACAGGTTGCCCCTAAGCAGCTCATATGGTATTAAATTTGTGCATATGTAAATAAATTTGAAATCATATTCAAATACTGACATAGTAGGTAGGATGGTTTTGCCAATTTAATGAGGAACCGTTTCAACAATGAAATCAGATTATTTGGAAAACTTTGATAGGAAACGATCGACAAATATCCAAATAGGAGTAACAAATATCCAAATCTGACCAGCAGCACTACAGAAATACTTCCGAATAAATTATTTTTCAATCGAGCTCAACCCAGGGCTCGAACCCGGGAACCCGTCGGTGGTTAGAATGAATGCAACCACCGAGCTATGCTGCTGGCTATGAGATATTATATCCAGTGGTGTAGTCGGGCCAGGTCGCCGCCCTGGTACTTTGATATAAAATTTGTTTTTTGAGTATATTTAAGAATATGTTTGCTTATATTTCATATAAAATTTTGTATACCAAATATTGTGAGAAGACTCGTTTTAACATTTGGTGACTACAACCGTATCCTCGCTCAAAATGCCCATTTGAGTGCACAAAATTTTTTTAAAAGCAGCCCAACAACCCATTGAAAAAATTATAAACACTTTGAATGATGCCAAAATCGAATCATCAGAACTGTATATTATTATATTGCAAAAAATAATAACATACTCAGACCGTTTTTAATTTTACATAACATTACAAAGTTGTTGCAACATATTCATGTGATTTAGTTGTTAGGTGAAACTACATATGTATATATCATAGATCTAGAATATACTAGATCCGCCCTCACGTGTTATACTTGTCTCCCTTTTGGCGCATGCAAAATACATGGCGGGTGCACAGTTTCTCTTAGTAGGTAGGTAGGTACCGCTGCATCGTAGGGAAAAAAACCCAACTTCCCCGGTAGTTAAACCCCCCGCACCCCTCAGTTAGTGAAGACAAGATCTCCGACCAAAATAACACGTCTGGGCCCATCTAGTGTATTATACATCAATGCTATATATACATAATTTGATTTAAATTTACTTTGATCGTTTGTTTCAGAATGCTGATTTTTCATTTTCTCCCGAAAGTGATTCACAACAAGATAGTTATAATTCGGATTCTTACAATAATAGGAAGCAAAGTTTTAGAAAAGAAAAACCAGGACACAATTCTTATGAATCGACCGGATCAAACTATGAAAACACAGGATATAAGAAACGTGGTGTCAACGATCGATTCCAACAAGGGGATTCTAGAAGCAATGCTCCTTATAATAGGGAACGAGAACATCAACCGAAATACGACAACGAAATGCGTCCCAAATATGAGAATGAACATCGACCAAAGTACGACAATGAACATCGACCAAAGTATGACAATGAACAGCGACCTAGATACGATAATGATCAACGACCGAGATATGATAATGATAATCGCCGAAACAAAGAGTTAGTATCATGATTCTATTTTGAACTTTTGCATATTTTCAAGTTGAGAAAGTATAAATTTGAATGGCACTGTCAATTTACCAGATGTGATTTGTGCGTTCCTAGACTATGTAACAATTAATCTGATGAGTGATAAAAATTACAGCTCTTAATTATATTTTGTAGAGCACTAAATTATATTTGAGTTGTGAATCAAAACAGTACTATGGTTGTGTAACAATAATACCTTGCAGGGGCGTAAGAAAAGGCTCTCAACCGTCGTATAAAAGAAAGGATAACGAATCTACCGACATTGCAAATAATATTACTCCGTCTGAATTGCGTCCTTCAAAGAATAAAACACAAAGTAAAGGACTCGAAAGAAAGCGTAACGTTTCGAGTGGTTTTGTCAAGCAAAATCAACGGTAAATCATGTTGATTGGGAGTGTTTTGCTTTGCATCTTACACTTTTGATTTGCTTCTTTGCATTTTGCAATTGACCTTTTACTTTCGTTTGCTTTTCTTTTCAGTTTATAGCTAGAGTTTTGTTATGATTTTCTTATGTATTAATTTATCGTTACATAGCGAAAGTCATTCGATCACTAATATAACCAGTCTCTGTCCTTCGATTGTGTTATTTATTTTTTTCAATTTTATACATACAGGTTTCCACAACGCTTATGCAATGCAAATTCTGAAATTCATCAGAGTTTATTAAAAATCTTTATCTATTAACACAATATGTATAAATATACATATATAATCATATTTATTCACCTATGTGTATCTTGCACAATAATACAATTTTAAAAGTATTATTTTTTTGGTTTTGGTTCATCAAATAATAATCTTTAGACTTTCTTCCTAAATAATGTACTTAGGTATGTACATACATATACATATATTAAATTACATTTTCATTTACATTACTAAATGAAAACATACATTTGTCAGACTCCAGCTTCCATCTGATTGTCATGTAAATAATTTATTACACTGAGCAACAACAAAAAATTACCAGAGCAGAGACTAATCAATCCTTAATAATTTCAACTCACTGAATTCGAATATGACAATGGTTTTTATTGGTTTCTTCTCGTTTATGAGAAATGAGCGTTTTAAAAATTCTCTATTTTTATAGTTTTTCTGGTTTCGCAATCTTTTGAGTTAAAAAATGCATGATGCAAGAGCAAGATAAAGAATGAAGATTTCTACCAGCGTATCGTTTGATCTCACTCATGAGCGATGAGCTCCTAGAATATCTTTAGCATAATTTAAAATCGTTTACCATTCGAATTAGTTCGTTTAAATAAAAAAATAAATATTGAGATAAAACACCAGTCCTTAAACGTAAACGTTGTGAAATATAAAACTGTCCCAATTAATACACGAAAAAATATGTAAAAAAAAAAACAATATATTTTTGATTTTTAAAATTCGCCAGATAATTATAAGTATTTTAAAGCAATAAAAAATCGCAATCAATAGAGAAAACATCTGACAATTGATTTCAATATTCGCTTTTGGCACAGAAATACTAGATTTCGACTTAAAGATGCAAAAGCCAAAAATCTGTAAAAAAAAAATGTATTTTTTTAAACGCCCATATCATAAACGAGAAAAAGTCAACAAAAATCATTGTTATATTCGAATTCAGCGTTACACATGTGTTTACTAGACTAGACTTTAAAATTTATAAAGTAATTAATGTAGTTTTAATTTTAATTCTAGAAGCATGGGTTTTTTTTCTTACATATAAATTTATTTGAAATTCTTTAACATATCACGTTTTTTTTTGTAATATACATATGTATATTGTAAGTAAATGTTTCTTACTTTCGAATAATATTTACGTTAAACCTAACATTTTATTATTACATTTCCAGCAATTGGGATAGAGATGGTTCGTCGTCAAATTCTAGAGGCTCCGGTAAAAGATTTGACTCCAATAACACAAGAGAAAGGTCTTCTCAAGATTACAGTCACAGACCTCGGACTTATAGTACTCCCAAAACTCTCAACGATCCAGCTTCCTTCGATGCTAAATTTGCAGATTTCGATCCGGGCACAACGCCGCACGATGTGTGCATATCCTGGTTTACGAACCCGAATAATTTTTACGTGCAAATCATGTCGATTATGATGGATTTCCAAAGTATGATGCAACGCATACCGGCTATTTACGAAGGCATCCAACCTTCATCGGAAAACGTAACAGTCGGATCTTGCGTCATCGCGCAATATCCCGCCGACAATGCTCTGTTCCGTGCTGAAATAATCGAGTCGAAGAGTTGGAGTGAATATTTAGTGCAGTTTGTAGATTTTGGAAATAAATGCGTCGTCAACAACAATCAAATTTGGCCTTTGGATAATGAACTTTTACAATTGCCAAAATTGGCTTTGAAATGTTCGCTGAGCAGCATATCGCCAGCTGGCGTAAAATGGACGACTGATTTTCAAGAAGACAGATTTTTCACTTCACCTTCTTATCAGTGTAGCTTTTTATCGAAATGTGTTGATTCGCATTCCGTTTCATTGTTGAGTAGTGACGGCACGAGTGTTGAAGAAGCTTTAATTAACGAAAATTTGGCAATATGTGGCGACTCCATAATGTTCCCTAAATATAAAGGTAGGAAAATCACACATCGATGCAAATTTATCATTTAGGTTTGATACATTTTTAACAAAATTGTCTTTGTTATATACAGGCGAATCAGTAGATCTGAATTTACTCATTGGTCAAAATTTGTATTCGAAAATATGTAAAATTGAATCAATGTCGAAATTCTACTTGTACCTTGATCCTCTAGTGGAATCTACTGATGAAAGTGTATGTATTTTATGTATCCGTATATGAACATATGTTTAACATTAAATGTATGTAGCTATCTAGACAGTAAACTTATTAACATTTTTTCAGACTTTGAATATCTCCCACACTAGTAAACCAATTGAGTGTGCACTTCACAACTTTGACCCGAAGCTCAGTCAGTTAATAATGGATGAACCGAATTTTAAAACCCTTGAAAATTCATATGTGATAGTCTTTGTAGACGAAATTTGTGATAATAGGTATGTGATGTGCAGTTGTCAAATTTCTCATATGTAATGGATTTTAATTTATGTGCTATTTATACTTTTTTTTTTAGACTTTTAGTTACTTTGTATGAAAAGAGTGGATTTAAGTTAGATATTTTCTCACCGGACGAAGGTGCCTATGATAGTATTCCGTTAATTTGTCAGCATCCCGTTTTCAGCGAGAATTTTGGACCCTCTTTTGTTACGCACGTCGAATCTATCAATGAAATATATTTGCAAAGGTCTAAAAATAGTGATATTATATACACGTTGCTCGATTCAATATTCGACTTTTATAACGAAGGTGTGAAAAATATATCTTTGTTCATTATTTATATTCCTTTTATCGATGAATTTTAAGTTTATGTTTATTTTTAGGAGGTGGTACAAATTTGACGTCACCTGAAATTGATGAAATTTGTGCTGCTCAAGCACGTGACGGCAATTGGTATAGAGCAAAAATTATTGAAGTACTATCCAACGAATGTGAGGTTCTATTCATTGATTATGGAAATAAAGAAAAAATTCAATTGAGTTCTATGAAGATGCTGGATACCAGATTCCTTGCGCCGTATGAACAAGCTATGTTAGTGAGCCTTGGAATTATTCCTTTGAATGATTCGATAGTTGACGAGCTGAAAACATTAACTAATGAACAAGAACTACAAGTGAAATTATCTCTAGGTGATATAGGATGGGTGGCTGATATTGTGATCGATAATGTCAGTGTAGCTCAGACACTCACTAAAATGAAATTGTGTGACGATTCCACAGTTTGCGAAAATAGTTCAGAAAAAGAAGATGCTAAGAATGAAATGATTTCTGTTTTAGTATCTCATATTGACAGTCCAGGCCAATTTTATCTGCATCTATCTTCAGACATGGATCTCATCGACGATCTTGATATTACACTTCAAAAGGAAGCTCCAACTTTGGAAAATTTAGTAGATTGTGAGATTGGAAAGTATTGCATTGCAAAATACTCTGCCGACGAGCAGTATTATAGAGCTATAATTTTGGACTCAGACAGTGATATTATCACTGTAAGGTTTACTGACTTTGGAAATACGGACGTTCTCAACATAGAGCCTGGTAATTTGAAATGTATTCCGAAACATTTATCAGATATCAAATCGTATTCGATGAAATGCAGTATAAACGCTTCTCCGACTGGTATGGGAGAATGGACAGAGCAGGCGACAACTCTATTTACGCAGTCCATAGGAAAAAGAGAAAACCCTATTCAAGCCAAAATCATTCTTAGAGATGTCACAACTTACGTCGATTTGTTTGTTAATGATATAAATATTACTAGTAAAATAGTTGGAGCTGGTTTCGCTACAACTGAAAAACAGAGTAATGGAGAAATGCCTACATGTTTTGCGAGCCATGTTAATTCGCCGTCTGAGTTTTGGGTGCAGTTGGAAAATTCTGTCAACGATTTGGAATTGGTATCCGATCAACTTACCAATGCTGACGATTTTGCACCCATAACTGAAATAGAGGAGGAAGTTATATGTGCTGCCAAATTCCCCGAAGACAATTCTTGGTATCGTGCTAAAATAATCATTCATGGTTCCGATGGTACCGAAGTGCTATTCATGGACTATGGCAATGCTTCGCTGACCAACGAATTGAGAAACCTACCTGAAAATTTGAAGAACATGCCAGCCTTATCGAGAAAATGTGCCCTACAGAAGCCATCCAATATAAAAATGTGGTCTAAGGAAGCAGAGCTCAAGTTTGCAGAGCTCGCCGCAGATGGAGCCACAATTTTTCATGTTTCTTTTATCGCTTCCGGTGATTTGTCTATAGTTGAACTTTATTTGAACAATAAACCTATCACGGAAGAGCTGGTGTCGTTGTGCGAAGTGCACAGTGCTGTCGTCGCCGATAAAATTCCGGAAACAAGTGTTGATATTATGCCATCGGTTCACATTGTACACTGCCATGGCCCTGATGATTTTTGGGTGCAACACAATACGAGCACGAATCAATTGAATACTGTAATGAACGTTTTAATAAATGCTGAAAATTTCGAAACATTGGATGATGCCAAAGATGGCGATTCATGCATTAGTTTATTCTCCGAAGACAATTTGTGGTATAGGTCAAAAATATTAGACATTGGAGATTGTGGAACTGAAGTTCTTCATATCGATTATGGAACAACTGCTATAGCCGATACTTTAAAACAAGTACCGAAAGAATTAATGGAAATACCACCCCTCGCTGAACATTGTACGTTGCCGCTGCAAGATAATTTGGATAAATTTGATAAAAAGGATTGCGAAAGATTTGCAGAATTGTCGGCTAAACAGTCTCAACAGTTCTACTTAGAAGTATTAGATTCGTCGACTGATCCCAAGAAAATCAATCTATACATCAAACAAGATGGAAAGTTTGTTAATTTTATTCAAAACTTACAACCTGAACACTGTGCTACCGAAATTAAAGTAGAACATGAAAAAATGGATTTGGATGATACTATTTCCGACAGAAAAATTGTGTCCACAGAGGCTATATTTGAATCTCTTACAGTTAGCACATCAGTGGATAAAATAAGTGAAGATACAGAAACGCATGCTGTGATTGAATCAGAAGTATCAAAAGCAGAAATAAATGTTTCTTCAGATCAAATTGATATATCTATTCAACTATCGGAAGAAAATAACGAATTAGCAGATTCAATCGAAGATTCGACGAAAGCTACAACGCATGAAATACTGACTGAATTATCAAATGAAGAAAAGGAGCCTAAATGTAACACTTCCACGGAATACTCTAATTGTGAGGATTTGATGAAGTTAAATTTATCCAAAGATAACGTTATTGATGAGCCATTTTCTTCTACTGAAAATAACCAAATATCTAATAAAGAACATGTACTCGATGAATCAAAAGAAGAATCGGAAGCACCAGTAGGAGATGTAATTAAATTGGAAAAAGAAAATTGTCAACTACCAGATGTTGAAAACGAGGGCAAAATTACAGAAAAATTTGACTCTTCGAAAGAAATTGCTGATTCTGCTAGTGAAGATATTGATTCTTCTCGGGAAAATTCTAAGGAATCTACTGACGGTCTAGCAATATCCGACATCGCCAAACCACGTATTATTTCAAATAACGATGATACCTCAATAGATTCCAATAAACAAGAATAGGCTGGTACTGGTGATAAAAATGCTATTAACCTTGCTTTATACTGATTTATTATTTTAGTAATGATTCAAAATTTAATTTTGTACTTTTTTAATTTTCGAAAATATTTATCGAAATAATATGTCCTTCATTATGATATGTTACTTTTATTATTACGTACGTTAAGTTTTATTGTGATTACTATTTTTTTTACTTCTACGTATATAAAAAGTATAATTTTTGTTTTTTAAATTCTATATGAGAATATTTGTAAGATCCACTTAAACGAAAAGTTTACATATTAAATCTAGTTTATTTTATTTTCCTATTGCTTTAAAATTACAGATAGCAAACAGCTTTTAAAAATACCAAATTTAACCTTCAACCAAATAAAATTTGAAACGTTTTGCAAAAAATGCGCTTTCCTTTTATACTTTAAAGATTGGGTTTAACCTTAAAAGCTGAATATTTAGATTTATATTTGAATGACAATCCAAACTATGTAGGTTAAAAATATTATTTTTTAAGATAACATGGGAGGGGGCCAAAAATTAATGTTTTATTTTTATTGTTTCACTTTCCACCCAGGTTTTTCTGTTGTTTTTTTTATTTTATTATTTTGTTATGAATATAGTTTAATGAGTGTTGAACATCTTTACTAATATTTTTAATAAACCATGAATACGAGATAAATTTTGGATTTATGAAAAGATGTACAAATTTCCTATAAATATTAAGCCTTCCATGAAAGTATTTTGGCCATTGAAATTTCGATTCGAAGTGATAATGTAAGCATTTAATTTTGTTTTGAAATAAAACATTAATATGTTAATGTGCGTCTTTCATAATTAAGTCCATAAGTAGTTTGTAATCCTTGATCTTCATTGTTTTCATCGCATGAAACTCCGCCTACCCACATTGGATGTAATCGAAGCTGCTATGCTATATAAAAACACTCATGGTTGTATTTTATCAAAGCTAAAATAAGCAAACTGAAACATAGAATAGCCTTGAAATGAGCAAAATTCTGATCACTGCAACTTTACAGTAATGTACATATGTAGAATATAGAAATATATATATATATATATATATATATATATATATATAAAAAAAGCAATGTTAATCTGTCTCACGTATGCGTTCCTATACTATTCAACAAATTGCGACGAAACTTACATGAGTTATTGTGTGTATGCCCGCGATGGTTTCCGTATAAATAATCACCCAAAGACGGGAACGGGACAGCAGGAATGAGTGGCATTGCAACGCAATAATTTCGAATGTTTTCGCGTCGCCACCTGCGTTGTTAGGGTAAAATAAACAATTGAATAATTTCAAATGTGGTCACCGCCTGCGTTTTTTCGTAGTTAAACGCTGGATGAGTCAGATTACCACGAATTTAACTCGGGAACGGGAATTGCATACGTTATTGTGGCATTGCAACGCATGCCGGGTTCAGCTAGTTCTTCATAATAGCGATAAATTATATTTAGTTTGAAACAAATGAACAATAATTGTTTTAATAAAAAGTAGGTTCAAAAAATGAAGATTATACTGTCAGTATGTTAGTATGTTACTAAATAACTCATAATATATTGCAAATTATTTATTTCTGAATTAAACACGACAATAAATGTTACATAATTTTATTTGAGCCTTATCAGACTTTCGTTAGGAAAAAATTTAAGATCTATCTGAAAATTCCACAACGTAGAGAGGATAGTGATTTTTATCAGTTTCAATAGAGCAAGTACGTTGTTGAGCGATAATAACAGCCCTATTGGATCCCTCATATCTGGGTACAGTAAGATCAAAGTTTTCATTCCCCGAAAGCACTCTATTGTCACAGTTGTAGCTGATGCATTCTTCTATCTTGGATTGGTCCACGGAATAATAAGCAATACACTAAAAAAAATATTTTAAAGAACATTGGTATTGAGCCGATGTATGTATACACATATGTACATATGTGAATAAACTAATTTAAACCTCAGAGAAGACGATATCTTCACTTTTCAAAAATTCAGTTTGCACCAAGTATCGTAAATATGCTATCGGATATTCTATTCTCCGAATTCTTTGTATATCACTTTTTTTATATGTTTTCCCAACGTTGATATATTTTTCAACTGTTTGATATTCATCCTGAGATTCCTTTAACTCGACCCTGAAAATGTAACTTCTAGGTTAAAACTACACAAAGACATTTTTCTTAAACCTACATTAAAAATCAAAGCAATCTATGTATGTACATGTTGAAATTTGTATATCACTTACAAAACGTAAAGTTTAGTCTCGTATTCGGTGCTCGAGTTCCATGAGGGTGGATAGAATTTATTGTAGTCGGTTAGATCCAGAGACATGGTTTTTTATTGTCAAATAGCTCCAATTGCCTTCACACTCTTGCCCGCACCAGACCCAATCACTGACTGGCGTTAGTGTATGACATTGTATGTAGTTATAATGCTGTAAAAGATGGGTCACAATCCTTTTATCAATTTTATTTGAATCAGCCTCGAGATACTCGACTTCCTCCATCCAAATATTTGAGTCAATATTGTGAATCAACTTCCACATACAATCAGTTCCTGATAATTTAATGCATGTGAGTAGTTATTTTATGTTAAATTTAGTCATTTCATTAGTAGATTTTCTACATACTATAGACATACTTTCTTCAATATGGCCATATTCTTCTATTCTTATATGACTACTGTATTTAGCCTTTATGAGATACATAAATGCCTTATTCATCTCCTTGACAACGAATCAATCCTTTTTAATATCTTGTCGCATCCGCACGTTAAAGACCACCTCGTAGATTATTTGTAGATGTCCGCGTTCTTCAGCGCTCATATCTGTCCACATGCGCATGTTTCGAAGCGTGTGGACAGATATGGTGTTAACACCATTTGCAATATTCATTCTTAAAATCAAATTAGAAAACACGCTTTATTACCATTTACACGAATACTTAAAACCATTAAGATAAAAGTTATTTACAATCCTCATTAGATATTTTGATCGCAAAGAAGGCGTTCAAGTAAAAGTTATAGATTTAATCACTCTTGCTACTGAACGAGTATTTTCGATTATCAATAACTTGCGGACAGCAGATAAGTCGCAGATGAATATTGATACCGTAAAAGCAATGGTTATAACAAAATGCAATTTCGAGTATAATACTTGCGAAGACTTCATGCAAAAAAAAGAAAATTGCGATGAATTTCTTAAAAATGTGCATACCGTTGCAAAATATTCTTAATTTAAATATATTTTTTTTTGTATTTATATTTGTTTGTAACCCTACTGTAAACGCACATTTCAAAAGCTTCGATGCGGCTGATCATCCTGGTCTTCAGAGTTCACGTTTCGCATCCATATTAATGAGTCAATTACATATCAGTTTCTTCTCCCATTTTGTATCCTATTTAAATCTTATGATTAGGGTCGCCAACATTGTGTCGATGGTGAACCAGAGATTTTTTTTATTATTTTTAAAAACGCTCATATCTCATAAACGAGAGCAAATCATTATCATATTCGAATTCAGCGCCAAAATTGAATACAGGTCAAACTTGATACAGACCGATAAATCTCCGTTTGGGTAATTTTTTTGGTTGTCCAGTGTTATTTTGACTGATTATTTCGACTTATTGAAGATGTTCCTGATAACGAATTCAACACTAGGAAATGAGATACCTGCATCTTATATGAACTTTAACTTTATTCCCACCTCCTTTTTAGTGGCAAAATAATAATTAAATTAACTTGGAGTATACTTGTCACCCCCCCCAAAAAAAAAATCAGATCAAATAATTTTTAATTTAATTATATTGATTACTTAAATAGGAACATAAAAAAAAAATTTAAAAACAACAATGTAATATAAACCAACGAATAGGATCAAAAGCAACCATAAACATCTAAATTTAAAAAATACAATTTTTTTAATAAATAGGTTTCTAAAATCTACATTTTTTTATACTTTTTATTAAATTGAGCCTTTTGCAAGAGTATTTTGTTTGTAATTAGATAATCATACATTTGGCAACAATTTAAATCATAGTTCTCAATGCATTTTAGAACATTTTCAACACAATCCACAGAAAGTCTATTTCTTTCATCTGTCATCGTCTTTAATGTTCATAGTCAATGTTACATATTTTTTAATTCTGAGTTAAAAACTTCTCTAGGAATTTAAAAAGTAGTAAACCGAGACATTTGGGCGTCCCGGGAGGTTTGTTCGGGACACCGGGATACGAGACTTAAAACTGGTGATAGTCCCGATTAATCGGGTCGCCTGACAACCCTAAGTTAACCATGACGTTTATAGACAACCCCCAGACTGCACGGCACCAAAGACCCAAGATGAGAGCATGCGAACCGGACTGTCCATCTTTCACCATCCATCGTCTTTTCACTCACTTTAGTTACCCAACATGGGTGCACGAGATGGAAAAAGTTTTCCGCCCACACCTGGCCGACACTCTTATTTGCCTCTCGTTTACTCGCCAAACAATGGTCAATTCGTATTCAATGATGCATAGCCTGTACTAACTTTTATTACTTTATCTATGAACGTAGTAACAATATATGAAGTTTTGTGATAATGCGAAAATTCGAACTCGAGATTTTGACTGATTCGAAAACTTTTCGAACCGAATAGGTGTCCTCTTTTTTTAAGTTTTTGAATTCAATTATCTCCCAAACCGCTAACTGAATCGGACTGAAATTTTTTTACATCTAATAAAAAATAGTAATCTTTATAACTTAATATTTTTATCTGTAGTAATTTTACTCTCGAGTCGAGGTTTTTTGTTTTTCTCAAAAATTTCATATCTATCAGTTTAAGCTTAATACCAAGTTATGTATACAATTTGGTAAGCATCCGTCAACCGGAAGTGGCAGTTTGCTCTTGTTCAGATTTTCTTCCACTAATTTTTCCGACCCCTTAAACATGTGTGGTCGTCACGAAAAAATTCAAGTATAATTCTTGTATTAATGTGATGAAAATAAAAAAAAAATCATTATATTTTATAAACCGCAGGTGGGATTTTTTTCTCTTAGAAAGGTCAAAAATGTTGTGCCCACTATTCTGTCCACACCCCTGAACGTATCAAGCTGAAAATTTATATTCGTATTCTTTATGTACTAACTTAGAGCTCATAAGGTTTTGGTCAGAATTCGTAAACCGGAAGTAGTATTTTTTTTTAAACAATATTTCATTATTTTATTTTGACCTTTTAAATTTTTTTAATCTTCTTGATATTTATTGTGTATAATAAAGATGGTGATTTTAAGTAAAAATAATCTTATTCTCCTACTAGTATTGTCGTAAAAAGGAATCAATAGGTGATTGAATTGAATATAAAACTTATAACTTTAGTGCATTGTATTGCCAAGCAAATGTGGTCATCATGTAATTTTGAAATCATCAGTATATTCCAATACAATATGGGGAGGCAGTCAAAATATAGAATATCAATATTTCGAATTGTACAAATGTAAAATTTTCGAATTTGGAATATCAAAGTGTAGGAAATATTGAGGAATACGAACATATATAGTAGGAGGAAGAATATTCTGCATTTGTATAATTCTTAACTTTGATATTCTATATTTTGATTTGCATCCATAATACAATAAGAGGTTAGTAAAAAAAAATGAATATAACTGAGGCTCAGTCAAATCATGAACCTATCACCACTGTGCTGTGAAGAAGCGATGCATTCGTTATAAATAATATATGTATGTATGTACAACAGATGTGTCATAAAAAAATAATGTACTGGTGGATTGTGCGATTGGAAATTATTTATTTCTTAACTAAACAGGACAAAGAACATTAAAAATATATATTTGAGCCTTATAAGACTTGTTAGGGAAAAATTTAAGATCCATTTTAAAATTGGACAGCGTAGATAGGATAGTAATTTTTATCAGTGTCAATAGAGCAAGAACGCTTTTGGACGACAATAACAGACTTTTCCGTTCCCAAATAGCTGGGTACGGTAGATTGAAAGTTCTCATTGCCCGAAAGCACTCGGTTGTCGCAGTTGTAACTAATGCATACATCCATTTTAGGGGTGTCTACAGGAAAGTATGCAATACTCTGAAAAAAAAAAGTATTATATTTGAAAATAAACTTAGTTTGGACTAATACTTTATGTGTTCAATATATTTAAATAATACGAACCTCAGTATAGTCGATATTTTCATTTTCCAAAAATTCAGTATGTACTAAGTACCGTAAATACGCTGTTGGATGTTGAATCCTGTGTATCTTAGTCGGAGTTACCGAGGTAAATGCTTTCTTGATTGTTTGATATTCGTCCTGATGTTCCTGTAACTCTTTCCTGAAAATGTAAAAAATATATTGATAAAAAACCCCTAAAAGGATAATTGCCTAGTAATTTTAGGAAGGACTCATCTGTAACTAAATACATATTTATAAATTTTAGATTCACATCCCGTGCAACATCACAGGACATGAATACATACAAAAACATTTCGATAAACCATTACACATTATCAGTAATTTCAGGAAGGGCTAATCCGTAACTTGAACTATTTGGTTTCCATGATGCGGTATCTACCCACAATTTCAATTGAAAATTTTTAGCATAGTATCAGACCCTACCTACTTACAATTGAATATTACATGTGGATAAGCTATTCAATTGTATTTACAATACCTAAATATGTCGGACAATAGTCACTGCACAGATACAGAAACACAAAAGTTCTCGATTTGCAATGTTGGCAATAAGGGGGAAGCACCGCAAATAAGAATCAAAAAGCATACATACCAACAGTATCATTTTGCAAGAACAATGTTATCGAAATATTAAACCTACTGATAAACATATTGAATACATAACAACAATGTTATAGACGTGATGTCATTGACAGTATGAAATTGGACACCGTATCTCAAATGGCAAATTGAAATAATCATTTAAAAAACTGATACCACGCAATTTTCATACTGCCATTGACGTAAAATATATATGTACCCTAGACCCTGCAAATCAACCAAGTTCCAAAGAATAATAATAAATTTAATTACCAGGCCAAAGTTGCCTTTAATTTTTGCATTTAAACCAAAATGTAATTCTTATAATTGTATCCAATATATTTTAATAACTGTGATTTCTGTGGATCATTAAGTGACTATTTTTACATGTTCTCATCTACATCTACATATATATGTATGTACTTATTTACATTTACATACATTATAATTTAGTTAGAAATGTTTTTTTCTTAATTTCTTCATTAATTCTTACTTTTTTTTTAGCGTTCGATTTTGAAAATCTGGCAACCCTGTACAAGCCATACTAATCTGCAGCGTATTATTTTCGGACACAGAGAAGTGTTTCAATAAAAATTCATTAAAACATTTGTAATCGCCGATTTAAAAATCTCAAACTCCAAAAATTCTCACATTTATTGTCATTTATCCTGCAGAAAAATAAACAGTCCTGGTGCTGAATTCCGTGCTATTTATACAATGTTTAATTTTAGCGTAACTTCCAACTACATACATAATGAGTGTAAAATTTCACATGAAAATAATTATTCACGTAAATCAAAAGCTACAATACAAAACAAAATGAAAACATTTGGACAGGATGCTTCAAACACCAAACTGAATGAGTAAACATAAACAAACCAGAATCATATTTTATATTCCACGATACTGTAGAGATAAGTTGGTCATGATATTCTAACCAATATTTAGTAACTAGATTAAGAGTTAACCCACTATCAAGATAGTTGGAATATGAGATATGTACAGGTATGTAGATACGAATTGCGCGCCAAGCCGTTAAGTTAAATTCAAATTAAAATTTATATCACTTACAAAACGTAGAGTGTAGTCTCGTACGCTGCGCTCTTCTCCCAAGTGGATGGATAGTAGTCATTGTAATCGCTCAGAGTCAAAGACATGATAAATGTTAATTTCAGATCAATTCGAACAGCATACACGCTCTTACTCACACCAGGACCAATCGCTGACTGACGTTGTAGATTGCTTTGTTTGTGGTTGCAATGCTGTGAGCGGACTGGTCACAAACCTTTTATCAATTTGAGTCAGCTTCAATATGTTCGAGTTCGCCCAACTCTAGCAATTGAATAATAAATACGATAAGACCTAGATGTACACACAACTAGTTCCAGAATGTTATATGTATAACATGAAAGAAGAACAATATAAAAAAAAATCGAGTGTGACCAACCCATGACTTTATCTATGTGTGTATTTGAGGAATATAAGAAGGTTATAAACATTGATAGATGGGCCCTGACGTGTGATTTTGGTCGGAGATCTTGTCTTCACTAACTGAGGGGTGCGGGGGGTTTAACTAGCGGGGAAGTAAAGGTTTTTTTCTCTACGATGCAGCGGTACCTACCTACCTACTAAGAGAAACTGTGCATGCGCCATGTATTTTGCATACGCCAAAAGAGAGACCAGTATAAGACGTGAGGGTGGATCTAGTGTATTATACATCAATGGTTACAAAACAAAATTCGATATTGAACCGTACAGTCAGTTTATGAAATACTAATAACTATGACAGCGATACAAATTGAGCGCAAATGTATGGAAACTTGCACAAGACAAAAGTTCTACGTCGGATTTTGTTCAATTTTTTTTAATACTTAAAATCACTATCAGTATTATACACATTAAATATCTGACCAAAACCTTATCAGCTCTAAGTTAGTACATAAATAATACAAATATACACTTTCAGCTTGATACGTTCAGGGGTGTGGACAGAATAGTGGCCACAACATTTTTGACCTTTCTAAGAGAAAAAAATCCCACTTCCGGTTTATAAAATATAATGATTTTTTTATATTTTCATCAAATTAATAAAATAATTATACTTGAATTTTTTCGTGGCGACTACACATGTTTAAGGGTGTGACCAGTTTTCTCGTTACCAGTTTTAGTGTGACGGGTGATCACGTGTGACCGATCTAGAGCGACCGGTTGTCCTGTGATTGGTTCACATATGACTAGTAGTCCGTTTACCTATGTACATATGTATGTATATAACATTTATCTCAAAAATTTTATGAAAAAATTGGACGATTTATTAATAGGCATATAAAATCGCTTTGTCACATGATATAAATGAAACAATACTTGGATTCAAATTTATAGTTTTGTATTTAATTATACAACTTAATTTTAGAACTCCTTGTATAAACGAATATGCGTTATCGAATGCATTGTGTAAATATTGCACTGGAAGTGTTCGTGTATATTTTAATTTTATGTGAGTTATTATTCTGCAGAGTTGCGTCAGTGCTATGAATATAAAATACATAACATGTTTTTAAAGATTCGCGTACCAATTACTCAAACCACTGCATGAGTCATTTGTGATAACTCGAGATTTCCCCTGAAGTTGCATTCACACTTGGTTTAAACGCCAAATTTTTTGTGCCTGTTTGTGCAAGATGTTAACAATTCTGAGTATAATTTGAAATTAGTTTTATTTGAACAAAGATTCAATTACGTACATACATATATCCAATTGATATTCTCGTATTAGACCCGTAGTTATTGTAATGAAACATAGCGGTATTGTTGCATGTACATACTCGTATATAGGTAATTATGTTGTTTGCCATTTATTGATTTGCATATTCACAACACATACTGACTTATGAGCTATGAATGAGTTTATGAGCTAAAATAATGAGGGTTCAGTGATTATTCCACACAAATCAATCTCGCACACGTCACTAAAATCTCGATCACGGAAAATCTTGTACCCGAAAATTCCATACATCGAGATTATTAGACGCTAACTATCATACTAACGAGAGCTTGAGTGCCAGATATTTCATATTCACGATTTTCATGGCAACGATTGTCGTGTGCGCGATTGCAATGTGTGAAATAATCTGATTACTAACAATGAGTTAAATATGTAACTAAAATAGTTTTTTTTTTTAGAACGATTTAAGTTCAATTAACTTTTATTTGTGACTTGAAAAGTCATTCTTTAGGAATTTTAATATTTTCAAAAAAAAAATTAAGTGTAGCTGAAATCAAAGAATATTCTTTTAATTCTACATACATATGTACTTACTAATCTAGTAATGTTCGCTGATGGATTGCAATTTTTTCAAAATTAATCGATACATATGTTATTTGAGTAGTTTTTTTTTATATTTTTTAAATTTTAATAGGAATGTTTTAATTCAATATTCAAATTAAGAAGTGTAAATATTTAAAAAAAAAAAAAAAAAAAAAATATATATATATATATATATATATATATATATATATATATATATATATATATATATATATATATATATTCGATTTTGATGCATAGAATTTTAATTAAATTTGATTTTAAAATTCTTATTGATTTTTTTAACATTTCATATCGTGATAATAAATAAATTTTCATTAATTTTATGATTTAAATAAATTTGAGAATTGGAAGTTAAACCTGACATCCAAGAAAAATGTATTTATTTCTCAACCAAGTCAAGGGTTCTGATAAAAATAGAAATAATGCATAATAATTGTTTTTGTTTTAAAAATTGGCAGACCTATTAGAAATGTTTTTTCGGTAAACAGACTACTAGTCATATGTGAACCAGTCACAGGACAACCGGTCGCTTTAGATCGGTCACACGTGATCACCCGTCACACTAAAACTGGTCACGAGAAAACTGGTTAACCGATTTTAGGGTGTGACCAGTTTTCTCGTGACCAGTTTTAGTGTGACGGGTGATCACGTGTGACCGATCTAGAGCGACCGGTTGTCCTGTGACCGGTTCACATTTGACTAGTAATCACCGAACCGTTTTTTCAATAATTACAGTATTCGAACCGATCAACACTGCATTGTTTTATATGATCGGTGACTATTTCACACAAGGTGATCTCACACACGTCACTAAAATCTCGATCACGGAATATTTGACGGTCGAAAATTCCATTCATTGAGAGTTAGCTACGAGAATTTGAGTGTCAGATATTCTGTATTTGCGATTTTCGTGGTATAGATTGCCTTGCGCGTGATCGCAATGTGCGAAATAAATCGTTTACCGTTTTATATTCATATATATGTATGTAAAAACTTTAGTTTTCTTCAATAGAAATATAAATAAATTTCATATTCAAAAATTTAAATTTAGAAATTAAATGACATATAAATTATTAAATACTTCAATCGTGTAATATTTTGTTGAAAAAATCAATTTTTTAAATGAAAAACTTTTAATAGAAGGGTGTGGCGAAAAGTATTTCTAGTAGCTTTGTGCGTGCGCGGCGTCCATCGCGGTTCCGGCTCTCCTTTTCTGTCGGCCTGTCAGCGGATCACACGTAAGTGAGAGTGAAAGGGGCGCAGGGGGGCGCCAGAGTGGGGCGTAGCGCCAGGGGCGACGGGAGACCTTTGAGACACGTCACCCCGGCGCTGGCAACACATCGCCGCATTTCGCAGTGGGGCGCCCCCCTTCTGTCCACACGTGTCATACATAACCTCTACATCGTACCAGCGCCCAATAATATCATTTATAATTTGTAAACAATTTGGCACCTAATTGTAATATCACATGAAACTGATAAATACTTACACCCTTTTGGTCATTCCAAATTGATATTGACATTCTTTGATATTGGTATGCGTTCATTCCATACCGATTAGGTTCTTTCATCGTTTGAGACTAGTCTTTGAATTATCTTGATCAAATTAGTGCTCTCAGTTTATAATAGTATTTGTAAAAATTCTGATTTTATATTATTACACCAATGAGACTTGATTTTGTGGAAAACATTCGATTTGTTTTCAGAAATATTCTGTTCACTGAAAAATTATTTCTATTACACACTAAATTTGTTCAATTTTTTTTATTTATTTGTTTTTTAATTTCAGGCCATCATGACGAACTCTAAGGGTTATCGCCGCGGCACACGCGATCTTTTCTCCAGGAAATTCCGCTCCCATGGCGTCATTCCATTGTCGACGTACATGAAAATCTACAAAGTCGGAGACATTGTAGATATCAGGGTTAGTTTTATTTTCTACATGACCATTTACAAATTATATTTATCCAATAATTTTGACTAAACTTTTATACATGTTGTAGGGTAATGGAGCTGTTCAGAAGGGTATGCCCTTCAAAGCATACCACGGAAAGACTGGACGTGTGTACAACGTAACCGCACACGCCTTAGGAGTCATTGTCAACAAACGCGTACGCGGAAACATCATCCCCAAGAGGATCAACATCCGCATTGAACACGTTAAGCACTCCAAGTGCAGAATTGATTTCCTCGCTCGCGTTAAGAGGAATCTTAGCCTCCAGAGGAAAGCCCGCCAGGATAAGGTGAAGTTCAGTTTGAAGAGACAGCCCGCTCAACCCAGGAAAGCCCATACCGTTTGCGCAAGGAAAGAGCCAATCGTACTAGCACCTGTCCCATATGAATGTATGGCTTAAATTTTATATTTATAAATAAAATACATTAAGTATATGCTGTCGTTTTATTTTTATGAGGATTTATGGAAGGTGAAACTCGAAACAATGCTTTTAAATTACATATTAAATTTTTTTATTTACAAACAATACTTGATGTTAACAGATGAGGATTTTGTAGATACTACTTAATTATGATTTGTCACTAATGAGTCATTTAGTTTACACACATACAATTCGAAGCAATTTATATGCATGTATATAAATACATTATTAGACTAAACACAGTCTCTCGACTGATAGAATAAGATATATCCAGTCTCTGAGGATTTTTGTATATCTGAGGTGAGACCATAGAAGTCTTCAATTGTAGAAGCGTCTATTTTCTGAAAATCATAAACAAGAAGTTGAGTATCGTTGACTATTATTTTATTAGATTGATCTTAAATTGAATGGGACTTACATCTACCATATCATCATCGAAAAGCAGCCAAAACCCATGGCTTTTAACTATACTTATATAATGTCCTCTATTTGGACCAGATCCGCAATGAATTACGACTGCTACCAAATCGTATAATCTATCAGGATTTACAGCATCATCAGACTGAAATTAAAAGGCATGGATATGAGTTTCATTCACGTTTTTGATTACATTTAGTGGAGAAGAACATTATTACTGTATTAAATAATCGAAGTTCCAATGGAAAAACAACTCGATGCGATACTTTTATGTGCCTATTGTACTGTTCCATGTATTTGAATCTTTTGAGGTGTAGTGCTAGAATCATTGGTAACTTTTTTACTCTCATCCTCTTTTGAGCTTCTTGATAGCTGCTGCAGTGGTCGCATTTGAATTTGTTCTCGCTGCATAGGGTTTCTGTGTTGCTGAAGCATCGTAAGCAATGAGTGATGCTGGTGTTGAGGTCGACGTCTACTTGCAAATCGAAGAAGTCTTCGTCTTTGCTGCTGACGGTTTCGCAATTCAAGCATCGTGTTTCACTCGTTAGTATTCCTTGAAATATTTCATGAACCCAAGTGGGTTCGTGGTTTGAGCTACTACTGCTATCACTAGATCCTGGTTTAGGCTTACATGGATTTTGGTTTCTTTCAGCTGAAAAAACAGTTCTTGTGTGATGGCCAATAAAGTAAAGATTATTTCAATTTTTTACAAAAATATTTACCTAAAATAATTTCATTTATGTGATTTATTAAAAAATTTAAAAACTCGTGTGCATCCTGTTGCATATAATTATCAAATTCCTCTGAAAAAAAAAAAGATGAAGACAAAATTAGTATACAAAAAGTCTCAATATTTAATTTAATGTTTAATAAGAAAACCTTTTTCTTTGCGAAGTCTGGCAATGAATTTTTTCGGCGCTATAGAGCCAACTTTCTTTTTTTGCGTTGCTATGCTATAAAATAAATCAGCTAAACAAGTCAGTAACGTCTCTTTTGTCCTTTTGTTTTTGGCTTTGTATTCGAGAACTTTCTCTCTGAACGGACGGCAGAAGTATAAAGCTTGCAATACTGAATTGCTGTAGCATGTATTTCCAAACTGAAATTATTAAAGCATAAACATGATTATACCGACAGTAGAAAAATCGTATGTAATAATATGAATACATTTATAATTATAGACCAAAACAATAAAGCATTAAAACGAAAATAAAGTCAAAGACAACACGTACGATAACGACATGATTACACATAGTCACATGTCTAAAGTTCTATTTGACTTTTCATACAGTACTCTAGTTAGAAAGATAAGATATCAAAATTGCTTATACTTACATTGACTAAACCAAAATAATGTTCATTCGGAGGAAATTGGTCTGATCCTATATCTCGTTCTAATTGCGAAACATTTCCGCCCTATAAATCGGTCAAGATCGAGTTAACATTTTGTAAAATTGTATGAGTGATAATTGAACAATTAATGTTTATGAACCGGAAAAATGATCGGATTTAATTAACAAATGATTTATAATGATTTTTTAATGAAATTTTTAAGTGTAAACGATGGGTAAGCAGTATTTTAGCTTGGGAGTAATTCAAGGTGCGTCTTACCATGTTGGTGTTGGGCTCATGACAGCCGCTGACAGCAGACACAACACGACAATCCACGCCCATACAATAATTATTTATATCCCGTCGGTCGACCGTAATGTTATCAATGTACTTTGGGATTGATGAATGCTAACGCAATTATAGTAGAACGTCAATTGACTGGGTTAAATAGGAATTCAAATTTTCCTTATAATGAAAAAAATCTAGGTTATGGAAAAAATAAATCACATTGTAATAATATACCAATATTAACGGTGCGGAATCCGGACGATAACATTCATTCAAAAATGATAATCTGGACTCCAGACTGCATATCGTTTTTGAATGAGTCACATTAAAAATACAATTTTACTAAGTTTTATGATTTTTTCATAACTTTAAAGGTCTGTTCATACCTAGTCGGTACGAACCGACTTCAGCAGGTATCCGGCCGTACGAAAAGTATTCTTTGGTACATTTTGTATGGGTATATTCAAACCAACCGTCACGTTTACACCACGGCAGGCTTACAGCAGTACCCGACATTTCCTGTTCATACCTTACAGCAACATCCGTCAACGTATCGTATCCGTTTTTTTGGCCATCGTGCAAATATACACGCGAATTACGTGCCATGAGTCTGCCGCTTTGCTGTTTTGGACCAATTATCGATAGTGACAGTTGACAGCTGTTCAATCTTTCGACATGGTTTTGGCGCTGACAATGACTTTTTGATAATGCTTCCTTAAATTTTGTAGATTTTTTGGTGATTTGTGTTTTTATTTTATCCAGTATTGTTTCAAATTGGTATCGGTTCATACGGAAATATTTAAAAAAAATTTGTCCATCATCCACAAGCTCCTTATACAGTGTCCAAAACTCTCATTCGGTTTTTCTATTTTTTAACATGGGATGCACATCAAAACGCCTCCGTGCTTTTTTATTGCCTTCTTGAGCTTCTTCTTCCAACAACAACGCGATTATACATAATTTTTCGTTCGATAAACGCCGAAACATTTTTGCTGACTTGTATTCTGACGCGTAGCTACGAATGCACGTGTATGCATTCATATTGTATCATAAGTACTTGACAATACGACGTAAGCAATATTGCACCGTATCGTCATGGCCTGTAATGTATAAGTAAGCCGATCTTGCCTGCACTCGGCCAAAGTGCTGTAAACGTGACGTGACCGCGACGTGTAGGTAGATATTAATAGAAATGTAATAAAATTACATATTTGAAACGGAGTCGTGCAGTGCTGAAGCCGTGCAGTGCTGTTAAGTATGAACAGACCTGTAAGCATATATTTTTGGATATTAGTTAAATAATTTTATTTAATATACTATTTTTGTTTGTTGAATTAATTCGTTTAATTAAATACGAATAAAAAAAGTTCTAGCATACTTAGCAAACCTTTATTTAGTTCTCTTTATGTATTTAGTAAATATAAGTCGGAAAAGATTGTTAGATTTTCATATTAAAGATGCATAAAAACTAGATATTATTTTAATTAAAAAATAAATATGTATTTTTTAGATAAGAAAATTAAAATTAAAAACTTTGATTGGACATACAAAGGTCTGTTCATACTTAACAGCACTGCACGGCTTCAGCACTGCACGACTCCGTTTCAAATATGTCATTTTATTACATTTCTATTCATATCTACCCACACGTCGCGGTCACGTCACGTTTACAGCAATTTGGCCGAGTGCAAGGCAAAATCGGCTTACTTATACATTAGAGGCCATGACGATACGGCGCAATATTGCTTACGTCGTATTGTCGAGTACTTACAATATGAATCGACGTCAGCAAAAATGTGTAGACGTTTATCGAACGAAAAATTATGTATAATCGCGCTGTTGTTGGAAGAAGAAGCTCAAGAAGGCAATAAAAAAGCACGGAGGCATTTTGATGTGCATCCCATGTTAAAAAATAGAAAAACCGAAGGTGAGTTTTGGACACTGTATAAGGAGCTTGTGGATGTTGGACAAAATTTTTTTAAATATTTTCATAAAAAATTTTTTTTTTTTTTTTAAATATTTGCGCCAAAACCATGTCGAAAGATTGAACAGCTGTCAACTGTCACTATCGATAATTGGTCCAAAACAGCAAAGCGGCAGACTCATGGCACGTAATTCGCGTGTATATTTCCACGATGGCCAAAAAAACGGATACGATACGTTGACGCATGTTGCTGTAAGGTATGAACAGGAAATGTCGGGTACTGCTGTAAGCCTGCCGTGGCGTAAACGTGACGGTTGGTATGAATATACCCATACAAAATGTATCAAAGAATGCTTTTCGTACGGCCGGATACCTGCTGAAGTCGGTACGTGCTGACTAGGTATGAACAGACCTCAATGGTTTAAAAATAGTTTTGATTTTTCAAATATATGCTTGAGTTTTGGGCTGTTATGTTAGCTGTCAGACTTGGCTGATGTGGAAGTTCCTGTTGGAGCGGCGCCTATCCAGAAGAGACACGTCATCTCTTTCTATCGTTGTTAGCAAATCACTGCTAGTTCAGTAACTAGGATCTTACTTTGGTCTCGTCTTCCATCTCGTACAGGTTGGTGTCTCATTTCGATGATTAAAGTTTGTTTAAACGATTTATAAATGATGTACCATTAGATATAAAGTTTAATCAAGAACCTATTAAATTTTTCTAACAAGTCTGTAACGACCTTTGTATGCTTAACAAATACTTCCATTTTTAGCATCTCATGTGTCTAATGATGAGTTTTTAATGATTTTTCAAAAGATTTTATTTATTGTCAAGTATTATTTTTATTGATGTAGCCAACAATTAAGCCGTGTCGTGGCTACATCCAGTTTGAAAGTATTAAGAATTAAATTTTTGACAATTCGAAAAGGCTTAGATATTCTTAGAGCTGATGAGATTAGGTTGACAATAGATTAATTTTTTGGAGAATAATATTTCAATGTCTTGTTGAAATCATTTTCACATTTTATTTCAACGTAAAAGTCAGTTAATAATTTTATAGTAAACGAAATGAATTATAATATTTTGTATGGTAATATGAGTAAGGAACAAACTCTAAAATTCTAAATAACATATCTTTGAATAATCATCTAAAATCTTCAAAATTCATCTAGAAACATATTAAACCCACAAAATGAGAACATTCTTGAATATTGCTCATAAAACAGAATGTCAACTTTAATAAGGAAGTTGTTGATAAGATAATGTGTGTTCATTAACCGCATAATATAAACATTAACTATGTACATACGTATTTATATGTTTAATTTTATTATATGTGATAATGTCGACGAAATTATAACGCGCTGTACATAAATTCTCACTTTTGACGTTTCAGGCTGCTGTATAAAAATGAAGTTTTTAATCTTCGCTTGTGTAGTATTTTGTGTGGTGGTCGTGGCCGTCCCTAAACCTGACGATAAAAGGCCGTTAAATCATGATTTATCCGATGTTGAACATTTTCAAAATCAGCATCACAATCCACAATATGATCACGAGGCGTTCTTAGGTGAAGATCAGGCAAAAACATTTGATCAGTTGCCGCCAGAAGAGAGCAGGAGAAGACTCGGGTTAGTTGAAATACATATGTACATTAGAATGACGTATTTATCAATTTATTATTTTGTAATTTGAGTTTAAACACTTATAGAATAATAGTTGATAAGATTGACAAAGATAGTAATGGTTTTGTAAGTATGGAAGAGTTAAAAGACTGGATTCGTTACACTCAAAATCGGTATATCGAAGACGACGTAGAGAGGAATTGGAATCAAAATAATCCAGAAAATATGGATGTTTTATCTTGGGATGTAAGAATATGTATATTTTTATCTTAAATGTGATTTTTTAATTAATTTAAATTTTATTCAATATTTTCCTTAACATTTGTAGAGTTATCAGAAGCAAATGTATGGATTTATTGATGAGATGGACGACAAAGAGTCTGAAGGAGATGGAGAAGGCTTTTCCTATAAGGCGATGTTCCGTCGTGATCGTAGGCGATGGAATCATGCAGGTAATCATTTTTATTTATTATTTAATATTTTATTTTATTTTATAGCCTATATTATGCCACCTATGTAGTCAGATTTTTTTTACTACTTCTTTTGTACTAACAAATTTTAAACATTACAATACAATATAGTCATCTATGGACAAATTGGTATAATTAACAATAAAAAAATTCGATATACATACAGCGAATTTGCAAGAACACATTTTACAGAGAATTTAATTAGCATACTATTTATAATAATCAACAATTTCGAGATGCTAAAAACTCGAATTTCCGGGATACTGAAGAGGGAAGGGGATGCCGATTTATTGGATCCATAGCAACAAATAAGCTACCTAATCGGTAACTCTAGCACGAGATGGTTGATTTGGGCTTTAATAACCACCCAGATCTCGCCAGCAGCGTATATGAATGGCATTATTACTCGATTCCTACTAGGACTTGAACCCACGACCTTTCAAATGGTATATATTGGCTCTACCAGTGAGCTACGCTGTGACTATATATTGTCTATTAACCAGTTAACTGCCACTCGTGGAATATTTGATCGTTCATGGACGCTAATTTTTATAAATAATAATTTCAACAATGAAATCAGATATATTGGTAAACTCTGATAAGAAACGATCGACTTGGGAGTCAAGATCTGATTTGCGAAACCGGGCCAGGAATTGAACCCATGACCCCACAGTTGATAATATAATACGCTAACCACTGAGCTATTTATCTGGTGTATTATTGTTGAAAGAATCTTGAAAAACTCATATCATCGATTTTTTATTTTTGTAACCAAGTTTGTCCATAGATGGTACTTTTAAAAGCCTCTTTGAACGTTAAATATTGCACGTTTTGGAAAATAAATTGACGCGACTCGCCCGGGAGATATTGGTGTATAAGCGAGTCAATGTGCGACTCACTGGTGAGTCACTGTCATACAAAGTAGTAAATTCAATTTTTTTTTTCAGATATTGACCGTGATGATGCCTTGAATAGGACTGAATTTAGAGCTTTTCTACACCCAGAAGACCATCCAGCAATGAAAGACGTCATCGTAGTTGAAACCATGGAAGATATCGATAAAGATAAAGTATGTAATGTTTCATTTTAACAATAATTTAATTGTATTTGATGTTTTTAATCAATTGTTTTTGTTTCAAGGATGGAAAAATTTCTTTAGAAGAGTACATAGGTGATATGTACAGACCTGACGATGGCAGCGAAGAACCTGAATGGGTGCAGAATGAACGAGAACAATTCACTCAATATCGGTACTTTTATATACGTACATAATTATAAAATCCATTTTCATAATTTTATTTGAGTATTTTTGTAAATATGGTGTGTTATTTATTTAGTGATACTAACAAAGACGGTATTATGGATTTGGACGAGGTCAAGAGCTGGATCATCCCTCCGGATTTCGATCACGCTGAAGCTGAAGCTAGACATTTGATATTCGAGGCTGACAAAGACGCCGATGAAAAGCTGACCAAAACTGAAATTTTAGGAAAATATGATCTGTTTGTAGGTTCGCAGGCGACCGACTTCGGCGAAGCTTTGGCTCGGCACGACGAGTTTTAATTTTGGACATTTACCAACGGCGGTAAATGACGTTTTTTGTACTCGAAATTGGCGGTGCCTTGGATGATTGTTTTCATCGATATCGTATTTTCATTTAGGCGTAATGTAACAAATTGTAATTTTATTGAGCTTAATCGTGTAGGTGTTAACTTAGTTTATTTATGTATAAATTTAACACCTACCATACTCATTTACAAATTAATTTTGTTAACGTACAACTTACATACATATATATATAAATATGTAGATTAGAATATAAATTTTTATTTTCTTACAATTTTCGACAAATTTTCTTATGATTGTATTTATTTATAGATTTTGATATGTTTTTACACTTTTCATTCGAATGACTGTTAAATTAGTAATATACGTATATATCCACATACAATATAATATACCAAATTACGTACTCACTTAATAATCTCGTAAAAGAATCTCACTTGTCTGTTTAGTGTAGCGCTTTGTGTACTTTAATCATGATCAAATGTCTCTATTCATTCCAAATGAATTGCATTTATGTTTACTTAGATTTTTATATAATATAATATATACGTAGTATACATTTGTTTAAGTGTGATATTGAATAGTGCAATCGTCATTTTGATTTTCAACTCGGCTTATTGCTAGTTCATCAATGTTGAAGTTTTACCATTTCAAAATTCTCAAACTCCAATGCAACATATCATTTTATGTTAATGTGATTTGAATAATCTCACTATTTAAAGAATTGACTATCGTAGTGAAATTTTTTTACAATTTTAAACGGAGTTTAGTTGTGACGATTATGAACGAACTTCATGTGTACTTCACAATTCCTACTTAAAGCAATTTATTTTATTAATCGTAGGCGATAATGTAATTGAATCTCTTTTACTGTGAGGATGCTTGTGTAGCTGTTTTTGTTAATATTTTGTAAGTTTTGTACAATTGTTGTATTTTTTTAACGTGCCAAAAATTTTTTTATATACAAAATATAATATAATAAATTGTAATGCTATAGCTAACATGTTTTTTTAATTATCTGCAAATTCATTTACATTGTAAATTTGTTCTGAATGATCTTTTGTGATCTTCATTGTGTTGTATGGAGTCGAGACACGGATCCTTACAGAGTGAGAAAGGGACATGTTAGATGCCTTCGAAGTGTAGTGTTGGAGTTGGATGCTGCGTATTCCATGTACTGCAAAACGCACGAACATCTCCATCATCAAGAGTTGTAAGTTTCAGGGTGACTCTCCACAGCATGTCGGAAAAAGATTATTTCCTACTTTGGCCATATTGGCAGGAAGAATGTGGAGAGTCTAGAGCAGCTGGTAGTCACCGGAACATTCGAAGGAAGGTGAGCGATAGGAAGGTCTCCCATAGGATGGTCAGACCAAATTAAATAACAGACGAGGTTGTTCTTAAATGTTGCTATCAACTTGGCGCGGGATTGCGAGGATCGTTTGCTGGATTTCAGATGATACAAATGACCACTACGCTCAGTATTGAGAAAACGAGGTAAAATAAGAATTTGAATATGATTTCAAATTTATAATCTATAAATTTATATATGTATTTACTAGCTGAACCCGTCATCCGTTGTAATGCCACAATAACGGATGCAATTCCCGTTCCCGTTCCCGTTCTCTTTTCCATTCCCGTTCTCGTTCCCGTTCCCATTTGTCGGTAAAATGCAGGCAGTGAACACGTTGGTCGCGACGCGTTGATCGTGATCGATGATAGTGACGCGATGACGCGATGATCGCGACGCGTTGCAATGAGACTCATTCCCGTTTTTGG
The DNA here is from genome assembly GCF_051622035.1 of Arctopsyche grandis. Classification (NCBI taxonomy): domain Eukaryota; kingdom Metazoa; phylum Arthropoda; class Insecta; order Trichoptera; family Hydropsychidae; genus Arctopsyche; species Arctopsyche grandis. The sequence goes on along the minus strand of NC_135362.1, from coordinate 13,153,112 downwards.
GCGATTTTTTTTCACAGTAATCTTCCCGGACATGCATACAACAAATCCTGAAAGTTCCATCGTAATCGGTTCGGTGGTTTAGGAGCCTATTCGAGACACACACACACACACACACACACACAGACATTCATTTTTATATATGTATGTATATAGATTTTATTTTATTATTAGAGCCCGGAATCTGAAGGGGCTGTTTATTGTTCAAAGATTGTAAGTGAATTGTTAAAGGTTTTCCGAACCTTTTTTACAAAGCATTTACAACAATTGAATAATAGGCGGCACGTTTCCGGCCCCTTCAGATTCCGACCTCTATTTATTATACATAAATTAATCAAGCACACTCGTCTAACAGATTGCTCCAAAGCGACGAGTGTGCTAAAAAGATTAAGAAAGGACAAAAGGAAAAAAGTACATCAAATACAAGTAAAAATACATAAATAAAGAAAAGAAAAATAAATAAACATGACATAAAAATTCTTAACTAATCAAACTAACTCAACCGTTCTAATTGGTTGCGACTTCCGTATCTTAGGAAGTGGTGCAGAAAATGACGAGAGATGTGACAAATGTCAATGGCACCATCCAGTGAATTTAAGAAACGGAGGCCACGAGGAATGGGAGAATAACTATAAGCCACAGTTCTAGCCAGAGGAGTGTGAAAAAGGGGACGCTGGCGGGTCCATATCACTCTCCGGAGCATGAAAGCCCAACTCAGCCAGGATAGACGGACAGGAGATAAAGCCTCTAAATATGGAAAATAAGAACTTGATGAGGGAAACACTCCTCCTGTGTTCAAGAAAAGTGTAGCCGACGTACCCATGACGAATTGTGAATTAAATAAATATGGGTAAATCTCATATTGCTCCTTATAAAGCAGTCGAAGAAAGCGTCTTTGGATAAGTTCAAGTTTGATAGATAGAGATTTAGTGGAAGGGTTCCAGATCATAGAGGCGTATTCCAAGATACTCCTAACTAGAGCATTGTACAGCAGCCTCAAAACAGTGGGATTATGGAATTGTCGAGAATTACGAAAGACAAACCCAAGCATTCGTGAGGCAGAGCAACACACAGAGTCAATATGATCAGATAAATTTAGGTCACTCTGAAATGCTACCCAAAGATCAATAGTAGAATCGATCCAGTTAAATAAAGAGGCAAACGGTTGGTAAACGACCAATCATGAAAAGCATTAAGATCCTCTTGTAAAAGCTCACAAGAGCGTTCAGAATCGAGACTCAAATAGAGCTTTAGATCAACAGCGTATAGTGAGAAAAGTGACCACCTTATTACCAATATCATTGACAAATACATTGAATAACAAGGGTCCGAGGTTAGAGCCTTGGGGAACTCCTGAGCCAGCGAAATTTACAAGTTTTAGTTTAATTTAATTTACAAGTTTAATACCATAGATGTCGCTCAGGGTCAACCCGTAATGGCATCTTGGGAAATTATAAATTTAAAAAAATTAGAATTTACTATTTACAATTACATATACTGCTCACAAGTATTAAATATATTTATAATTTATTATTTCTGTTTTTGGGATTAATATATGTATGTAAATACACTGTAATACAGATTCACTGTTATATCGAGATAAAATACATACAAACGTTTGAATTATTTTCCCAAGTGCTTTCTTTACACATTACGTTTTATTTTGCGACATTAGCACTGGAATCTCATCCATGAAATTTATAACATACATTTTTTGATCGTGTGAAAAAATTAAATAAAAAGACAAATAGATAATTAATCAAGTTCTTATTTGCAATTTTAAACGTACATACATATGTATGTATATGAATAGCAAAATAATATAGCCATGATATATTTTCCACAGCCATTCATAGATCTATTTATATTTACATATATATATTTTTTTAAATTTCGGCATTTAAGACCATAAACTCGTTTTAGCTCTGTCATTCCGCTGGTCTTTCAATCAATTAATTAAATTATAACTTGCCGATTCTAAGAGTTATATTATGATTTTTTAATTTAAAGTTTACTGGTAAGGCGTATTTTACTAATTTTACTGGGCAGATTTAAAATGTATAAGAAACAAGTATATTGAAATTGAAATAGTGACTGAATTTATCCTTTTTTTTGTAAAATATATTTTACCATGGTGCTGTTACAGGCGTTCCACAAGGCGATACATATGACTAAAGCTGTACATATGTATGTATTATAGAGGTGACAAATATAGGGTAGGTGGCCAATTTGGTAAAAAACCGTTTCAACAATGACATCAGATAAATTGGCAAACTCTGTTAGGAAACGATCGACCCGGAGTAACATATTATATAGTTATGTATGTGTATCCAAGGTTTCGCCTGCAGCATCGCTGAGCCAGGGCTAGAGCCCGTGACCCCCCAGTATTATTATTTATATTTTATTTATCTTCTTTCAATGAACGAATTTGGGATTTTTTATATTTAATATGGCTATAATATAAAATTGTATTGTTTCAGTATATTATATTGTCTATAAAGTATTTTATATAAAACAAAAAAAAACGTTCTGACTGAAATTCAATATACAATGTATGAGGACGGCAAACAAGGAACTGAACGAAAAGGAGGGGGGGGTCTCAAAAAAAAAAAAATTAAATTCCATCGAAATGCAATATGAGATAGGAGAAAAGTTGACAAATATTTGCATTATGACCGGCGGGCACATTTTATTCGCATAGTGCGGGGGTAGGGTAACTTTGTACCCCTTTGGCAATAAATGGCCACAAGGTTTCGCGACGACCCTCCCCCCAACTCCCACACGAGTCTCCCCAACCGGCCGGCGTCCTCTTTTATAACTTACATATAAGTTTGTATTTTTTGGTTGCCGGAATGTTTAATATGGAGAAAAACTTTAATAACGGCGAGCTGGGCAGTGGGCCGGGGCCGGACCAGCAGGTACGGGCCCGCACGGCTATTAGATTTCTCCACGGTCAAATATCCAATAATGCGGCACTTGTCTGCCCCTACCCCTGACTTCAACCCCGGCTACCCCACACACCTCCCTCACCCTGATTCTGACCACCGTTTATTGGAATATATCCTTTCTGGACTGGACTCCCCCCAGGAGTACCTCCTAGCTAGGATGTGTAAGTGTGTGTGTGTGTGTGTGTGTGTGTACGCTCGCACGTAAATAGAAAAAGAGAGAAATGTCCGTTGACGGACATTGGGTTTCGAATGTCACATTGGGACTACTTATAAACTTTTATTAGATGGGTACTGGCTACCGCCACTCACAAGACTTGATAAGAAAGGAGATTAAATGCCTTTCTTCCTATTCGCGTATTTTTATTCTGCCTTCACTTCGATTAAATTAAGTATTCATGTGAATACATGAGATAGGTATAAATAGATGGATACAATAGATCTAACTATTATATATTGAAAATTTCTAGTATCATCGTGAATACACACATGGTATCATCTGAGATATTGTTGGTAGAGAAATATTAGAATAAATTAATAATTATAATAATTTAATAACAATAAATAAGAAATACTTTTTTTTCAGTGATTTTACATTTATTTTTATTTTTATGAAGGAGCTATGTGTGTATGTACAGATATAGATCGGGTGGTTGAAAGTTGGAAGGAAAAGTAAAAAAAAAACTATTAAACTTTTTTAAGAAGTTTGAAATTTATGACACATGACAGGGTTGTTGATATAAGGGAGAGAGTAATAAGATTGAAATATAATTGGGCGGGTCAAGTAGCTAGATGAACGAAGTAAGTGCTCGAATGTTACCAGTGAGAATGTAAAAGGTTGTAAGGAAGGCCGCAGGCGAGATTGTTGGATGAAAATAGAAAAAGTAAGAAGAGGTTAGTAAAAATGTGTGGGATGAGATGGATGAGAGTTGCCCAAAACAGAGACGAAGTGTGTTGGAGAAGCCTTCATGCAACAGTTGATGGCGAATGGCTGTAAATGATGAATAAGTAGATGTGTATCAATATCAGATTTAAAATCTTTATATTATACCTGGTATTGATACAGCCATTCGTTACAGTATCTTTAGACAAGATCTTATTTTATATGAAATTTTCTACATACATACATATTATTTATTTATTTTCTACATACATATTATTGTGGGATTTAGTTATCTGGCCTAGAATAATGCATGTATGAATGATTAGGTTGGCATGCATGAGTTGAATAATGGTTGAGTTGTCATCTTGTACATATGACGCTTAACGAACAATGTTTTAAACCGCTCAACGAGTCTCAATTTACTCTACAGCCTATCTCTTCTGACAACTAGATCTTATATTATATTTTATGTTGCATTTGTGTAGAAAAAGGTGAACCATCTTGTTTGTTTAATATGTTTGTTCGATACTCATGCTATTTATATGAATTTTCCAAGCACGTTGAACAAATTTATTGTTGTTCTCATTGTTGATACATATGTAGAAAGTACATAAATCTTGGCAGAAAGTATACAAAAAGACGAACACTAGTGCTGAGTATAAATCTCTCCAAAACCATGTGTAAACAAGATTAGCAACATGATTTCTATTACTATATGATTTCTATATTCACATTTTTTTTATTCTAACACAAGAAAAATAAGTCAATCTCTCTACAATAAAAGTCCATTTTGGTTCGTTTTGTTCCATTTTAAACTTTAGATTTCGAATGACTGAGGGTGAGAGGAAGGAAGTGTTCACATTGAGGAGTGCACTTAAATCTAGAGATTTCCACGAAACACATTGTCAACAGAATATTGCACACAACGGAATTCCGAAATCCCTTTGTCTTCAAAGGGCCCGTCCTAATTGGGAACTAGCGTCCCTTGTCGAAAAAAAATAAAGAGTAAGGATTCGATGATCCTTCGAAGCGTTGACGCCACACTTTTTGACTTATTACGGCGGAGCTCTCGCTTTAATCTAAATTTAGATAAAGTTCTACAAAGTAAATACTCTAATTAGATATAGAGAGTCGCAAAGAAAAACAAAAGGCTGCGCGTTGCCGGCACCGGTCTCCTCTAATTAAAATACTTGTTCCAGTGGCGCGCGCGCGGTGAGGCGGCACCAACTTTGTTCAAGGCAACTTAATATCGTTAATTAGAAATTTTCCCATTTTCCCGTCACCGGAGCTTTCCCAACAGAACCATCATTATGGAAAATTTCAACTCGTACACACTCGCCCGAAACACGTTTCTTCGGCGTGTAATTACTCCGTAGTAACACGCATCAAGATAGTCTACTATCGAATGCGGAGCGGATCAAACGATTAATTTTAATTTTTATTGGATTTTTATGAGCACGAAATACTGTCATGGGGGATGTGTGTGTGTGTGTGTGTGTGTATGTTTGGATGTGTGGCTTATATTTTGTGCACCCTTTGAGTATGAAGTTGGCGTAAGGACCCTCTGTTGACAGTGTTAATTAGCGTACGGCGTGCAAGAATACGCCGTGTTATCCACGCTGGACGTACGCCGAAATAAATACCAAATTCAAGATACTAAAATATTCTGGTGATATTGAATATACTCTTCTAAAGTAGCTAGATACTCAAATATGTCAGATTTAAGATAGTAAATCTGTTTTGTACGAATAAACTTGATTTGATTGAAGGTTATGGTTTCCCATAATTTATGTCAGCCAGCAGTATAACTCGGTGGTTGCGTTAATGCAACCCACCGTGAGGTTTCCAGGTTCAAGCTCTGGGTTGACCTTGATTGAAAATAATTTATTTGGAAGTATTTTTGTAGAAATGCTGGTCAGCTTTAGATATTTGTGAGCTCAAGTCGATCGGTTCCTATCAGAGTTTGACAATTTATCTGATTTCATTGCTGAAAGGGTTCCTCATCAAATTGGAAAAACCATCCTACCCACTATGTCACCACTATTTGAATATGATTTAAAATTTATAATCTGTAAATTTATACCATAGGTGTCGTTCAAAAGCAACCTGTAATGGCATCATGGGAAAAATATAAAAAAATAAATTATAAATAATATAAATGTCATGAAGGAAACGTCGTTGAAGATTAGTAAACAGTTCTCACTGTTCCTCATTTGTCCCCTCTTTTTACAATTTTTGAAGCTTTTAAGAACTTAGTAGTACAGTCTATCTTTTATCATTAAGAGGGCTGTACACCCGAAACCTTAATTTTGTTACCGTTCCTTTCTTCGATATATACATATATTGAGTGTATGTATATATTGAGTTAATGCGACAATATATATATCAATATATATATATTCAGTGAATGCGACAGTTGCGTTTCGACCAGATAAAACGTGTTTTAAATTGACAAAATCGAGGTTTCGTATTCTACTATTTTCTCCTCCAAAACTGGACCAATTTTTAAAAAAATTTCATCATCGGTATGAGAAAGATATTTTCTGTGCATCTATCGGCGTATTTTTTTTTAAATCGACCGTTAAATAACCACGCTGGACTCTTTTCGTGGATGTAAAAAAAAGGCGATTTTATAGATGTTTGGCGGCTCCTAGCTCCTATAAAAAATAATTAATCAAAAAAATAAAACGATAGATGCACCCCAATGGTAGATATCCATAGCATATTAAAAAATAATTTATCTAGTGCCATAATTGAGGTAGGGAGAAGTATAGTACGTTTGTATGGACAATGCGCTGCTGTCCAGCCCTCTTAACTCCTCCAAGTTATATATGAGCCGTTATAATCGAAAGTGGCATAAGTCCACTTTTCTTAATTTCTAGAAATATCTCGATATTTAGATCTCGTTTAACAATATTTAAAATAATGGTTGTCTGTAATACGTTTATTCTGCTTTTCCGAGATTCTGGACATATCGAATTAAAATAAGTGATAACAATTTGTGAATTAAGTCAAACGAAATGAAAATTGGACTTCCGCAACTTCCAAATATAATGCCTCATATATTTGTCGTTCAGGGGATTCTGAACATTCATTTTCAGCACATTTTTCTTCATTGTTCATATAAGAATACCAGTACTATCACAATACGAGTCTTTTGGTAAGAGCACACTCAAAAGTGTGACACGAGACGCGTACGTGGGCTCCAGTCGTGAGAGGCATATCTAAACACCACAAGCTATCAAATCTATGTCAATACAAGGATAAAGTACCATTGAACAAAATCCAGTGGATGAGGGACGCTGTGTTACAGAGTTGGCGTACCGGAGCGTTTTTTTGAATGTACAAAACTATTAAAAATAAAAACACATGCCGCGTATCACTCTTGTGTCTTTACATTTTGTCGTAGTTGATATATTCTCTGTAGTCGCTTTATCATCGAGTAATTGAAACATAATTATTTGTCGACACAAATATTTGCTTACAGCATTGTTTGTTTTTCTAGAAATACTACTTACCATATACCCAGCAATTAGCATATATTGCTATGGTCAGTGTGGTTATGAGTTTGAGTCACACTGCTTGCTGCTGGCTAGACCTTAGTTTGTAACCAGGTCAGTCGTTTCTTATCAGAGTTTGTCGATTTTTCTGATTTTCATTGAAACGATTGCTGGAAAATTGGCTTTCCCTACCCATTTCTCTCGGAAATCTTGAGTTATTGTTATATCTCAAGATTCACCGGGTTTATCTCCATAGATGTTTATTAGATTTCTCTGTGGATGTTTATTGTATAAATTCGTATTTTTGTATTAATCGTATTGTATTCGATGTATATTAATCGTATTATATACGATGTCTGACCATAGATGTCATGTGGGTCTACGTGACGAGCCAGAATGTTAAATTACAGAAAACACAAATATCGGAAGGCAAAGATCGAAAATCGAAAGATCAAAAAAAGGGTGCATGGTAAACGGTACATACTCACTTAATTTGCGCGAGCAGGGTACAACAGTAACAAGAGGAACAGGCTTTTCCTCCCGTATTAATGTGCGCGCGCAGAATACGGGAGGAAAAGCCTGTTCCTCTTGTTCCTGTTGTACCCTGCTCGCGCAAATTAAGTGAGTATGTACGTATGTACCGTTTACCATGCATCCTTTTTTTTTGATCTTTTGACTTAAGATCTTTCGATTTTCGATTTTTGCCTTCCGATATTTGTGTTTTCTGTAATTTAACATTCTGGCTCGTCACGGAGACCGATGTCATTTATGGTTTCGAATTATGTAATGATTATGTATTAAAAATAAATTTTAATGTCTATAGTACACTCGTGGCATTGAAGTAATCTGTAATGGCGAGTGTACTTTGATTGATTGAATTAAAAAAATTAATACGTAATTCAGTAAAATTTACATTGGAATAAGTTTGAACGAATTTATATAACATCATGTTCAAATTCGTTCGGTATGAACAAAGGGGTTTCGGTTTGTGGGTCGCACTTGGAGCACATCCCTCAGCTTCCGGGTCTAAGGACATGTTTAAACATGGAGCAGGACCAGGTGGCCTCGGGCCACAGCTTGTTAGTTGGATGATGCAATTTGCGAAATTGTCCACAAGTGGCCGACTGCATCATTAGGCCGCCATCCGTCATTTTTATTATTTTATTTTGCTCTACTATGTACGAGTATGTATGTACCTACGACTCACTACTGTCTCTTCAATCTAACAACCCCAAGTCACGTAGGTACCGATATATAACTAATATAATATGCATACACTATTTATACGCATAGTTTTTGAAATTACACATACATACATACGTATATAATCGATTAATTAACCGCTGTTAAAAGCTTTTACACTGCAATAAAAAAAAACGCTAGACGTATTCCGGTACGCCAAATCTGTACCACAGTGTTCCTTCGCGAGCTTCACCAATGGAGTGTTATTCGTGATATTTTATCCTTGTATTAACGCAGGTTTGACATTGATCGATAACGGTGATTCCCATATTTGAAGAAATGTGGGAGGAACTTGTCAAAATAATAAGATCATACGAAGAAATCGGTTTCATATATGTATGTATGTACATACATATATCCTAATTTGATATATATACAACCCTTGCGTTATGAAGATACGCCTCTCACCGCCGGAGTCCACGTACGCGCCCCGTGCCACATTTTTGAGTGTTTTCTTACCGTAAAGGAGGAAGCTGACAGAGATATTTGTCTGCAAGATTTTTTTCTACGATATTTGTAGGAGAATTTTTTATTAAGCAAAGTATTATTTTATCTAATGCATTTTTTTTAATCATAAAAGCACGAAAATTATTATTTTATTATACATTTTTATTTTTTCGATCAATCAAGCATACTTGTCTGACATATTGCTCTAACACGACGAGAGTGCTATACAGATTAAGATTTATTAATTATTAATATAATCTATTTATTTTCATTATACACGACATCTATGGTCAATAATTATACAGAAGTATCGTATTATATTTATAAGTATTATACAAGTCAAATTCAAACATCGATTAAACAATCATAAAGATATGGACAAATTTGCATCATTTACATATACATATATAAATCAGCGAAAAACAAGATGCTGAAAAACTCGAACTTTTGCGAGAGAGACAAGGTAGCAAAGTTGTTGGAACCGTTTCGATGAAATTAGATAAATTGGTAAACTCTGATAGGAAACGATTGACCTTGGAGTCACATATTCAAGATAGAACCCGTCACCCCAAAATTTAAAGCATTACATGCTAACCATTGATCTATGCTGCTGGTTATACTTAGTCGTTACATATTATCAGGGCCGCGCTTAGGAGTTCGGCCGCCTGTGTGCAAACTTAAATCGGCCGCTCTTTAATTTTATAGGCATTTGTATAAATCTAAATTTATTAATAAAAATAAATAAAAAAATGAAGTGCATGCGAGTAGTGCAAAAATCTTATCTTGTGATAAATATTGTGTGAGAAATATAGTGTTGAAAATTTGAATCACAATAAAAATTAACCAGGAAAACAGACAGAAAACCAAAACGTTTAGTTCTGCATAGGACCAGACTACAAGAGAGACAGAACGTTTTCAAGTTCATTCATGAAAATATAGTGTTTCGACCCTCAATCCCACATTTAGGACATTGTTCTTTCGATGACCAACCAATACTCAACATCCTTGAAGAAATACATCTGGCAGTCGTAAAGATAAAAGAACATAAAATATCTAGCTCTATGCGGACCGAATCTATACCTGCTGTCCTGTTATTTCCCTGAATTATAGTTTGGGTGTGTTACAAGTTGTAACACAAAAACTAGCAACAGCAATCCACAAGTATACCTATACAACAAGACAACCTAAATGCATTTTAAAAAGTAGGATGCCTCGTAGTTTTTAATGAATATAATTTTTTCGATTCTCATTTCTTTCGGCCGCCTTTATATTTTGACCGCCTGTGTACGTTGCACACATCTGTACATATGGTACTGCACACATTTGTACATATAGTACCCTGCATATTATATAATTTAATTTTATGTTTTATAACATTTGGAGTTATTAAATGACAGAATATCATCAAACGATAGTTTTTATTGCGCTGTAAACCTTTTATTTCCATACTTGTTGGCAGAAACGTTGATTGTTTCTGAGAAAATTGCTAAATGCGTGGCAAAAAATTTCTCTGACAAAAATTGCAAAATATCTGCCAATTTGTCTGCAGACAGACCTTCCTATCAGTGTCTAACTTAAGGTTCTGACGAAATGTTTGACGTCATTAATAATTCTGTAGATGTGACATAGAATCGTTTCTAACCGTGTAGAGGTGTTCTTTGCATAAGGTAATTAGTTATTTGGAATTAATTAACTCGAAAACAAAAAAAAATGTGTTTGGCTTAGTTGGGCTTTGGTGGACATTTTGCCGATGCGCCGAAAGTCTGTTGTTTTTAATTAAAAGATTGTCTGCCGACGGAACAAGAGGACTGTGGACGGTGAGCCTCCCCCCTCCCCTGGGGGCCCGAAAATAGAGGGTGCTCCGCCCCACTGGACAATTCGCCCCCTCCTGAAAGTCCATTGAAAACTTTAAAACACGATACGGCGCACACAGTCCGAGCGAAAGGAATTCGTTAAGTGCAGATAGATGGGGCGATTGCACGCGATTTCGATTCTGATTTATATAAAAATAATGGCCATTAAAGTCGCGTTTCACAAACCAAACGTATCTATTCGGAAATTGAATGCACTCGCTTCGAATACATTTTTCTATTTTATTTGGATTTCATAAAGTAAAAGATACACACATGTAGTGAGGAAGATTTCATATGTGATTTATTGATCTAAATTTAACATAATGTTAGAATTTCATAATGATACTTTTTCACTGGAATGCTTTACTATATATCTTATGAAACGGCTGTGGAAAATGCCAATTTGAAAGACACCACTAGATAATATGCTAACCCAAAACTTTTTTAAGATGTCATATGTAAAGTAAAGGCATTTTTACTTTATCTATGTACATATGTACGTAGTAACAATAGATGAAGTTTTGTGATCATGTGAAAATTCGAACTCGAGATTTCGACTGATTCGAACTCAGAATCGATCACTGATTACGTTTTCATGATCTTGGAAAAAAATGTGTGTGTGGGTCTTTTCGAACACCGTTAGTCTTATCGAACTGAAACTTAGTATCGGTTACTGAAATTCTAAATGTTGTGGAAAGGTCAGAAATGTTGTGCCCACTACTCTGTCCACACCCCTGAACGTATCAAGCTGAAAATTTATATTTGTATTCTTTATGTACTAACTTAGAGCTGAAAGGTTTTGGTCAGAATTCGTAAATAGGAAGTAGGATTTTTTTTTAAAACACTTTTATTTTGACCTTTTAAATTATTTTAATATTTTTGATATTTATTTTGTATAAAAATGATAGTGATTTTAAGTAATAAAAAAAATTGAACAAAATCCGATAACCGGAAGTAGAAATTTTGTCTTGTGCAAGTTTCCCTACATTTGCGCTCAATTTGTATCAAAAATTCTGTCTTAGCCATTAGTATTTCATAATGCTGCCGGTATGTGTGAATGTGTCTGTACGGTTCAATATAGAATTTTGTTTTGTGACTTTCTTATATTCCTCAAATACATACATAGATAAAGTCATGGGTTGATCACTGATTTTTTTTTCTTACATCATTGCTGAGAGGTTCTTAATTGATAATTAAATACCACAAAATGATAATTACATGTCTTAATATGTGTTAGATATGAACATAAACATAATTATGAACATGATCAAAGATCATCCAGCAACTAAACATGCCGCCTGAGCATCTCGATGTTTTCACTCCCTCATACAGAATTCCAACTTCGTATATTGTAAACGGCTTCTAGTTATAACTTTTACTTGTTATTCTATTTGTCCAGCAGTATAACTCGGGGGTTGCATTAATGCAAATCACCGTGAGGTTTCCAGGTTCGAGCCCTGGTTTGACCTCGATTCAAAATAATTTATTCGGAGTAAATCTGCAGTGCTGCTGGTGAGACTTGGATGTTTGTGACTCCAAGTCAATCGTTTCCTATAAGAATTTGACAATTTATCTTATTTCATTGTTGAAACGGTGCCTCACCGAAATTGGCAACCAACCACCTACAATTTTCACCACTATTTGAATATAAATAAAAATTTATAATCAAAATTGATAATTAAAACCATAGGCTTCGCTTTGAGGCCACCTATAATGTCACCATGGTTATACTAAACTAGTGTTATGCCTGTTGAATTTTCAACGGGTGGTTCCGGAAACAAATTGATAACATGATTTAAAAGAAAGTTACAATACGAATACTAATAATTAATTGGAATCGGAACATACATATATAATGTGTATTTAGCACACTCTTCCCGGAGAAGACGGTAGCCTAGTTCAGTGCTTCCCAATTACTTTCATGTCACGGCCCCCTAAATCTGAAAGAATTAATTCCCGGCCCCTAAAAATTTTTCTTCCAGTTAAAAGGTTTATTTGGCAGTAATTATTACAAAATGTATTCATAAATGAATATTTATACTTTCTACTGAATATTTTCGCGGCCCTGCGAGAAATAGCGCGTCCACGCCAAGTGCCGAGAAGTATAGAATCTGGGTTCGATACCTCATACCCGCTATTCCGATTTCATTTTATTTTTCAAATATCGTTAAAATATAATTTATTTTAATTAAAAAATATATATTTAATTGTTTAACTTAGTTTAATTCAAAACCTCGCTAAATAAAATTATCATCACGTATTTTTTATATGGCGGGAAGGAAACAATTTCAATTAATGTTTAAAAAAAAAGCCAATCGAAAAAATCGAATATACCTATGTATAAGAGTCGCTGAACTCGAATATACCTATAAGAGGATATCTCGTCGCGGGTTCGACACGCGGTCCCGATGAAATGAATTAATATGAAGTTTAGTCTTTTTATCGATTCATTATGTTCGGCTATCGTTAGGACACACACAGAATAGCGCCTTTATATATATAGTTTCTTTATATATGTACTAGCTGTGTTACCAGGCTTCACTCTGTATTTGTAATATAAACCGCTTAAACATGATTAATCTAATAGTAAACATTTTATTAAATTTATTTGAATAGTTTTATTTTACAATATAAATTTATTTGAATACTCATTTGTTTTTTATTAAATTGACTGTCACGAATAAACAAACATAGATGTTAAGTCTCTTATAAAAAAATATATGTTTACGAAATTATATGTATACCAGAAATCGGTGCATTCGCCCCTGTGGCTGCGCCCCCTAGGGCTCTGCTCCCGACGGCTGCGCTCCCTAGGGCTTCGCCTTCGGCACCTTTGCCCCCGGGGACTTCGAATCCTTTGAATCGAAAAAAATCGAATTATTTGTTCGATGACGTCACGGATTTACGACCCAACGAACAAAGGTAACATACATACATACAAAGTTTATTTCCAAAGTATATATTAGATATGTTATTATTATATACATATATATAATAATCTAACATAAATCTTTATATACATATATAAAAAAGTGTCTCAAAAGAAAGTTTATATTTAGTGGATCGATTAAAAAAAAAGTAAGCCGTGTATCGAAAAAATGTTTATTAATTATTAAAGTACATAATTTGGGAATTTATTTCTTAAAAATAATACCGTCCAAATGTAGACCCTTGCGTTCGCGGCACTCATTTAATAGAACACTAAAATTACTTATGACGGCTCGGCAGGTGGACTCAGTGATGGCTGCCATTTCGTGACGGATATTTTCTTTCAAATGCGCCAGGGAAGTCGGTTTATTGACGTAAACTTTAGATTTAAGATAACCCCATAGGAAAAAGTCCATAGGGGCTAAATCAGAACTGCGTGGAGGCCAATTTAGTCACCTCTCCTGGAGATCAATTTGCTGAGAAAATTTCACGACCTCGTGGCAGAGACGTATTGGACGTGTGTGACGTTGCTCCGTCCTGTTGGAACCATGTTCTTTGGTTACAGCCAGGAAAGTTTTGCAGTTCAGGCACCAAGAATTCTTCTAACATCTCCACATAACGCTCTGAATTCAATTATAAACTTTCTTTTGAGACACCCGTTATAATAATAGCGTCTTTATATATACATATGTACACCAGCAGTCACATAAAACGGAACGCTTGTGAATTTTACGACTTCGAGGCCATTTAAGGATTATCCCTTTATGTGTAGGGTTTTTAACGACCAAATATTCTAAATATGATTGTTTTCGAAGATTTGAGTTCAGTATAGTGTGGGTTTTCGAGGAGAAAGCATCAAATTCGAATTTTAACACGTCAACATGAAAAAACGAGCTCAGTTATCATTGCAGAAGAGTGTAAAAATCGCGACATTGGCGAGTTCAGGATTTTTCTTTCGGTCAATTTCCAAGAAAATGGGATGTTTGTTATCGACTGTTTCGAGAATACTGATAAAAAAAAAGAGAATCTGGAAGTTTTGACCGTAAGAAGGGGACCGGACTGAAAATATGCACATCGGAGAGGCAAGACCGTGTAATAACCAGATTATCTTTACAGCAGCGATTCAAAACTGCTGTAGAAATAAGAACGTATCTTCACAATTTTCCATGGAAATCAGCGACTCAACAGTAAGAAGGCGACTCAGAGAAGCTGGACTGTACGGTCGGAAAGCTGCAAAAAAACCACTACTAACCAAGAGAATGTAAAACAATCGATTGAAATGGGCGAAAGCACATGAAAATTGGAGTCCATCAGATTGGCAACGAGTGATAATTTCCGACGAATCAAAGTTTAACCTCTATAGTCCTGATGGTTTTCCGTATGTCCGAAGGAAAGTTGGCGAAAGGTATAGTGAAAATTGTACCCTTAAAACTGTTAAGGATCCTCCAAGTCAAATGGTCTGGGGATGCTTTTCGTATCATAACATTGGACAATTGGAGTTTCTACAAGGTGCCATCGATGGAAAAAAATATAAAAAAATTTTAGAAGAAAGCTTTGTGCCATCGATGGAAAACCACCTTTCATATTCCGATGATATAGTTTTTCAAGATGACTCTGCCCCTTATCATCGAGCTAAATTGGTGAGTATTCATTTTATTTGATAGCATTGAATATAAATTATAAAATTTCAATCAAAAAACTGAATTTTTTTTTTACTTTTTTTTAGGTTCGGGACTATTTACAAGAAATGGGTGTAAAGACACTACCATAGCCTGGCAATAGTCCCGATTTAAATCCAATCGAAAATTTATGGATGTGTATCAAGTACAGGTTAAGGAAGAACAATGTTACTACTCTTAAATCGTTGAAAGAAATAATAGAAAAGATATGGTACGAAGACTTCCCAATCGAAAATTTAAAAACTTTAGTAGATTCTATGCCAAACCGAATAAAATAAGTTATAAAATCGAAAGGAGCCGCTACAAAATATTAATTTCTTTTTTATAAGATGTAAATAATAATATGTGACTGTAAAAAAATTAAAAATGTATATGTATAGTGCTATTTTCGTTTCAAATTTCATTTAACTGTGAAGTCAACGCACGGTCGTAAAATCTGCTCTCCATTAAATTTCTCCCCAACTCATTTTTATCACCTTTTTTTTTCACGTTTGGTGTTACACGAATGCACTATTATACAACCTATCATTTTAATGACTTTCGGTTTTGGTTTTATATAAGATTACCGAAATTTCACGCAAAAACATGTTTTGCTTAAGCGTTCCGTTTTATGTGACTGCTGCTGTATATATAATAATCTAAATAAAAAATAGAAAAAAGTAAGGTCTTCTAGATTTACCTCCCCAAGGTCTTTCTGGTATAATTTCAATTTAAAAAATAAAATAAAATATCTGTATTTATTAAAAAAAAAAAAAATACTAAAGGTAATGAGAGAAATAGTAAGCTATTAACATCAATATTTTAGTTGGATTACATATATGTACATATGTATATTATAGTTCATATACATATAGTACACGAATGAAACTTAAAAGTCATATACGATGAATATTGATGTACCAGGGGACCGTGTCCCAATGTGTTCCAGTTCATATACAAATTTAAAGTGACGAAATGACGTCATCTACATTTTGATTGGATTCTTAGTTGGATTTGTAATGACACTTCAGCTGATGGATTGCTTTTGAAAATTCTGCTCTAGCTATGTGGTGTTCCCTAGAACAAAAAAAAAAAAATGGGAGCGAATAGTCGAGTGCATCGTAAAATAAAATGGGTCGCATAGTTGCATAGCCCGGGTGCAGTGTCGGTCCGCCGACCATAACACTCGCAAAACTAATTAGATACACGCCCGAAACGTAATATGATACATGACTTGCATAATACGACGACGGCAATTTAATTAATTTTCTCGGCGGCGGAAATTAAGATGAGAAGATATGAGGTCGACGGAGCCCGCTCGCAGAGGGGATGAGGTCGGGTGGAGTGATGCGCAGGGGGGGGGGGGGGATGGGTAGCAAAACTTAAGTCTTAAGATGTGTCTGAGAAGGGTTGGGTTATGTGGTGTTGGGTGCTTAAGTACTCGACTAGCTACGGTCCCGATGACCCGGACACGTCGCCGAAGAATATGTTTCGACTGTAATTATGTACGTCAGCCATCGATGGTGTATTTAAACAGGGTCTTGATTTAATGGGTGGGCGAAGAAGGTGTGCAGGAGCCATTTGAGGCGGGAAAGGTTGAGAGAGCGATTAATGTTTGAATTAATAATTTAAATTAAACGCAAACTTCATAAACGAGCTTTCGCCCCCTCCCTTGTAGTGCTCATTCGGCAGCGTGGTCCTCAACTGTTGGCTTCCGGATAGATGTACGCAGTGGCGGACTGGCCATACAAGCGAACATGCCCGATGGCATGTGGGCCCCACTTATCTGTTAGAAAATATGGGCCCTTAGTAAAATTAAATAACTTTTTAACTATTTCACGTGTGTAAAAATTTATAGGATATTGCACTTTGGGACCTAAAGTTTGGGTATTTCAACAAAACAAATTTCTTACGATATACACAAACAACTAATACCTGTTTTAACAGCCCAAGGATCGGTTAACTTTTTTTATTAGGCTCGAAATGTTAGTTTCAACATTTGTGTGGGCCCTTTTGCTGGGCCCATTTCTAACCTCAATATTATGTATATACCAATACCTATGTAACAACTACCTTCTGAAATAAAAATGGGAATAAACAAATTTCCGTGAATAATATAAACTGAATTGCTTAAAACAATTTTGATAGGACGATTCATCATCAACCAGCGATTTAAATTTACTTCATACTTTCAAAATAATATTTGATTATACTTCGACGATATGGTAAGATTTAAATACACAATTTTAAACAGTTTCCGAATATAAAATCTATTCGTAATCTAGACACATCCATGTATATAGAAATATAGGATAGGGGCCCCCTCCCCAAAATCCCGATTTTCGCATGATCACAAAACTTTATCTATTGTTATTACGTACATATTTATGTATAAAGATAAAGTGAAAAGTGAAAAATTAGAACAGACAGTCGGTAGAAATTAAGTTAATTGATAGTTTTTTAGTCACTCAGTTTGATGGTCGATTTTTGTTGACCGTGTGAAGATTTTTAGAAAAAAATTTTCGCCTGCGGCGCTTTTTTCGCTTTTTACATGATATTTTTTTATAATTATTTTATCAAAAATAAGCTTATTTTTTTCATATTTTATAACTCAATAAGGTATATGCAAAGAATATTTTCCATTTTTATTCCGATATAAAAAAGATTTTTTGAAAAAAAGTTCAATTTGACCAATCTTTGCTTGCGCCCCCCAAGAAAAAGCTGAAATGACGTCCCTGATTGTTTTCTACCGAAAGTAAAAGCCGCTTTTATGCCGCATTCTTTTATGATGCATTCTATTTACCTAGGACAAGGGTTAAAAAGAAATATACAATGTAATTTTTGGATCTATTTTGCTTTTGCCATTTTTCTTGTACTTAAATTTGTTTATTCTCATTTTTGAAATTTTTTTTTTTTTTTTACCCTTGATTTTTAGCGTGATGGAAAGAAGAAAATTTTGTTATATGGGGGGGGGGGGACAAATTTTTTTAACCCTGGGTGGGCCCCCTTTGACTCCTGGCATGCACTAATTTCAGTCCCAGTCCGCCACTGGATGTACGAATAGTACCAGCTAGCAAACTCTTCCAGTTTCAGTTTGAGGATCTTTTCGGGTGGTAAAGATCGTTATATTTACGAAAGCCTGCCCCTACTTCTCAGAAAAGTTGCGCAAGAGCAGCAATCATTGCACGATCCCAGCGTGCGCATCTTCTCCGAGTAGTGGGGGTTTTAAAATTTTTGTTAGTTTGAGATTATTTTAGTGTTTTAGATGCACAGATCTTGGTATTCATGGTTAAATTAAGTGCTACTTACTACTTTTGATGTTTTTTCATATATGTACATAATTTTTTTTTAATTTTATTGTTACAAATCAATATACACTCGTCATTACAGATTTGCTCCAATGCGACGGGTGTACGTTAACGAAATACAGAATACATAAACAATCAGAAATCAGAAATACAGTAATACATGTACAATCAGAATATATAGCATATAACAATTAATCTGAAATAATAATCATAGAGACATCTATGGATTATTTTTAGATTTTTTTTTGTGTACAATTTTTATACATATAATAAATATGAAATTATAGAGATGTCTATAGAGATATCTATAGATTTCAGATTACTGTGTATGATTATTACAAATTATACACGGGCAGATTTTGTGACAACAGAAATAGATCTAATACCAATTTTCAGGAACCGTTTCAGCAATGATCAGATAAAATTGGCAAACTCTGATAGAGAAACGATCGATTTGGAGTCACAAAACCCCCAAATCTAACCAGCAGATGGCGAGGACTCGAACCTTTGACCTCAGAGGTGCTAAATATATACGCTATCACTAAGCCAGCAGCATAGCTCGGACGTTAAGCTTCTGCTTACCGTCAAGAAGGTGCCGGGTTCAATCCCTGAATGAAAATGAATTTTTCAGAGTATGCTGTTGGTCAGACCTGGATTTGTGACTCCAGGTTGATCGTTTCCTATCAGAGTTTGCCAATTTTCTCTGATTTCATTGTTGAAACGGTTCCCGGAAAAAAAAATTGGCTAAAAATCCTTCCTACCTACTATGTCACCATTATTTGAAATTTGATTGATGTACAATAAAAATTTATGTACAATTCATAGATGTCTCGTTAATTTGCGAGTTTTTTCAGTGTCTTGCAATTCAACGACTTATAATAAAAATGCTGCATTTGTATTTGTAATTGGCCAGGAAGGCGCATTGGGATTTACCTGTAATGCCTTCCTGGTATATATGTAAAATAAAAATTTGTAAAATATGTTACAGTCCAAGTGCACATTTCATTAATACACTAGTTTATTCATACACAAACCACGTTTGTTCATGCATTTTTGTATCATCTTATATGTATAATATTTATGCTTACTCTGGGTTGTAATATTAAAAAAAATTAGCAAAAACGGGAATTATAGCAACATTGTAATGTGGTTTCCAAAGGATTTCATTTGTTAGCATATAATGCTTTCAAACAAAGTGGTCACGGGTTTGATTCCCACTGGTTGCTGTTGGCCAGACCTTAGATATGTGAAGCCAGGTCAATCGATTCCTATCAGAGTTTGCCAATTTATCTGATTTTCATTGAAAGGGTTCCTACAAGTCAGTGTCATTGTCTCTCGCAAAATTCGAGTTACTCAACATCTCGATTTTTCGATGAATTGTATAAATGTTGCAAATTTCTCCATAGATGTCTCTGTGGATGTTGATCGTTAATTATTTGCCTTGTATAATGCTCACAATGTTTGTACCATAGATGTGGTTTTAAATGTAAAATCTAATATACAATTTCGAAAGAGACTTTGTATGTATGCATGTAAGTTTTGGATCGTAGAATTCGTGACGTTGAATTTAATAAAAAAACAAATGAACATTCAAATAAATTTAATAATATGTTTACTATTAGCTTAGCCATGCTTAAGCGGTTTATATTACAAATACCGAGCGAAGCCGGGTAAAACCACTAATATATATATATATATATATATATATATATATATATATATATATATATATATATATATATCATCATCATCAATGATGATGATGATGATATATATATATATATATATATATATATATATATATATATATATATATATATATATATATATATATATATATATATATATATATATATATATATATATATATATATATATATATACAGTGGTGGACTGGGACTGAAATTAGTACATGCCATGAGTCAAAGGGGGCCCCCACCCAGGGTTAAAAAAAATTGTCCCCCCCCATATAAAAAAAATTTCTTCTTTCCATCACGCTAAATATCAAGGGTAAAAAAAAATTTTCAAAAATGGGAATAAACATTTAAGTACAAGAAAAATGGCAAAAGCAAAATAGATCCATAAATTACATTGTAATTGGGGGGGGCAGGCAAAGATTGGTCAAATTGAATTTTTTTTCAAAAAACCTGTTTTATATCGGAATAAAAATGGAAAATATTCTTTGCATACACCTTATTGAGTTATAAAATATAATAAGATAAGCTTATTTTTGATAAAATAATTATAAAAAAATATTATGTAAAAAATGAAAGAAGCGCCGCAGGCGAAAATTTTTTTTCAAAAATCTTCACATAGTCAACAAAAATCGACCATCAAACTGAGTCACTAAAAAAAAAAAGTCAATTAACTTAATTTCTACCGACTGTCTTTTCACTTTATAAAGATAAAGATAAAGTTTTGTGATCATTCGAAAATTCGAACTCGGAATCGATCACTGATCACGTTTACATAATATAGAAAAATGTGTGCGGCTCTGTGTGTTTCTGTGTGTCTTTTTATTATTTTATATATGTACATATATGTATATAAAATTATTTTTATCTCAACCAGAAGTAGTACTTTTACCCTATAAGATCGAGGTATTTTTATTTTTTTCTCGGAAACTTTTCGACGTATTGAACTGACATTTCATATCTATAATTATAAACCTAATGCCAAGCTATATACATATATAAAATTTCGTGAACACCGGCTAACCGAAAGTGACAGTTTACTCCTGTTGGCAGTTTACCGGATTTTTCTTCCACTATTTTGATCGACACTTTAAATATGTCTGCTCTTCACAATTTTATGTATAATTCCTTGTATCAATATGATGAAAATATAATAACAAAAAAATCATCAAATTTAATTAACCAGAAGTGGGATTTTTTCCTCTTAAAAAATTAAAAAAAAAATTAACCACACCCCTGAACGTATCAAGCTGAAAAATTATATTTGTATTCTTTATGTACTAAATTTGATAAGGTTTTGGTCAGAAAGCAATTTTATTAAATAACTAAAACTTTTTTTGAACCGAATTCGTTACACATGAAGTTTAAATCCATCTCATTCGTTGTTTTGTGAGAGAATGGACGTCTGCAAATACATAAAATAAAAAAAAATACGAGAAATAAAATCATTTGTGATTGAACCGATTCAGTAAAATATTAATTTAAAATTTTTCTTGAAAACAAAAAATATACGAACTTTCGGAATAATAAACGTTAACAATTTCTAAGAATTTTACCCAAGGCTTATCACTTAAAAACCAAAATATACTAGCTTTGAAATAATCATTTTTACATAGCACATAGCAGCGATTATTTTATTAGTTACCCAAAAGTAACATACATAAGAAATAAATGTAGCATTCATAGATCTTTAGTATCTCATTAATCATTAAATTCATAATATTTTCTAAATCACGCTATTCCTTAATTGAGGGGGGCGAGTACCTCCCCTATCCCCCCCCCCAATTACGTCCCTGAAAACAATGCATAATATTTTCAATTAATGTTAATCGGGATTTTGGGGAGGGGGCCCCTATCCTATATTTCTATATACATGGATGTGTCTAGATTACGAATAGATTTTATATTCGGAAACTGTTTAAAATTGTGTATTTAAATCTTACTAGTAGATATAGGTAGCGATCACAGATTAGTCCGTGCCAAGATGGCCATTAATATAAATTGCGAACGAAGGAAATTAATAAAAGGATGCAGTAACTCTCCAGATTTCGCTCAACTAAGGTCTAGGAAAAAGGAATTCGAACTCGAACTTGGAAATCGATACGGGAAATTAAACCCAGAAGCAGACATCGAGGAATTGAACACTGTAATTAGTTCGGTTCTAACCTCAACAGGTAAGAAATTAGGTGGATTCAGGAAACAGATTAAATTAAGCAAAATTTCAGCGGAAACAAAAAACCTAATTAAGCATAAAAGGAATTTAGATAGGGATAATAATAAGCAAGAATACAATCTAGTAAATAAGGAAATTAAAAAGAGAATAGTCAGGGATGTCAGGGATTTTAACAGCAAGCTAATAGAAAATACCATTAAGAATAACCGTAGCCTGAAAAAGTGCAAACAGGATCTTTTCTTAGGCAAAAACCAAATGATCGCAATCAGATCAGAGAGCGGAGTAATAATTAGGAATAGAGAAGAAATCATAGACAGAGTTTACACGTTCTATGCAAAACTATACGAGAACGACAACGGCCAATTCCCCGCTCTGGAATCGACACACGGCCAAAGGGTTCCTGCAGTATTGCCTAGCGAAGTAGAGGCCGCGCTAAAAACTGCAAAGAACGGTAAAACCCCAGGGGAAGATAATATTCCCATTGACTTACTAAAATGTGGCGGCCCCCCCCTAATTAATATCTTAGCTAGGCTTTTCAGCAAATGCATCCAGAACCAAGCTATACCAGAAGGATGGAATAACGCAACTATCATTTTAATACACAAAAAAGGCGACAAAAGCGATATCAAGAACTACCGACCCATTAGTCTACTTTCAGCGGTCTACAAGCTCTTCACGAAGGTTATTACAGAAAGGCTGAAAAATATCCTCGACGAGAACCAACCTATAGAGCAGGCAGGGTTTAGGGCAAATTTCAGCACAATGGACCACCTCCAAGTAGTTGGCGAACTAATTGAGCGCGCCAACGAATATCAACGGCCATTGTGCCTAGGTTTCGTCGATTATGAGAAAGCCTTCGATACAGTTAGTCATAATGCAGTACTTAACGCTCTAAAAACACAGGGAGTGCCGGAACCCTATGTGGGACTGTTAGCTGCAATATATAAGAATGCCACAGCTTCGGTTAAAATTTTTTCAGGTACAGATAGATTTAGCATAGGAAAAGGAGTAAGACAAGGAGATACAATCTCGCCCAAGTTATTCAATGCGGTGCTTGAGGGAGTTTTCAGGAAATTGGATTGGGATACAGCCGGAGTAAGCATCAATGGTCGCTTTTTGAGTCACCTTCGGTTCGCAGACGATATAGTTTTAGTAGCTCGTGATTCAGCTGACCTACTTATCAGACTAACACAGCTGGACAGGGAAAGTAGAAAAGTAGGATTAAAAATTAACGTAGATAAGACTAAACTAATGTTCAATAGTTATTGCATGCCTGATAGCATCCCCTTAGATGATAAACCAGTAGAAGTAGTAAATAATTATTTATATTTAGGTCAAATAAGTATGTCAAATAAAATGTCTGGTAGTAAAAATGAAGAGATAAAGAGACGTATGAAATTAGGGTGGAGTGCATTTGGACGGATGAATGCTGTTTTTAAATCAAAAATGCCACTCTGCCTGAAGAAAAGGATCTTTGATCAATGCGTTTTGCCAGTGATGACGTATGGATGTGAAACTTGGACACTGAACGCCAAGATGCAAAATAAAATCCAATGCACTCAAAGAAGTATGGAACGCTGTATGCTTGGCATAACGAGGAAAGACAGGAAGCGGAACACGTGGGTGAGAAATATGACAAGGGTAGTGGACATAGTGGATAGAGTGAAGAGATTGAAATGGCAATGGGCGGGTCACGTAGCTAGGAGGATGGACGAAAGGTGGACAAAAGAAGTGCTTGAATGGTACCCGAGAGAAGGCAAAAGAGTAAAAGGAAGACCGCAAGGAAGATGGGTGAACGAAATTAGGAAAATGTGCGGAATGAGATGGATGAGTGTTGCGCAAAACAGAGACGAGTGGAAGCGTGTTGGAGAGGCCTTCATCCAGCAGTGGATGGCGAATGGCTGTAAATGATGATGATGATGATATCGTCGAAGTATAATCAAATGTTATTTTGAAAGTATGAAGTAAATTTAAATCGCTGGTTGATGATGAATCGTCCTATCAAAATTATTTTAAGCAATTCAGTT
This sequence comes from Arctopsyche grandis, assembly GCF_051622035.1. Lineage (NCBI taxonomy): Eukaryota > Metazoa > Arthropoda > Insecta > Trichoptera > Hydropsychidae > Arctopsyche > Arctopsyche grandis. The sequence goes on along the minus strand of NC_135362.1, from coordinate 13,128,457 downwards.
TATATTATTCACGGAAATTTGTTTACTCCCATTTTTATTTCAGTAGGTAGTTACATAGGTATTGGTATATACATAATATTGAGGTTAGAAATGGGCCCAGCAAAAGGGCCCACACAAATGTTGAAACTAACATTTCGAGCCTAATAAAAAAAGTTAACCGATCCTTGGGCTGTTAAAACAGGTATTAGTTGTTTGTGTATATCGTAAGAAATTTGTTTTGTTGAAATACCCAAACTTTAGGTCCCAAAGTGCAATATCCTATAAATTTTTACACACGTGAAATAGTTAAAAATTTATTTAATTTTACTGAGGGCCCATATTTTCTAACAGATAGTGGGGCCCACATGCCATCGGGCATGTTCGCTTGTATGGCCAGTCCGCCACTGTATATATATATATATATATATATATATATATAATAATTATGTACACTCGTCGCATTGGAGCGATCTGTACGACGAGTGTGCATGATTGATTGAAAAAAATAAAATAAAAATAAATACTTGGCGTTTTTAGTATCTCGAAGGTTTTGACAGCTCAAATGTTTTGACAGCTAAAAGTTTCATGCGACACCTGGTGAGTTTATTTGATGATAGCTTTTGCCTGTTAGCACTTAAGCTAAGATCAAGATTTCGTGTATGAACAAACTAGTATGTGAATGAACGATCTAAAGTGAACACTTGGGCTGTAACCTATATGTATATACATTTGTCGACTAAAAAAAATAGTAAAATGACAAAATTACAAGTAAATCCCGACAGAAATACAAGACAGACAGACAAGACAGACTTGAAGTCTGTCCAGACTTCAAGTATCTGAAATGGGGTTACAAATACTTGATTGGGATATTTTTTGAATATGCGAGAAGCATTCTGGAAGTGTTCATTTTGGAGGACTGGAAAGATATTGATAGATAAGCTTGAAGTCTTGATTATTGAAAGGTATGATTGAAATGACTATATTTCAATCTTACGCTTTTAGATGAAAGTGATTTTAAATATGTCATTCAGAATTGCTTTAAGTTATGATATGTAATCCGTTTCATAAAGTTATGGAGTATGATCAAAAAACTTTTTGCATTAAGTAAATATTAAGTAGCTCTCTAGCTCGATATAACGTGTTAAATATGTGAGTGTTTTTTTATGTTGCTTTGTGGAATTATAATGAATCGTATGGTGGGATAGATTTGTGGGTGGAAGGTGGGTGGCAGATGGATGGGGGTGGGTTGTACGCAATCTTGACGCGCGAGCGTTTTCCATTCAGCGATAATTCATGGCGCTTATCTCGTTAATTATTTTCAAGTGAAATTTATTAATATTATTATGACGATACTGAACAATTTCGAGGGGGAGGCAAGGTGGTGGTGGAAGAGTGGGGGAGCTTTTGTTAGACGTTAAACAATAACCGCTGCTAGACAGGTTTTAAGTTATTAGGTAAATATTTTAATTAGAGAGCGTACGTAATGAGAGCAAGGGTTTGGGTTTAGAGGATGGAGATGAGGTGGTGGTGAAAAAGATGGAGGGGTGGCTTCTCGGTTCCGCTTTCTTGCCACCCCTTCAACAATTACTTTGCATTACAAACACCCCGTGTTTTGTTGGAGTGAAAGCAATTTTTCGGGTTGTAAGGATTTAAGGTGGTGATTTTCGACGTCTTCTTTTGCAATACTCTTTCATTCGGCTATACAAGTACTCGTGTTGTATTGAAGTTTTTAAAGCCATTATATTACTTGGGTTGCTTTAATGATGGAATTATGGTAATTTTCATATTATTAGTTCTACATAATACTTTCAGCATATAAATATGTTTATGATTTACCATTTCTACTTGGTCATTTTACATTGGTCACTCGTTGTATGAGATTGTTGACTGGTTTCAACAAATCATTATCAGAATTATTAATAGAGGTCAGATGGTAATTATTAGACTTGGCAAATAATTTCAAATTAGTTCACAACCTACGTTGTTAGGGTAAAATAAACAAACAATTAAATAATTGAAAAAGTGTTCGACGCCTTCGATTGTTTTTTTTTTAGTCAAGTCAAGTAAAGTTCATTGCTTGCGTTTTTCCGAAAAATGGGAACGGGAACGGGAATCGCATGCGTTAATTGTGGCATTGCAACGCATGCCTGGTTCAGCTAGTCATTTATAAAATTAAAATTATTTTTTAAACAAAATTGGAACATTATATTGATTGTTATTATAAGGCATCTAATATTAACTTTGAATATTTTCTATGAACCGCGAGAAGCAAAATTCTTTATTTGAAAATCATTCTTTGAGTGATTTTTTTAAATGAATTATTGTGATTAATTAAAATTTAATATTTTAACAAGTTTATACTTATAAATTTTATTGTAAATAAATGTGTATATTTAAAAATAATTATAATTTGAAAAAGTCCTTTTTACATTTTAATATTGATAAGCGACCATCGTCTAAATAACATTCAAATTTATTCGTCCAAGTTTAATAGATGTTGATTTTAATTTGACAAGTTTGCTTGAATACATAATTCACTAATCAAAACACTCCTTTTTTATTTATATTTACCCAGAGAAGGTCCCCGGCAGCGATCCTTTGATTAATTCCTTACGAGTAGTTATTTGCATTTTAATTGGGACGCGTACGACCTCCATTTATTTTATTATACAAAAATGAGACCCCACGACTTTCGATTTCAAAGATCAAAGGAGACAAAGTGGAATTGAATTTTTTAATTATATTATTCGCAGAAGTGTAACAAATTCGGCCGGAGAAGGGGGCCAACGCAACGACCGCAAGATTGAGAATTTCCCTCATCTCGATTTCGATTAAGAAACAAAAGGAAATAAGTCACATCCCGCATTAGAGTTATGACAGATCAATCGATTATGTCATTGGAGTCAAAATTTTAACATGGCATGATATATTACTTCAATATCTGAAGCAGAGAGAGCGATCAAATCCTATAAGCAAAATTACAGAACGAATCCTGGCCTTCAACGACGAGTTTACTTATTTAGGTAAGTTGTAATCTATTATTTTGATAAGTTTTAAATACTTTGACGGCCGATTTGTATGATTTCATATTAATGAACTATACGACTTGCAAATTATTATGACTATTTTGTAATTATACCACTTTTTTAACATTTTTTACTCGTAATACAATTGGATTGATAATCGCACGTCGAAGAATACTAGACACATCTACGTACATAATATGTATGTAGGCTTATTGTAGATTACATTACAATAATTAATTAAAAAAAATCATTAATATTGGAGAGATTCAAAAATAAATTGGCCATTGAGTGGAAAATTACTCATATAAACCTGACGTCAAATTGTTACATATAATTCATAGCTACGGTCAAGGAATGGTGGTTTTATCTGCACATTAATCTGATTAACCTAATAATGCACATTAATCTGAACTGCAGGCACACGTAATTATACTTATTATTTCGATAAGTTTCTCCTACCTTCTCTTCAAATATGGGAATCACCGTCATGGATCACTGTCAAATGTCAATACAAAGATAAAATATCACCGAAAACACTACACGGGGAGAGTTTTGCCTTGGATGGCTATAGCTTTGATTAGGCATGTTAAGGTTATTTTTATGACTTTTTCGGACCAAATTATCAAATTAATTTTGATATTTTGCTATTTTTTTGAAAAAAAAATTACGTCTGCAGCGCTTTAGTACGACTTTCTTGTTTATTCAATAAAATAAAAATATTTGTACTAAATTCAAGCCTCAATTCATTCACAATCGTATGATATATCTTGATATATGGGTTCCACGACATAAGGTCCAATGATATAAGATCCAACGACAAAGGTACCACGAAATAAGATCCACCCGATAGAATGTCCACCCGATAAGTGATCCAGACGTAAAAAACCCAGATGATAAAACGTCCGACCGAAAATCGTCTAACCGGTTAAAGGTCCAGCCACAAAAAGTCAAAAAACTAAAATATAAGGCCTTGTTCATAGTCTTGACAATGTCGATATCGCAGAAAGTTTTACATTTTAAAACTTTAGCATTTTCTTTCGCTTTAAATACATGTTTGATTCGACTGCATATGTACATACATATATATATATATATATATATATATATATATATATATATATATATATATATATATATATATATATATATATATATATATATATATATATATATATATATATATATGCAATAGTGTAGTCGGGCCAGGTCGGGCCAGATAGCCGCCCTGGTACTTCTTCTTGAGTCAGGTCGCCGCCCTGTCATTTTGATTGATATAAACATTGTTTTACGAATACAATTAAAAATATTTTGACTAAAATTTCACATAATTTTTTTTATTACAAATATTGTGAGCAGACTCTCGTTCTAACACTCGATAACCACAATCGAGTAGTAATCTGACCACATTCAAAACTTAAAGGACGTTTAATGAAATTTATTGGCTTTTTATCTAAAATCACCCAAAAATTCTATTGACCATACACACTTAAGGATAGATAAAAAAGAGATCGGATAAGAGGCAAATTGAAGTATAAAAGAGGTATGTAAAAAATGAGGAAATTCAGCTTAAATGAATAGTCTTCTCTAAATTCATATGTTAAAATTTAATGATTTTTGACATATGTATGTACATGGTTTGAGCATTTCTAAAAGCGAATGTTGCTGTTGACACATGAACACGGGTTTTGAAAAATCAAAGATGTTGAAGAGGATGCATTATGGAAGTTTTTATAATATATAATAAAATATGTACGTCATAATTTCTACAAGTAAGAATACTTGTTAATTATTATTTGATTTTTTTTATAAATATTTAGACTACCAATTTTTGGATACAACTTTTTTTCATTAACGAAAAAAGCGTGGGAGGTTGTCGTAAAAATTAAACACCAACTTGGTTCTTTTTAATTTATCACTACACCTCTGTATATACATATGTACATAGCTATTTACATATTATAATATCTCAAAATAATTCAAGGTACGATTTGAAATGTCATTTTAGAAAGTAGCATGTCCAACTTAGAAGAAAAAGCTTGTCGAAGTCGGTTTATTTTTGTCGCCCTTAATTCAGGCTAAGCATTTCGAAGGGGCCTTGAGGGTGGAGTCTTCCTCCTCTTCCACCTTTCCCTCCCACTCCTGAGGAACTTCAAAAGGCGCATCAATATGCAAATGAAATCTGACGCTGGAGCCGTTACACTTTTAGGCGGACGTCTCAGAGGACCTGCCGCGGACATATTTTGTTTTTGATGTGAGCATCGTGCCCCTGCAACAAGGAATAAATGATGAACTCTAGGCTTTTTACCTGTCACCTTGCTCCCTTTATATGTACGCATACCTAATAACGCATACACCGACACTCACTCACACATCCTACAAACATACATCCTCGGCTCCTTAACACACTCACCGCCGCCACTCAGCATCCGCGATATCGATTCGGAAGTCCAAATCTCAAGACTCCGGAGGCGGTGGTTATAATATTTACAAAGGGAATAAAAATAAGTCGGGTTTGAAATTTCGGTGACGTCCGTAAGGGTGTTTTTCGCTCACAGGTGCTCCTCGTTGGGCAGGGGGCGTCGAGTGGCGTTAATTAAAAGTGAACAAAAGCCCCGGCCCTAATTGGAAGTGTTCTCCATTGTGCCCCCGGCACCCCTCAACTCATACTACCACCATCCATATTCCACACTTTTTCCTTAGCAGTTTTCTTTTAAAAACTTCTAGCTCACATCTCACCACCCACATTGTCGCAAAATCCGTATCTTCACAGTGTAAATCTCTAGATGTGTCATAATGATCAGGTGCCTTGCATTTCACACTTATTCGATGTGTATGTATATACATATATGGCATGAAAGTTTTGGCTAAAATTACGTTGAATACAATCACAATATTATAATGAGATACATAACTTCAGGCATATTGAGGTGTTAAACCTCTTATTATGGATTTAAAATATTTTAATTTAAATACATATCGATGGCTTGGTGCACAGATATTGAATGTTTATTTTTGAATTTGTATCGAATTTTAAGTTTATAGATGCTGGAATAATTCAAGTAATTTAGTGGTATACATAAATTACATTGAAAGGAAAAATCTGAATTATTCCAGCATCCACAAAAACTTAAATTTCGATACAAAATTAAAATTCGTTACAAATTTCAAAATGGACATACAATATTTATGCACCAAGCCATAGATGTATGTGTGTGTATTGAATGTGTTAGAAGACCGCGATTGGATAAAAGCGCACTCTTAAAAAGTATGTTTTACTGACTGAATCCGAAATTCAGTCGAGGATGCCTGATTGGGAGATCAAGACGGATATGGTAAATATGAGGGATAATTTATGTTTCCCGAGGATAAATCCTGACAAAAATGATTACAAAGGACTAAAATCCTAAACGTTTACGATTCTATGGTGTCAAAATTTTAATACAGGACAAAGGTTTATACAGTTACAAATATAACGTCAAAATACTAACAGGATGTATCATCATTTACACCCATTCACCATCCACTGCTGGACGAAGGTCTCTCAAACACGCTTCCACTCGTCTCTGTTTTGCGCAACTCTCATCCATCTCACCCCACATATGTATGTTCTTAATTTCGTATACCTATGTCTTCCTTGCGGTCTTCCTTTTACCTTTTTACATTCTCTCGGGTACCATTCTAGCATTTATGTCCACCTTTCGTCCATTCTTCAAGCTGTGTGACCCGCACATTGTAATTTCAATCTCTTCACTCTGTCCACTATATCCACTACCGTTCTCATACTTGTCACCCACGTATTCTGCTTACTATTATTTCACGTCATGCCGAGCATACAGCGTCCCATACTTCCTTGAGTGCATTGGAATTTGTGTAGCATCTTGGCGTTCAGTGTCCATTGATCGAAGATCTTTTTCTTCAGGCAAAGTGACATTTTTTTATTTATTCGTTCATTCATCCAAATGTATACTAATTTCATACGTCTCTCTATTTATTCATTTTTACAAACCTCCTTTATGTTTAACTTATGATTATTGCTAACGGATATGTCTATAATTTGTCCTAATAAATAATTACTTACTACTTCTACTATTTTATCATCCAAGGAAATGACAGGAAATCTATACATAAGTATATGAATTCAAAGGAAATAATTCTTATGAAGTCATTAAAATGTCCTTTGCCAACTATCGCCATGGGTCAGATACATATGTATATATGTACATATTTACATACATATGTAAGTACATATATTATGCACTCCAATTTTTAAAACATTTTTGCTGTGACAACTTCTTCATCTTTATTTTTTTTTATTTAAAATATCACTCTTTGCTAAAAGTTTTAAAAATCTATGTACATATGTACATATGTACATTTCAGTACAGTGAAAAAAAATCAATGCAAAATTCCAACACACACAACTCATTGTCGATTTTTTCCATTCAATATCGACCATCTTAGCATAACAACTATTGAGAGTGGTATGAAATGGTACCAAGAAAACCTCTTTACATTCTATTCCTTTCGAAGCGAACTTATTCGAGGGACTCTTCAAAGTAATATGTTATTTTGGAACTTTTCCATTAGCCACAACACACGCTCATAATACACACTTAGGTACATACATATGTATGTACATATGTATGTTGACTTACATTTTCATACATTTCTTGTTATTCTTAAAGACTTCAATTTAAATAATTGCTCATCGACGCAAGTAGACTATAATTTGAGCAATTTAGATCGAAAACAATTGCCAGTACGAAAGCATTTAAAAATTTACATGGCCGTCTTTTCATTGAGATTTTCTTTATTTTAATTTGCACAGTTGTTCTTATTTGTATAATTCATTCAATTATACACCATTCACGATAATTTTAATTCAATGGTTTTATTAGACATAATCGACTAAAATTTTCATTCCAATTATATATTCGTACATGTAAACATTTAATTTGAATATAAAAGAACTATGTACATATGCACGATTTTTCACTCTGAATTAAGTCATGAGTTTCTTTTTTTTAACTATTACTTCCGTGTTTTTTTACACTGAATTTACGCAGAGTTCGTTTCATTTATAAAGGCCCAACCCAATTCCACAGAAAATATGCGCACGAAAGGATCGTATACTGATTTTCGCTATTGCGCACACTTTTCGAGAAGTGGGGGTAGGCCTTTGCAAATGAAACGACCTCTTGCAAACCACACGAGTCAAATGTTCAAGTTTGACATAATTATATTATTTCTTTACATATACAAAATTATGTATTGGGTCATTTTTAATCGTTCCATTTGTCTTTCTATCGCGTATAAAAAGGTAGGGGAACAGAAGACGGCTACGCTATTACGATTGATGACCGCCATGCGTCCTTAGTGTACATTTCCATGTAAAAGTGTGGAATACTCACAACACGCACCTTTCACTCCCACCCCCTCGAATCCCCTACCATCGTCTGCTTCCTCCCGTGCACAATGGCTGGTTCGTCAAAGTTGGCGTGTTCGAATGAAGATGAACGAGCTTCGTCGGAGTTTTCGGGTGAAATTGCCTGTGCGACACAAATAATAATTGTGAGTGCGTGTGCATTAGCTGGTGCGCGTATGCATTAGGGCTCCCGAAATGGGGGCGCGTGGGGGGCGGAGGCGCCGGCCGGCGAGGATGTCGCGGCCCCTTCAGGAGACATATCCATTACCGGCGAGTGGCTCTGGCAAAGAGAGAAAGGATGTTGCTAGAGAACCACGGGAACTGGGGAGGGTCCTGCATCCTCAACCCCCTGACACATCCCCGGAACCCCCTTCGCGATTCTTCAATTCGCCAAGTAAACATTTATAAGGCGATCGTTTTGCGCCGCATTGCCAAAGTCACAGTGGACAAAATGACTCACTGTTCTGTGATTTCGGAAAAAATAATAAATTCATATTAAAAACAGAAAAGGAACTACTTTTTTATGTCATTTTCATTTAATAGGAATTTTCGTTTTTGATTAATCAGTATTGGATTCCTTAATAAGCGAGGCAAGATCGTAGCAAGTTGGCGCGTTTGAAAACAGCTAACTTGGTTGGAAGAGGAAAGGATTTCCAGTCTGTTAGTTTGCATTTGAACCAGATTTTAAGTTTGAGAGATTCAAAAGCTTTGTTTCAATATTACATTAAATGTTTTTTACTGTTGATGTAAAAGGCATTTTTTTAGAGGTTTGTTTTTCGAATTGACAAAACTTTTCCCAGCGACATCCAATTTGACAGTTGATAGCTGATTTGTGCTTAATTTGGTTTACCATTTTGTCACGAATAGACGTTTGCAAATTGTACAAGTTTATTTTGAAAATCGTGGTTCAGTTCGCGAAACTTACCGTGAATTTTAATTCACGTCCATTTTACGGTCGTGAATAGGCCTCCAAGGTCGTGTGATTTAACACCTTTGGATTATTTTCTTTGGGGATATATGGTCGTTAGTCTACGTCGATCAACTAGAGACGATAGATGACTTGGTAGCCTTCACCACGTTATTGCCGATATACGGCTCCAGCTGCTCGAAAAGTGGTCGAAAATTGGACTTTCAGATTGTGTTTTATTCAAACCAACCGAGGCACCCAAAAATATTGGAAGAAAATAATATAATAATAATAATAATAGAAAATAATAAATAATATAATAATAATAATAATAGAAAATAATAAATAATATAATAATAATAATAATAATAATAAAATAATATTTTCTCCCAATAAAGCTAATATCATGGCTATTACTATAATTTTGTGTGTTTTATTTAATTTTAAAGTTCTTTACCTTTAAAAAACACACCTTTTATGCTACTGCTTATGATTTTTATCAAAATCCTTCAAAATAATTAAATTGATTTGACTGAAAAAGAGTTATTTGATTTAATTAGTATAAATCAAATCATTACTCTATTTTGGCCGGGATTTAAGCAAGCGACTTCTCTACTGGTAAAAAATAGCTTAAACAGTGAGCTACACTGTGGCTAATTTTATTTTTTATTTTTACATACGTACATCATATGTGCCACGACAGGAATTACCCCAAGGTGACACAAATGGTTAGATTAATTTCTTGTACATACATACATATGTAAATACTAATATTTTTTTAATTTACAAGAATAGTACGTTGAATACAATAACAAATTTTTAACATCTATTAATAATACAAAATATATGTACAAAGTACATTTGTATATTTTTTATTTTATTTTATTTTACATACATATATACCAGGAAGGCCTTACAGGTAAATCCCAATGCGCTTTCCTGGCCAACTACAAATTACAATTACAAATACAAATGCAGCATTTTTATTACAAGTCGTTGAATTGCGAGACACTGAAAAACTCGCAAATTAACGAGACATCTATGAACTGTACATAAATTTTATTGTACATCAATCAAACTTCAAATAGTGGTGACATAGTAGATAGGAAGTATTTTTAGCCAATTTTTTTTCCGGGAACCGTTTCAACAATTAAATCAGAGAAAATTGGCAAACTCTGATAGGAAACGATCAACCTGGAGTCACAAATCCAGGTCTGACCAACAGCATACTCTGAAAAAATCATTTTCATTCAGATTCAAAAATTCATTCATTCATATGTAAATCAATAAGAAGAAATTTGATTCTAAAAGTTCATTCGGGATTAAGAGTCTTTTTATTAAAAAAAAGTTGGGAGTTCTGAATCAAGACACAACAGAGAGAAGATTCTGAGAGATAATTGAAGCAGTTTTTGTTTAATTTTAATTGGCGTTTGGTTCTAAGTTTTGGCATGTGTTACTTTGTTGCTCGTTTTTTTGTTGTGATGTTTTGTTTTTAAAAGAGGCAAATAATGGCCGATTTAGTATTTAGACAACGGATTACATGAAATATTCGCAATCGAGGGGGAGTGGTTGAAAGGAGGACGCACAGCGACAAGGGGTTGGAAAAAAAAGAGAAAGCCGAAGTTCTTTATTAAAAAAATACGACGCTATTTACAGAAATAAAGTCGTCGACGCTTTAATTTATTCATATTAAAAGCACAAAACAGGGAAATCTCCTTTCGGGAGTGAGAGACGGGAGTGATGCTTCTTTTATCCGGGAGCCATCCTCGCCTGTCTCGTTATCCGCGGCCGGACAATGGACTCAGTTTGCATTCAATTATGGACGAGCCAAGAGTTACGAGTGGGGACCGCTGTCGGACCGAAGGGGAGGGCCAGGGGCTCCGGGCTGGGAGAACCCAAACCGGAGAGGGGAGGGGCCCGGGCGGCCGACGGGGGCCCCGCAGAAATGGAAAATGTGTGTCGCCAAGTTGGTCGGCGCAGAACAGCGTTTGGATCTTTGGCCGCTAATGGATTGATGGGGGAGCTGTGTCGGCCTTGGCTGCTGTATACGGGGGAGAGTGCTGGCCCTATCCCTCCCCCTTTTGCTCCCCCCCATCCCTCCCACTGCCAACTTCGGCCCGGAGAGGCTTTCAGCCGGCGAAGAAGCTTTGTGAGTGCTTTGACGGCTTTCAGGATTTCATTCGGCGTGTTTTTTTTCCGGGCCAAAGTGGAGCGTTTAGCGGCATCGCTACATTTGCATTTGACGTTTGTTTGACAAGTTGTCGTTGGGCGCGTGTCGTCGTGTGTAGCTAATCTGCAAATCAAATGTATACGCGGAAGCGTGTGTTTTGATTGTGGCGTGAGAGAGAAATTTGCACGCAATAACTATGACGTCATTGTGCGATGTTTCAATATAAACTATTTACTAGTAACCAGGTGCACTTGATAAAAAGTGAATACCGCTTAGAAAAACTGGCCATTGTCGTTGTGACAGTCTGTTCGAACAATCGGTGTAATTTCAGTTGACAGAAAAATGCTTTTTTATACGAAATTTGGGCAGTTTTCTGTACGGCAATTTTTCTGTGTGACGGATTTTCGTGCGAAAGGAGACCGCGCGAGCGATTTTCGTAGCGGCGGTTATCCTGGTAGCAATTCAAATCTGGGATCTAATCGCCGAGACAAAAATATATATTTATTTATTTATTTATTTATATATATTTTAGCTATCAAGCTAATTTAAAAATACATCTTAATTATTATACTTAACTCTAAAATTTATAATTAACTTATATGTACTGTCCCTCACAGAGGTGTCTCTTCGCACCTCGCAGGAATGCATCCATGTTTTTAGCAGACCTGACGCACTCAGGGAGGGCATTATACATGAGCACACCCCTGTGAAAAACACCCCCAGCCGTCTTATTCTTTCTTACTCTACTTACAACTAGTTTGTCCTTATTTCTAGTATAAAAACTATCTCTATTCCTTATTATATAATCATCAACATACTTAGGTAATAACTTATGATCTAACTTATAAACAAAAGAAAATGTACTAATATTTAGACTAATTCTAATACTCATCCATCCTAATTCATCTAACATACTTCCAATACTCTTAAATCTACTCACATTCAAAATAGCTCTCATAGCTTTATTCTGTATTTTTTGCATTTTTTCTAAATCTTGGCCACTAAACAAATTAAGCACAGTGGCACAATAAACCACATGTGGCAAGACAATTGAATTAAACACTAAAATTTTACTTTTTTTACTTAAAATATTTCTTAATCTACATAATACACCAACTTTTCTAGCCATTTTTTTTATTATATAGTCAGCGTGCATTTTAAAATTTAGTCCTGAATCTATGTATACACCTAAGTATTTTATATTTTCAACTTTTTCAATTAACTTATCATCAATTCTAATTTCATTCAATATATTTTTATTTTTACCATTCAACCACATCATTTTTGTTTTATTCACATTCAACTTTAATTTATTTTCACACAACCAGTCATTCACATAATTTAATTCTATATTTAAAATCTCAGACATTACATCAACATTCTTTCCAATTATATATATGAGACATCTGCAATGTAAATTTAAAAACTCGGAATGCGTTGCAATGCCACAATAACGCATGCAGTTCCCGTTCTCGCGCAAAATGGCTGTTTCAAAAGGATCGGAAGACTGTAGGGGTAGATACAGAATAGCTTGTCAAGTGAAACATAGACATGCCTTGTAAAAATACGCTCTGTCCCTTTCGTGCGCTTCTGTGTGAGTACGAGTACGCGCCAACTCTCAGTAATAGACCTGTAGGCATTCGGTCGATTCGGTCATTTTCGCACAAAATTGGTTCACTACTATCAATTACAACTGTCGACCATGTTTTATTTTCATTTATTTTTACACACATTAACATCCACAGATACATGTATGGTTATATTTGTAAATTTGCAGTATTTTATATGTATAATTCAGCGAAATTCGAGATTGCTGAAAATCGAGATTTGCGAGAAAATGGGTAATGTTGTCAATTTGTTGGAACTATTTCAATGGAAATCAGATAAATTGGCAAACTTTGATCGGAAATGATCGACCTGGAGTCACAAATCGAAGGTCTGGCCAGCAGAAACCAGTGGTATTTGAACCCGTGATCACTTTGTTCAAACCATCATATTGACTAATCATCATATTGACGAAAGCACATAGAACGTCTTTTTCATATAGTTTTTTTAGATATTAAAAAAAACGCTAGCACGCCTGATCTATGCTCTTGTGGTCTAGGCCAAAAATTCCCCCTTGGAGTGTTTTAGGTGATATTTTATCTTTATTGACATATGTTTGACAGAGCTCGATAAGGATGATTCCATTTGAATAAATGTAGGAGAAACGAAATAATAAGATCGTACGAATTAGCAATGACATGATACGTCCACTCTACTTAGGTATGCCGTGCCGTGTGATTCTGCTGTCCAGTTCACGGCTCAGCACAGCAGATCACGTAAACGACAGTTTCTATTCATACTATCTAGCACCTCACGGTTTCGACACGTTCAGACAAGTTTTAGCTGAGTGCAAGGTAAAAGCGACTTACGAATACATGACAGAGCGTGACGATACGACGCAATATTGTTACAATATGACGTTTCAGAAAATATTCATATGCGCATGCGCACTTTCGTTAGTTCGCATGTACATATACTATAACATCACGTTGTGCGTGAATATTTCCACAGTGGCCAAAGAAAACCGATTTTGCTTGTTACATTACGATGACATGTATTGCTGTATAGTATGAATAGATTTTGTCGGTTACTGCTGTTATTTGCTGTTCCGTCTACGCCACGTTAGATATGAATATGTCGGTACAAAATCTACCAAAGAATACTTTTCTTACTGCTGATTATCTAGTTGCCAGTTCGTTCAGTTTAATTGGTTCAGTCGCTGTTATTTCAGATATGAAAATATTGTGGAAAATGAAGAATTTCCCTGACAAAGGTCTAAGAAATCATTCGGAGCACGTATTAGTTTACTTTTTATTTGATATACCTTACTTACTATTGTATTGAAGAACCTATTATTATCATGTAGCTTCCTGTAAAGAAAAGTGCAATTTTTTCACTTAATTTTTCCTTCACATAATTATCGTTAATTGTGTGATCGATCTACTTAAAGTTGTATTCATTTTACTAAATGATTTTTTATATCTCAGATACTACATATTTATCTTTTACTTTATAAAAGTGAATATTCATTTGTTTATCTGCAATGCAAATACTATCTAGTACACGTGTATGTTATGGTATTTTAAATTAGACCATAGACTACACAAGTTTCAGAAAAAGTTTCTATTTTTTTTTCTTAATTTTCACCCCCTCCACAAAGAATGAAGTAATTTGACTATGCACAATATGTTGTATGTATTTTAATTTTAAGTATAATTTTTTCAATACAATGATTTCAAATTGGTTTTTGAACACCTTTTCAAACAAAAAATACAAATATAATTCTCGTTAATTTTTCGTTCAATATTATGACACCATGTCTCACGTATTGATGATTCAATCTCCTCGTTCGATTTATTCATCCATGACATACAATACGTACTTGATTAAATGAACCTAACAATTTTGGTACTGTGCTGTATTTAAGCACTGCAATGAAGCAAATTAGTAGCATTTACCCTTTTCTTGCATTCAAAACCAAATGAAAGCTTTGCAATCGACGACTACCGTGATTAAAAAGGATCGTTCGCTTCGAATGGACAAATAGTCTCATCACCTGCGATGACCCGTCGACAATTTTCCACAGCGACATAAAAGAATTCCACAGAGGTTTTTCTCGCTGTTTAATACTGAGGTCAGAGAGGGAGTATGAGAGGAGGGATTCGTTTTCAACGTCGACCTGAGAATCGAAACGTTTGCTCACGCGTTGGAAACACATACGATATATATATGTACATATACATATACACCCCACCACATCGCGGCCAAATTGAAAACTAAATAGAGACAAAAGACTATTGCGCCATTGGCTCAGCGGTAATCCTCGCCGACGTCACCGTTGCGGGGAGGACGAAAGCCCTCCTGGAAGGGGCAAGATAAGAAGAAATAGGGACCCAATTTGTTTTTATGGCCTATCATTTTTTCATACTACGCTCGCTCGATTCGAAAAACTATCATAATTCCGCATAAATCAAACGGTCGGACCGGTGCGCGCGCGCAACACGTACCATTTTCATCCTCTACTGAAATAATAATATATTATTATATCAACGACACCCACTAATTCCACGCCTGACAATCTCAAAAGACTCGTGTATATATATAAAACTTGAAATGATTGAAAAATAAGAAAAATGTGTGTGGATTTAAGTACATTTAGTACCTACGGTGAATAGTTAGTGGTAGGTTATGACAATGGTATGAGAGAATTTTCACAAGATGTATGTATTATTTCAGTTGTACATAATTTATTCCAGTTGGCGTTTCAGGCTATACATATTTGAATAAAATTCAACGAATAAATAATATATCTACAAGTGCAAATATATGTACTTTCAACAATGTGTGCCAGTTGTAATATAACTGTTGAGTTTTGATAGTTCTGATATGTTTACGAATGCTTTAAAGTTCAATAATACGTTGATATTTCATAGGTATTACGAATTATGGCAGAGTACCGCATCAACATAACTTTGTGACTTTTCAACTCAATTTACTAGTTGAGTGACGTTTTCACGAAAACCTAACGTCTCCATATAACCTGGTACCAACTTATAGTTGAACTGTATTTTCAGTTGTAATATGTTTTCACCAGCTGGAATATAATTCGCCATGTGAATTAATTTACATGGTTAGACGGAATATATTCCAACTAGTTGAAATATATTATAATAGAAAATACACTTCAACTATAATTACGGTGATATAATATTTTTTGGAGAAAATAAAGAACATATAAAGAATTGTTTTATAGCTTTAAAAAATGCTTTAAAAGTTTATAACATTGATTATAACCATTAGCATAAAAAATTAAGAATTTTAAATGGTCATATTATTGAAATTTAAGAATTTTAAATGGTCATATTATTGAAATTTAAGAGACATATACCGCTCAAATTAGGACGTTTAGATAAAAAAAAATATTGTGATAGAAAAACCAACGGAAAAAAGTATATTTTTGACTTAAAATTTGCTAAACAATTAAAACAATCAATAGGAAAAACATGTGAATGCTAATTGCAATATTCTCTTTTGGCATGGCAATACTAAATTTTCAGTTAAAGACTAAAAACCAAAAAACTGTAAAAATTGCACATTTTTTTAAACGTTTATATCTCATAAACATAAAGAAACAATATTCGCTCCGGTAATTTCTTTTGTTGCTCAGTGTAATCAAAACAGGTTTGATAAATTTTTAAATATTTCGGCGTTAATATTTTTAGCGATAGTCGATATTACAAAATAAAGGACAAAAAGGCAATTTAAGAATATAAATAAATCTAAAGGACAGACTGGTGAAATAAAAGACTGTCTTCTTAAATAAAGGACGTATGGTCAGCGTAACTATAACGGGATTTGCTACGAGGTTAGATGGAATATATTCCAACTAGTCAAAATATATTACAAATGGTAGATACACTTCAACTGTAATATGTATATACATATATGCCTTCTTTATTATCCCATCCGCCTTAATTGGCGAAATTCAATAAGTCAATGTCAACGTATCTGACAAAGATGATAGAATTTATTTAAATTGTTGCATATTAATTTGCGGTGCTCCCCGGTCTACCAACTTGCAGTATCTCAAGACTCGTTTTCTCAACTTTTCGTATATTTTTGTTTTTTGTATACATGTATGTAATATCGTTAATATACGAGACATTGTGATCATTCATATATTGTAATCTAACATATAAAAAAAACACCTTTAAAATATAAAAATAAACATTTAAAAGTGAATTCTTACTATATTTTTTTTATAGTTAATGTTTATCTCGTAAAATAAGTAGTATGTTACTATGTGAAATATTTTCTTATACGTGTTTTAATATATAAAAACTCAACGACGAAAAAGTTTGGAGTCTTGAGATATGGCAAGTTGGTGGAACAAAGTAGACCCATTAATTTAGCGTGGGAAGAAAATGTGCAATTCCTATATATAAGCTCAGATATTTTGACCGAAAGGAAATGTATGTATATTTATACTAAAGGTTCATTAATAGATAAGCTTTTTAATCACCAGGAAGTAGATTAAAAGTTTGTCAAGCTGTCTGAAATGAGGCATAGAAAAGGATAGGTCTGATGACCGAATTTCAAATAAGGACTGAAACAAACATTTCGAAACATTTGTTTGTAAATATCTGAAGTGTGTTCTGTATATCCAAGACTATTATTTTTATGAAACTGTTGAAAAATCTGCACAGTTGTAAATATGATCTAACATAATGACTTTTTACAATATTTTGCCTTCTTATTATAAGCGTTTTGAAAAAATGTTTTTGTCCACTAGTTCTCTGGGCTCTGATACATATACTCGTATCCCATTTGGATGAAGGCTTCTTCAATGTACTTCCACTCGTCTCTGTTTTGGGCAACTATTGTCCATCTCATCCCACACATTTTTCTAATTTCATCTACCTATCTCCCCTGCGGCCTTTCTTGCATCCTTTTACATTCTATCAGGTACTATTCGATCACTATGTTTGTCCATCTATCGTCAGTTCTTCTAGCTACATACATAACTCATTCATTGCCATTTCAATCCCTAGCCTCACCATTACATCAACCACATGCATAATTAAGTTTTTTGATCATTGGGAATCCAGATTTAAAGTTTTTCAAGTTATCTGAAATGAGGCATAAAAAAAGACGGTCTGATGACCGAATTTCAAATAGCGATTGAAACTAAAATTTATTTAGAAGTATCTAACGTGAGTTTCGTATAACACTTTTAATACTAATTTTTATATAAAGCTGTTGAAGATCACGCAAGTTGTATTCATGATCTAAAAAGAATAACTTTTAAAATATTTTTCCTTCTTATTATAAGAGATTTGAAAAAATGTGGTTATCCACTAGCTCTATGAGCACTGATATAAAACCTAATGTACATATGTACATACATATATGCAACAAAGTATAGTCGTTGTCGTCTGCGCTTCTTCTTTTTTATATTCTGTAGAGTTGAGCATAAAGTGGAATAAAGTTTTAATTGCAATATTTACACTTCATTTATTTTGCAGACGAAGCTCCCAGAGGACTGTTTAAGCAGAAGCTGCTCTGCCGACACGCGCGGAAAAACTTTAACTATCGCGGCCAACGACTATATTCGAGTCAAAAATTAAAATGGAGTTTTCCGGCTAACGTTTCTGCTTTAAATTCTACACTGAAATTTGTTATAGGTATATAGCAGAAATGGATTAAGTATAGTTAGTCTAGTTCTGTTGTCGCATCCATTAATTTGCTTTGAACTCAATTTTGATAGCGTTCGATTCGTTGACAACATTGGGAAGCGTCCAAGCTTCGAGTGAATGAAAGTGGAAAAAATAGTGACGCTTT
Source organism: Arctopsyche grandis (assembly GCF_051622035.1). NCBI lineage: Eukaryota > Metazoa > Arthropoda > Insecta > Trichoptera > Hydropsychidae > Arctopsyche > Arctopsyche grandis. Next base: position 13,109,564 of record NC_135362.1, on the reverse strand, counting down.
TCTGAAAAGTCTGGCACGTTATTTGTAAAGTCGGAAGCTTTCAGCTTTGTTTCAATTAGCGCTCACACCCTCGGTTAGTTCACGAGTTTTCACGAAAGCTTACAGATTTTTCTTCATAAAACAACAAACACCACTATGCGTTGGTTAAGCACGGCGTACACGATGCAAAAAATCTTCAAAAAAGACCATTTAATTGTAAAAATAAAATTAAAAACACTATCGTTTAAAAATTTTCCGTCCAAAATTCTGTGTTAAATTTTAAATAAGGAATAATAATAGACAGATTTTTCAATTATACTTTACATATAAGTACTGTAATGTATTATTGGGTAGTTGGAGCTCGTCGAACACTGGTCTACCATCACTAATCGCCTGGTCGAGGGTTCCCGCCAAAAAGGCCTTGGCGTATGAGCATACTGTATACAACAACCAATGAGATCTCGCGACTCATCGACTAATGTTCTCTCCGTGTTGAGAGTACATGCTGTGTATAAATATTTAGTGGATTTGTTCCGTGCTTCATTTGGAGCTGGTCGACGGATCGACATTAAACTATCACTATGTAAATATGTACATATGTGGGTGATTTTTATTAATAACTGAAAGTTTTTATTAAAAACAAAGTTTTCAACCCAAAAAGTCAACGCATACATTAATTTTATCAATGTATTATGACTGTGTCAAGTTCAATAGCAGGGAATTTCAGATCAAAATAATAATGTTGAAAAATAGTAGATAGTATGGTTTTGGTAGTTTAATGAGGAACAGTTTCAACAATTAGATCAGATAAATTGGCAAACACTGATAGGAAACGATCAACCTGGAGTCATATACATACATATATCCAAGGTCTGGCCAGCAAATTCGAACCCGTAGCCCCTCAATCGTTAGCATTATAGCTAAGTTCTTGGTAAAACACGATATGATATAAATCCAAAAAGGTGTACCGGTCGTTATAATATATATGTATATTGTTTCAAACATAGTGGTTACGGGTTCGAGTCCCACTGGTTGCTGCTGGGCAGACCTTAGTGTGTGACTCCAGTTCCTCCAGTTTCCTATCAGAGTTTAATTTATTTGATTTTCAACAAATTGGCACCTTTTACCCATTTCTCGCAAATGAGTTTTCAGCATCTCGAATTTCGCTGATTCGTATAAAAATGCTGTAAATTTGTCTATAAATGTCTCGCAAATTGTATTCATGATTTTCAGCATCTCGAAATTGTCGATTAATATAAAAAATACCCCGAAAATGCAAATTTATCAAAAATTGTCAAAATTTATCCATAGATGTCTCTATGATTCTTTGTTAAATTAATCTAAAAATTATATATCGATGTTTGTAATTGGTCAGAAAGGCGCATTGGGGTTTACCTTTTTAGGCCTTCGTATTATATGTTTATATGTAAAAAAAATCGTACATAATTCTATGAGCCTCTATGCCATTCTGCAATAAGAAAGTGTTTTTGTGGAAAAGTTGCCTTCTGAAGTCTTTTGAGCTACAATGGGTGTCTCATTACTGAATTGCCATTATTTTGATAAGTTATAAAGATAGTTGAAAAACCACTATCTCACATTTGCTCTGGTTTCATATCTGTTCACAATCCAAATAATTCTGTGACTATTCACGCAATATATGTACATACATACACATGCTATTTTAACAATGAAAATTGAAATATTCAGCAATTTTTTTTGGTGAAAAAAATTGCAAACGTCTTGACATATAATGTATGTATAACTTTTAAATATTCTTTTATGTCTGGTATATTAAATAGTGATATGAAAGTGTGAAGCGTGTGCGTGGTGTGGCGTTTGGTGTCGCACGAATGGGTACGTGAGCGCCTTATAAACTGGGCGAGGATCTCTTATTGCCTCGGTGTGACCGTTTGATTTTCATTATCCTAGAAAGCCTTCTAATATGAGCGACACGCGGGCTTGATATTGCTTTTAAGGAGAGTGGTGTTCAGCCTCGCCCACATTCTTCACCACATTGTCATTCCGCGGAGGCACTTCAACGCGACAAAACCCATTACAAATGAAAAACCTTTCCGTAGCTGTAGAGGTGCCCTCGTCCCGGTCGAGAATTTTCCGTTCGAAGGCAATATCAGCGCGAGCTTTCGCGAAAAATTCAATTAGAGGTATGTTTTTTAAACTCGGTTAAATAACACTTGAAGATGATGAGAGTGGACGTTTATATTTTTTATGGTCGGAAGTACGAGGGGTCGCGGTGGGGTGGCCGATCGTGGGGTGGACAGCGGTGGGTCAGAATGACCCCTATTGCCAATTCGGCGTTGTAAAAACAGGCCCAGTACATTCGGACCAGAGTCAAGTCATAACCATTCAAGAAAATTACAAAACGACAGATCCATATACCAATTTAATAGAAAAGGTATCTTACTTGTCCGTGATGGGAAGTCTGTGATGTTTGTTCATCTAATATATATGTAAGGTTTAATGTAAGGCTTTGGTGGTAGAATCAAGAAAAAACCTGTATATACAAATATTGTTTGCTATATATTGTTAATATGTTCTTTTGAAAAACAGTGCCACGAGCATTTAGCGCCATCTACTGAAAATTAATTTAATTAATAAATTAATTATTCCATTGCTATTTTATATTGTTTATATGTAGTGTTATGTACCCCGCTTATCACTCGAGTTCCCACAATATCAAATGTACTTTTCACACGCTCATATACGTGAATAACAAAACCATAAAAATTCCTGTAATAGGATATTCAGATAACACAGGAATGTACCCAGCCCATAAGATAACAAATCATTTATATAGATCACGATTCGACCGCATTAGTCAGTCATCACCATCAAGACACCGATAGAGGTAGTCTTCACCATCGACTCAGCGAGAGGGCAGTCATCACCATCGACTCCGAGAGAGCAGTCATCAACATCGACTCCGCAGTGACGGACAGTCATCACCATCGACTCCGAGAGAGCAGTCTTCACCATCGACTCAGAGAGAGCAGTCTTCACCATCGACTCGAGAGAGTCAGTCTTCACCATCGACTTCAAGAGAGCAGTCATCAACATCGACTCCGCAGTGACGGACAGTCATCGCCATCGACTCCGAGAGAGTGACAGTCGTCATCATAAATACTCCGAGAACGCGTCCGCAATTAACGATCAGCACAGCAGCAGAATAAAGTGAACGAAAGTTATAGTGAAATAGTTCTACGTGTCTCCTATTATAAAAATCATAGTTCCATTATCTATCGGTTTTCGAATATATCTATAAGATAAATGTAACATTTTAAAAACAATAAAGAAACTTGGTTGGTTAACCAAGTAGTAAATAAAATTTAAATAAATATCTCCCTGGAACGTGACAGTAGGTAGGTAGATAGTTTTTACTTATAATACACCCGATGAAAGTTTCATCATGTCTATCACTAGTTTATAATATTTTCACATTGTGTATACTGTGTATACGTGGCCTAATATTTATAAGCTGATTTTGAATCACTTGCACTCCTTCGCTCGCTTTGATATCAAACTGACATACGGAGGTTAGCTGTCATTAAAGTAAGCAACGCTAGAAGAATTTAATCATTAACTGAATCATCAAAATCGACTGTCAGATCGATGTGATGACAGCCGGCTATCAGATGCGCCTGCTCGCCGCAACTACAGCGCTACGCAACTTCGCAGGTTACATATAAATTATAACAGTTACTTTTTACAAGTTTTTTATTAGTTTCACCTACTGCTTTCGAAAGAAATTTCTTCCTAAACTTTTCCAATCGCTTGGAAACATTGCCATTTTGCGAGGTTTGGCTCCCGATAGGGATTTCAATTGTTTTCTTTTACTCGATAGTGGAATATAGTCTTCATAAATATGTTTAAAAATTTTGGAGAGATTCTCTATAAAAATTCTGAATTTTGGAGAGGGTGACAGCTAAGCCTTTGTAAAGTGCCCGTAGCCTTATATGTTTGACTTTTCACCCTTTAACCCTTTTGTCAGATTTTAATTGTTTAAACGCCAAAAATCGGCATCCTCACCCTCCTCAATTTCTCACAAATATGTTGAGAATATAGAATTTGTTGATTATTGGTTTATTTATTTAGAATAGCTTAGAAAGCTAATTATAATATACATAACTTAGAGCTATAATATAAACATAACTTATTATCTAATATCAAATTTGATTGTCAAATATGCTTAGAACGTGTTTATCCATAGATGTCGTTATTGTAATGTATTTGGAATTGTTCCAGTACCTAAGTTTGACCATATGTAGGTGTCATCTGCAATCAACCTGTCATATTACCAATGGTAAAGATAAGAGAGATAAAAAATGACGACTTACACGAAAACCATGTGAACTGTATAAAAGGTATGTAAAAATATGTATAAATAAATAAAATAAATAACAATATATGTACCTATCACATTTTAGAAATATTCATGGAATTTGATATTATGCATATACATAATAAGGGTGACCATTCGTTCAGTTTTGGCAATATAGGACAGTCCTATTTTAATCATATGAGTGAATTGGCAAAGCACGCATTGTTATCACGACTTGACAAAATTGTAAATGTATTACATAGATTTCGAAGTCACAGAAGAAAGCGTGTAATGGAAGTGCGGAATCGGCTCAACTGTAGTATATCGTAAGGCATGCAGGGCCGGCTTCTTGATCCGGCCCATTCCGGCGAGATCCATTACCCCGCAAGTGGGAGCCAGAAGCAATCTCATTGAATGACCACCCCGCTGACCCACACCCGCCTCACACTCGGATCGACCCTCCCTCAGGGGGGGGGGGGGGTGAGTGGGTGGGAAGGGTGGGAACGGGGTGGAAAACTCCCCCCGAACGCCTCAAAACCCGAATCGGGCGAGGGATGGGATGAGACGAAGGGAGGGACGGCTCAAGGAAAAAGCTTCGCTGTTGGAGAAAGGGGAAAGGGATTCGAACGACGTAAAAAATATTTATATGAATATTCAATATGCTCGCAGAGCGCCTAATGCGATATTTATATTAAAGAGCTCCATTAAATTTACGAACGCCGCACTTGACGCAATGTATGTATGTATGTGGGTATGAACGTTTTGATCCAATCGTATCAAAGTGCTGGTAGTGGATAAGATAAGAGTTGATCAGTAGAATCAGTGGTGGATGATTAGTATCATTAATATAGGGACGTCTCGCTGATGTCATAATTTTTCGCTTAGAATCAGGGCTGTTAAGTCGGAGCATTTCAAGCGGAGTCGTAAAAAAAAATCAAACGTTTCCGACTCCTTTTTACAAGGTTTTATTAGTTTCATTATTTTTAATTAATAGAATTATGGCATTTCAACTAGGGTCTCTAATTTTATTGAAGTAAATCGACCAATAAATTGAAGTTAAATAACTTCTTTATTTATAATTATAATATAATTTAATTTATTTATAATGTAATATACATACATATATGACAGTATAAATAAAATCGTTGAATGTTGAAACCAAAACCAATCGTTGAAACCAAAACCAATGTGGCCTCCATCTCATACTTTTTAATTAAATTGATTTGTTTGTGTATCAAATTCATATACATATATAATGTACTATGAATGTACTTACTTTTTATTTATACATACCTATTTCTTTACCGATAATTCAATAAATTGGGTTATATACAATTTTTTCGTGATTTTTTTAATTCCTTTTTATATTTTGAAAATCGCAATAATTTTATACGTTGACAAGAAAAGTTCATCTTACTAAAATCGATTAATTTGAAGTCGGAGTTCAAGTTGGAGTCGAATCATAAAATAAAGCTAGAGTCAGAGTTGGAGTCGGTAAATTTTGATCTGACTCCCCAGCCTGCTTAGAACAGAAATTAGATTAATTTCAATGTCAGTAACATTGCTTGTTTTCGTAAGTAATCTGTTTAACTACAAGTACAAGCAGTGGCGGATTGTGCATAGGAACTGCGGCGCTGCAGCACCCCCAGAAAAAATACATAATATCAAATATTTGATTTTGATTTTGATTTTTTTTTTCAAAATATTTGATTTTGATTGTTTTTTAAAATTATTTTCGCAATATATCTTAGGTCTATTCTAATAGCTACTGATCCAGTGATCATTGGCCACTTTATACATTATTTTTCTTGTTTGTATTTATAGTGTACTGCCCGTTGAAAATTCAACGGGTGGTTTCGGAAAGAAATTGATATGATTTAAAATAAAGTTACAATACGAATAGTAATAATTAATCGGAATGGGAAATGAAACAGAAACAGGGATCGGAAATAGGAACTGAAACAGGAATTGGGATTCGAAACTGAAATAGGAATTGAGAATCGGAACTGAAAAAGGAATCGAGAATCGGAAATGAAATAGAATTCCGGATCCGGAGCTGAAAAAGTAATCCGGACCCAGCATATAAAATGCAAACAAAAGTTTAGCAATTATGTTTAGTTTACAAAATATAATACTTTCCGATTATAAACAAACGGTCATTGACCTCGCAACTTTGAATATTTGAATATTATTATTACACATAACAAATTATATACATGATGTACATTTAACACACGTTTCCCGGGGAAGACGGTAGCCTAGTAGCGTGTCCGCGCCGAGAATTATGGGATCTGGGTTCGATATCTCATGCCCGCTATTTCGATTTTATTTTATTTGTCAAATATCCATAGAATATAACAATGTATGTAGTGGCCGTTTTGTGTGCCAACTATTACTAGAATTGATTTTATTTTTAGAGTACTTAATAATCGGTTTCGACGAGAGCTGTTTCACTATGATTTTGTTACATTGTAAAGTATATCGGAAAGATTATACATATGTTTTATTTTGCTTTCTTTTTGAATGGAAGTAAAAATGTACAAATATTTTGATGAATAAGTAGGCCAACAATAAAAATTGTAGACCAAGGCCCACAACTATTGACATTTTAAATATTGTATGTAGATTTTTTCATGGTTAAATACATATACGATGTACATATTTATTCAACAAATTTTAGATAAGGCTGGATATTACAGTAGTAGAATGATCTGTAGAAGTAATATCCCCAAGTAACTAATGCTATGTGCTCTTTAGTTTTGATTTAGACAAAATGGAATGCTATTCCATCGGAAAAGACAATAAGGATGGGCCTATAGAGTATTTTTTAACTGACACATCTATGTGTGCTGGAAATTTTATCTGACTATTAGTCAATAACTTGACAGTGCGAATGTCGAATCCCAGTACCGATACGTATAAATAAAACCGTTGGTTTTAGCGTATCCTCCGTGGAGTTGCCGAGGAAACATTGCCGCAGGATTCCATTTGGATCTTTTTGATAGGTTTGTGTGGTAACTTGATACACGAACGGCCACTTACATTACCACCACATTTCCCGAACGAGCTTTTTTATTTACCCTCCTCCTTTTACTCTTTCTCCTTCTATATATTTCTCTCTTTTTTCCTCGAAAGCTCTGTGGATGTGCGGCCAAATCGAAGCGAGTTTTCAGCAGACGAAATGGAAATTGCGTCCCAATTCCGGATGTTGACAAACAATCGCCAGTTTTGGCAAACGGTGACGTTTTTTCCGATTGCAAAAGAGTTTCAGGTCATTTTCTCGCGTGTACTTTTATTATTCGCACACTAGCGTATTTGATTTTAAGCTTGGGAGGCTCACTTTAAAAGCGTGAAGCATTTACTAAGCAAAATTTTATTAAAGCCGTGAGCATGAGTTTACCTGAAGGTCAGATCCATGAAGCATTACGTTTGGCATAGTATTATCGGTTTTTGGAAATATGTACATACATATTTATTTGTATATTGATTTGAAATCAGATTCAAACAGACGTGACAAATAGTAGGTAAGATGGTTTTGCCAATTTGATGAGAAACTGCTTCAACAAATATCCAAGTCTGACCAGAAGATTGACGAAATATTGGCCAAATGGACACTTAGCCGTGGGGCCTAGGTCGACAGACATTTGGCAAAATGAATTTGTTTAAATTTATCAAAAATATAAGTTTTAATGACGTTGAGGTGATTTAAATGTCCGTTCTGCCAAACGTCCGTCGGTCTAATGTCTATTCGACCAAAAGTCCGTCAGCCAAGTGTCCATTCGGAGGTAAGTTCACGCATGAACCAACAGCACTGCAGAAATACTGCGAATAAATTATTTTCAATCTAGGTCAACCCAGGGCTTGAACCTGGGAGCCTCTCGGTGATTTGCTCGGTGGTTAAAATTTTGGAGAATTATTATATTTTTCCACGTCTTGAGACGCATTTCACCACTTTTAAGAAATATTTATTTCAATATAAAAAGTGAATATAATCTATTGGAGTATAATATATTAAAAACAACAAAAATTAATAACCCACATAACTCAAGTCTCATATTTTGGAATTTCTGAAGTATTGACTACCAACAAAATGATTGCTTTGATTATTATTAATGGAACAAATAAAAAAAACTAGATCACAAACACTAGATAACGTTGAAAGTTTATAAAACATACTCTTGTGTGACAAATAATATATTATACATATATAATACGTGCTGATGGTAGGTGGGGGTGGGGGGGGAGGGTTGATCACTTCGTATTGCGCAAGTCTATTATTATTACTATCTCGCCAAATGACATGACTTCCATTTACCTCGGCTCACAATAATCCATCCCAGATTGATTGGATAGATAATGTTTGATGATGATGTCCTATCGAAGCTTATCCAAGAAGCCGAGATCGACCTTGTTTATCAACAAAGCGTGCCATGCATCCGAATATATATCCAATACCCGGCGTATAATACACACCCACAAGTACATATGGAGTATATTTAATAAATATGTATACGCACTTCTTTGAAATATAATAAATTAAATATTGTTCAAGTATCAGGAGTTGGTAATTGCTGTCGCATTTGATAATAGAGTTAATATATGGTGCTGGAGAGGTGAGCCCGTGCGCGCGGAAGGGTTTTGATTACTTTAACCCCACAATGGGTTAATTTTGTTGAGCATGTAAACAGGTGGCTTGGGTATACGTCGTGAATGAGCTTAGAAGGTGGGGGATCGAAGAGGTTGAAATTAAGGGGTTGGGTGGTGGGTAGGTGACGTGTACTATCATTACGCGAAACTAATATCAAACTTCAAACGAACGCAGGCGTACACATACCAATCGGCGAGAAAACAAAGGGTAGTTGCTAAAGTTTTGTCGGTGGTATTTAATTTTATGTTGCTATTTATTAGTCCAGATAATTATTTATAACTGGGTCAGACTGCGAGTTCACGAATGCAAGGGAAAGAGGGAGAGGAAATAAGACGAATAATGAGATTAGGTTGAAGTGCTTTTGATAGAATTAACATTGATAGTATTTATATGTATTTATGTAGGTACTCGTAAATTAAATATTTCGTTTCATATATGTAAAAGAAAAAGCTTTTGATTTTTAATTTTTTTTTTTAAGAAAAAGCTTTAATTGAGAAAAGTTTAACCCAAAGATACAGATTTGAACCCAAAAATTCAAAATAAATTTCAGTAATATATAAAAACTTGAAAATATGAATGATAAATGGTTTAAGACGGCATAGAAAGATTTTAGACTTTGATGTGTGAGCCAAATTTAATTCAGAGAAACGGGAAATACTTGACTTAGCATAGTGAGTGGAAATATGCAGCTAATTGAATTTACGTGAAATGGATAAAAAAACATAAAAATGGTATCTACGAGGATGAAGTTGAACGCAACAATGACTGATAGGCGTTAGGCAGATAAAATAAATGAAGTAGAATATTTGCGTTTGAAGGAAATGAGGAGAGTAAAATCAAAAGAGGACTTACGAAAATAAAAGATAATATATAATTAAAGAGAATTGGGAGTCTCAAACGTATTCGTTGACAGTAAGGCTTCCAATCCCGGGATCACGGGCACCGGGATCCCGGGATCCCAGTGTTTTCTGGTACCGTGAATCCCGGTGCTGAAACTAGTCTGAATACCGGGATTACGGTGCTGGCAGAAATTTCTTTAAAAATATTATTTTTACAAAAATAATATGGAAAAAAAGCATAAAACAACATTATATAATGAACAATGGTGGGATCAGCAATGAAAGCGATAGTCCATTTGTTTGCCACCCGTTTCTTCCACCCGTTTTGACGCCGGCTTGCCGTTTCCACGAAATGGTATGAACGGCTTGTATTGTATCGCCGATATTGTGCTCAACTGGAATGATATTTGAAGCATATTTTAACTGATTCGAACTCAGAATCGACCACTGATTACGTTCACTAAATATAATAAACCGGAAGCGGGATTTTTTCCTCATAGAAAAGTCAAAACTGTTGTGACAACGATTCTTTCCACGCCCTGAGCATATTTAGCTGAAAATTTATATTTGAATTTTTTTTGTTCATAGAGTTAAGGTTTTGGTTGGAATTCGTAAGCCGGAAGTAGACTTTTAGCCTTGGGTAAGTTTTCCTACATTCGTATTCAATTTGGATTGAAAATGCTCATAGCCGGTATGTGTGAACGTGTATTTACATACATATGTACATATGTTCGATTATCGAATTTTGTTTTTTATCCTTCTTATATTCCTCAAATACATAGGTAAAGTCATAGGTTGGTCAGATCCGAATTTTTCACAAAAAGTAAATGTAATTCGAGTATTTTTATATTAGGTGGATTGTTTTAAAGAATAATAATAATAGACGGTACAAAATATTTGTAAAAAAGGATTCAATGAATAGAAGCGATGTTTTTACTTTATCTATGTACGTAGTAACAATAGATGAAGTTTTGTGATCATGCGAAAATTCGAACTCGAGATTTTGACTGATTCGAACTCAGAATCGATCACTGATCACGTTTTCATTTTCTAGAAAAAATGTGTGTGTGTGTGTCTGTGTGTGTGTGTATTTTGGAGATATTTTTAACACCGTTAATCCTATCAAACTGAAACTTAGTATCCGTTACTGAAATTTTTATCGACACAACGTAAATTTTTTTCAAATTTTTAAGTTGACCGGAAACGGTACCTCTCCTTATAGGTATCCTCTTTTTTTTAAGTTTTTGAATTCAATTATCTCCCAAGCAACTAACTGAATCAGATTGAATTTTTTTTAAATATGATAAAAATAATAATTTTTATAACATTAAATTTTTTAAATATTTCTATCTGAACCGGAAGTAGTACTTTTACTCTAGAGAATCGAGGCTTTTTATGTTTTTCTCAAAAACTTTTTGGTTTATTGAACTGAAATTTCATATCTAAAAGTTTAAGCTTAATACAAAGTTATTCCTAAAATTTAGTAGGCATCTCTCAACCGGAAGTGGCAGTATACTCTTTTTCGATTTATCTTCCACTATTTTTTTCGACCCCTTAAACATGTGTGTTCGTCACGAAAAAATTCAAGTATAATTCTTGTAGCAATATAATGAAAAGAAAAAAAAAATATTATATTTTATAAACCGGAAGTTAGATTTTTTTCTCTTAGAAAGGTTAAAAATGTTGTGCCCACTACTCTGTCCACATCCCTGAACGTATTATGCTGAAAATTTATAATTCTTTCCTTGTTGTACTAACTTAGAGCTGGTAGGGTTTTAACAATATTTCATTATTTTTCATTATTTTATTTAGAGCTGGTAGGATTTTGGTCAGAATTCGTAAACCGGAAGTAGTTTTTTTTTTTTAAAACAATATTTCATTATTTTATTTTGACCTTTAAAATTATTTTTATTTTCTTTATATTTAATGAGTATGATAATAATAGTGATTTTTAGTAAAAAAAAAATTTGAACAAAATCAGACAACCGGAAGTAGAACTTTTGTTTTGTGCAAGTATCCATACATTTGCGCTCAATTTGTATCGCTATCATAGTCATCAGTTCAATATCGAATTTTTTTGAATATCTTGCAATGTCGAATTCTTTGAATCCGGTGATGGTTAGGTTAGGTAGGGTTAGGTTTGGTGAGGAAATCGAGTTTTGTGTATATCTTACAATTTCAAATTCTTTGATTCCGGTGATGTTTGGGTTAGGTTGGGTAAGGTAAGGTTGGGTGAGGTTTGGTGAGGATAGCACTTTTTTTGTATATCTTGAAATGTCAAATTCTTTGATTTCGGTGAAGATTAGGTTAGGTTGGGTAAGGTTTTGTGAGGATAGCACTTTTTTTGTATATCTTGAAATGTCAAATTCTTTAAATCCTGTGTTGTAAGTAAGGTTAGGTTTGGAGAGGTTTGGTGAGGAAAGCACTTTTTTGTATATATTGTAATGTCGAATTCTTTGAATCCGGTGATGGTAAGGTTAGGTTTGATGAGGTTATCGAGTTTTGTGTAAATCTTACAATCTCGAATTCTTTGATTCCGGTGATGAATTGGTCAGATTGGGTGAGGTTTGGTGAGGATAGCACTTTTTTGTATATCTTGAAATGTCGAATTCTTTAAATCCTGTGTTGTAAGTAAGGTTAGGTTTGGAGAGGTTTGGTGAGGAAAGCACTTTTTTGTACATATTGTAATGTCGAATTCTTTGAATCCGGTGATGGTAAGGTTAGGTTGGGTTAGGTTTGATAAGGTTATCGAGTTTTGTGTAAATCTTACAATCTCGAATTCTTTGATTCCGGTGATGAATTGGTCAGATTGGGTGAGGTTTGGTGAGGATAGCACTTTTTTGTATATCTTGAAATGTCGAATTCTTTAAATCCTGTGTTGTAAGAAAGGTTAGGTTTGGAGAGGTTTGGTGAGGAAAGCACTTTTTTGTACATATTGTAATGTCGAATTCTTTGAATCAGGTGATGGTAAGGTTAGGTTGGGTTAGGTTTGATAAGGTTATCGAGTTTTGTGTAAATCTTACAATCTCGAATTCTTTGATTCCGGTGATGAATTGGTCAGATTGGGTGAGGTTTGGTGAGGATAGCACTTTTTTGTATATCTTGTAATGTCGAATTCTTTGAATTTGGTGATGGTTAGGTTAGGTTGGGTTAGGTTTGGTGATTTATCGAGATTTGTGTATATCTTACAATCGAGATTTGTGTATCGAGATTTGTGTATATCTTACAATCTCGAATTCTTTGATTCCGGTGAAGGTTGGGTTAGGTTGGGTTAGGTTAGGTTGGGTTAAGTTAAGGAGCATGTCTTAATCCACGGTGGATGCAATCGTGCCAACGGATGCGTGGCCGTAGAGACGTTAAACAGTACGGTCGCAAACGAGCCTCCGGAGTACCAGCCGACCCTTCGGAGTATCAGGCTTATCCGACTATGCGGGGCTCTGATCGGACGGACTTTTATTTCCCTAGCTACTCGTGGGAATCACAATGGAGAATAGTAAATTAAACGAAATAATAAATAGTATAGAAACTGAAGTGAATGAACTCATAACCTTCATCAGCAATCATGATAACGTCCACAAACCAATTTAAAAAGGTATTTCAATAATGCTGTCGTTAACAAATAAACTGAGAGAAGCGGCAGAAAAGAACTATACCACAGAATGCCGTTGTCAAAACAATGTAATGGCTGCAGACAACATTGTGAATGCTGGAAAGACTGCAGAACCGATTCCAAAAGAAAACACTGATCGGAATAAGAAAGGAGCCCGAAAGCTAAATCTTACCAAAAAAGAGATTACATCAACAAGAAAGGTCAGAAAAAGTTTACAACACGCGGAAAACGCAATTATGGGATTAAAAAAGGCAATTGCCACCATTGAACCCGCAGTGCCCACTCACAATGACCACACAGAAGACGACTGGAACCTGGTTCAAAGCAGACGTCACACACGACAAGGCAATGGTATTTGCAAGGACAAAGACAAGAAGAAGGAAAAAACTTTAAAACAAAGGAAGCCACGTTACAAGAGAGATGCTGTCCTCATCAGCAATCAAGAAAGTGGGAAAACATACGCAGAGATGGTGAAAATGCTCCGAGAGGTAAAACCGGACGAGATTGGATACGAATTAACAGCTATCCGCAAGACGCGCAAAGGCGACGCCATTATAGAGCTGGCAAGAGGCTCAAAGGATCCAGCGGACCTGGCAGGGGTAATAGCTGGAGCACTGGGAAAGCCAAACGCCGCGAGAGGACTTGTACCAATCGAGACAATAACAATCCTCGACATCCCGGAAGGCGAAGAAGAAAGTGACATTGTTACTGCATTATGCGAGAACAACAGCGCTTTGAAAAAAGAGGATATCACAGTTAGATACTTAAAAGCTGGCACGAGAGGCACCCAAATAGCAATAGTTAGCCTTCCTGCCAAAATTGGAGTCCAACTACTACAGGCAGGGAAAGTAAAAATAGGATTCCTGAGGTGTAGGGTGCGCCGAAGAATCAGCGTCATGAGGTGTTATCGGTGTCAGGGCCTTGGCCACAGATCGACGACTTGCAGCAATCCACAACGAGAGACATGCTTCAGATGCGGGGAAGAGAACCATAAGATAGCTACCTGCCAGAACAAACTATGTTGTCTGACCTGCAAAAACAAAGAAGGAGCCGACACTGAACACCGCAATGGCACAAAGGAATGTCCCATATACAGGCAAGAAGCAAGAAAAAATGCAAATAAACCTAAATGGCCCTAACATTCCTACAAATAAATCTCCACGGTTGTAGGGTTGCACAGGACCTTATGCATAAGGTGGCTGAAGAAAATGGGGCTGACTTGGCACTTATTTCTGAGCAGTATCGCGGGAATACCCCACCTCGCTGGTTTTCTGATGCAGATTCTAGAGCGGCCATATGTGCCTTCTCCCCTCTGCTGCATATTACTGATGTGGATAGTGGTAGCAAAAGCGGCTGGACTTGGGTTGAGATGGACAAGGTGAGGATATATTCTTGCTATTTTTCCCCGAATTCAATATACACCGACTTCGTAGAAGGTCTCACCCGACTGGGAGATAGCATCAGCGCTTCTCCTCTACCTACGATTGTCGCTGGTGACTTTAATGCAAAAGCTCCTGAATGGGGGTCTCCACACACGGATAGAAGAGGTATATTGCTTTCAGAGATGGCTTCACAGCTGCGACTACACGCTATAAACACCGGATCTAGCACCTTCGTGCGCGGGAACAGTGCTTCGGTTATAGATGTTACATTTGTACACGAATCGCTACTGGGAAGAGTTGGACATTGGGAAGTTCTTGACACCCATTCTTACAGCGATCATCTATACATCAAATTTACAATAAAAAATTGCCTAAAGAAGACAAAAAATAAAGCACTCGAAGGGTGGGCAGTCAGGAAATTGGACGCACCAGCACTCGAAGGGGCCATAGCGCTCAAGAGAGAGACTGTTTTCAATGGTATATCTGGGAGAGGGGCTGAAGAAGTTACTCAATCGCTCAACGACCTTTTCCGCTTTGCTTGCAACGCCTCAATGCCCAAGCTTGGCAGCGGCGTGCGTCGACCCCCAGTGTACTGGTGGAATGACGGGATAGCAGAACTCCGACGGAACTGCACAGCTTGTCATCGCAGGATGCAACGACATCCCGACTGCGACGAGCGACGTCAAGCGTATAAAGAGGCTAGAAAGGCTTTGCGCAACGCAATCAAGAGAAGCAAATCGCAGTGCTGGGAAGAGATGTGTAACTCTGTCAACGCCGATCCATGGGGTACACCTTATAAGATTGTGAGGAGGAAACTTCGGCGATCGATAGATGATCCTTACCTCAACAACCAATCAAATCTGGAGATGATAGTTGATGGACTCTTCTCGACCCGGGAAAATTTTGACGTCATCGTCAGAAGAAATATGGACAATGATATAAGCGAACAAATACCCATCTTTACTGATGAGGAACTAAACATGGCTGCCAGACGACTACAGACTAACAAAGCCCCAGGACCGGACTGCGTCCCAAACGCAATCATCAGACGGGTCGCTGACTCAGATCCTGCACTACTACTTGCAGTCTACAACTCTTGTCTGACAGAAGGGACGTTTCCTTCTTCTTGGAAGAGACAAAGATTGGTACTTATTCCGAAGGGAAACAAGGTCCAGAATAGCCCATCTGCATACAGGCCGCTTTGCATGCTGGACGGACTCGGCAAGCTTTTAGAGAGACTGATTCTCCAGCGGCTACAGAAGTACCTTGAGGATCCTACGAAGGGACTTTCGCCACACCAGTTTGGCTTCCGCCCGGGGCGCTCGACAATTGAGGCAATACAACAGGTCATTGACACTGTTAAGAAAGCATGGGAGGGAAGTGTCAAAGCAAGCGGGCATGTCGTGATGATTGCACTTGATATTAAGAATGCATTCAACTCAGCAAAATGGAACCTGATCCTTGAAGCGCTCCAAAGAATTGAGACACCAGCATACTTGGAGCGGATAATCAAAAGTTATCTTTCGGACAGACAGCTGGAATACAACTGTAATGGCATTCAACGACAGCGAACGATCACGGCAGGCGTTCCACAGGGCTCGGTACTTGGACCTGCACTGTGGAATGTCATGTATGATGGTCTTATACGTGTTCCATTTCGCCCAGAGGCGAAGATAATCGCCTTCGCCGATGATGTAGCATTGCTAGTTGCGGCGAAATCTGTAGAACTCTTGCGAGCTATTTGTGAAGACTCGATCGGAAAGATAAGGAGATGGCTGTCGGACGCTGGATTGGAATTAGCAGTTCAAAAGACTGAGGCCGTGTTCTTCACCAGACGAAGGAAGTTAATACCGCCGCAACTCTTCATCGACGGGCATGAGGTGAAATATAATAGATCGATCCGATACCTGGGAGTATGGATCGATGACAAACTTCGCTTCACTGTACATACAGAAAAGGTGGCAGCAAAAGCAGCAGGAGTTGCCGAAGACTTGGCCAGGTTGATGCCCAACATAGGAGGACCCAAAACAAACAGAAGAAAACTTTATAATGAAGTAGTCCACTCGGTTCTGTTGTACGGCGCTCCGATATGGGCGGATGCAATGATAACGGAAAAGGCGAGACTCAACATAGCAAGAGTTCAGCGAAGAAGTGCGCTAAGAGTTGCTGCTGCATATCGCACGGTATCCGAAGCAGCCATCCTCGCAATAACAGCCATACCACCCATCGATCTGCTCGCAGAAGAGCGGAAAGCGGTCTACAGAGGGGAGCAAAAAAATGACTCAAAAGAAAGAACTATGTCTTTGTGGCAGACTCGATGGGATGCGTCAACTAAGGGTCGGTGGACGCATCGACTCATCAGAGACCTGAGGGTTTGGAGCCGGAGAAAACATGGTGAACTGTGCTTTCACCTAACTCAGATTTTAACAGGACATGGCTGCTTCGGAAGCTATCTGCACAAGATAGGAAAAAGAGCAACACCAGGATGTCATCACTGCAGTGCAGAAAACGACGATGCTGAACACACTGCATTCGATTGTCCAGCATGGAACGCACATAGAACCAATCTAAAAAATGAACTCGGTGTTAACTCATTAGCGACGACTAACATGATTCCTGCTATGCTTGAGAGTGCAGAGGCGTGGACAGCATGCACTACGTTTGCAGTATGCATCATGCGGGAGAAAGAAGAGGCAGAACGCGATCGAGAGAAAAAAAAAGTCGGACTTTGTAAAATGACGAGAGCCTAGATGGCTATTCTGGCTGCCACCCTTGAGCAATACTTAATTAGTAGCCGGGTGGTAGCTGAAGAGGAGGGGGGTTTTAGTGGGTAAAAATCCCACACTACCACCGGAATTAAACACGTCGGTGGTGTCTTCTAGAAGATTTCCCCCCCGCCGGAAAAAAAAAAAAAAAAAAAAAAAAAAAGAAAAAAAAAAAAATAGGTTGGGTTAAGTTAGGTTGGGTGAGGTTTGGTGAGTTAAGCGAGTTTTGTGTATATCTTACAATCTAGAATTCTTTGATTTCGGTGGTGTTTAGGTTAGGTTGGGTTAGGTTGGGTGAGGTTAGCACGTTTTGTGTATATCTTGCAATGTCGAATTCTTTTTATCCGGTGTTGGTTAGGTTAGGTCGGGTGAGGTTTGGTGAGGATACAACTTTTTTTGTATATCTTGCAATGTCGAATTCTTTAAAGCCGGCGATGTAAGTAAGTTAGGTTGGGAGAGGTTTTGTGAGGATAGCACTTTTTTTGTATATCTTGCAATGTCTAATTCTTTGAATCCGGTGATGGTTAGGTAAGGTAGGGTTAGGTTTGGTGAGGTTATCGAATTTTGTGTATATCTTTCAATCTCGAATTCTTTGATTCCGGTGATGGTTGGGTTAGTTTAGGTTGGGTGAGGTTTGGTGAGGATAGCACTTTTTTTGTAAATCTTGTAATGTCGAATTATTTGAATTCGGTGATGTTTAGGTTAGGTTGGGTTAGGTTTAGTGAGGTTATCGAGTTTTGTATAAATCTTTCAATCTCGAATTCTTTGATTCCGGTGATGGTTGGGTTAGGTTGGGTTAGGTTAGGATGGGTGAGGTTTGGTGAGGATAACACTTTTTTGTATAACTTGAAATGTCGAATTCTTTAAATCCGGTGATGTAAGTTAGGTAAGGTTGGGAAAGGTTTGGTGAGGATTGTACTTTTTTGTATGGTAAGGTTAGGTAGGGTAAGGTTTGGTGAGGTTATCGAGTTTTGTGTATATCTTACAATCTCGAATTCATTGATTCCGGTGATGGTTGGGTAAGGTTAGGTTGGGTGAGGTTTGGTGAAGATTGAACTTTTTTTGTATATCTTGTTATGTCGAATTCGTTGAATTCGGTGATGGTTAGGTTAGGTTGGGTTAGGTTTGGTGAAGTTATCGAGTTTTGTATATATATTTTAATCTTGTATTCTTTGATTCCGGTGATGGTTGGGTTAGGTAAGGTTGGGTGAGGTTTGGTGAGGATAGCACTTTTTTTGTATATATTGTAATGTCGAATTCTTTGAATTCGGTGATGGTAAGGTTAGGTTGGGTTAGGTTTGGTGAGGTTGTCGAGTATTGTATATATCTTTAAATCTCGAATTCTTTGATTCCGGTGATGGTTGGGTTTGGTTGGGTTAGGTTAGGTTGGGTGAGGTTTGGTGAGGATAGCACTTATTTTGTATTACTTGAAATGTCGAATTCTTTAAATCCGGTGATGTAAGTAAGGTTAGGTTGGGAAAGGTTTGGTGAGGATAGCACTTTTTTTGTATATCTTGAAATGTCAAGTTCTTTAAATCAGGTGTTGTAAGTTAGGTTAGGTTTGGAGAGGTTTGGTGGCGATAGCACTTTTTTGTATATATTGTACTGTCGAATTCTTTTGATCCGGTGATGATAAGGTTAGGTTGGGTAAGGTTTTGTGAGGATAGCACTTTTTTTGTATATCTTAAAATGTCGAATTCTTTAAATCCGGTGTTGTAAGTTAGGTTAGGTTTGGTGAGGATAGCACTTTTTTGTATATATTTTTACGTCGAATTCTTTGAATCCGGTGATGGTTAGGTTAGGTTGGGTTAGTTTTGATGAGGTAATTGAGTTTTGTGTATATCTTAAAATCTCGAATTCTTTGATTACGGTGATGGTTGGGTTAATTTGGATTAGGTTAGGTTGGGTGAGGTTTGCTGAGTTAAGCGAGTTTGTGTATATCTTACAATCGAGAATTCTTTGATTTCGGTGGTGTTTAGGTTAGGTTGGGTTAGGTTGGGTGAGGCTAGCACGTTTTGTGTATATCTTGCAATGTCGAATTCTTTGAATTCGGTGATGGTTAGGTTAGGTTGGGTTAGGTTTGGTGAGGTTATCGAGTTTTGTATATATCTTTAAATTTTGAATTGTTTGATTCCGGTGATGGTTGGGTTAGGTTGGGTTAGGTTAGGTTGGGTGAGGTTTGGTGAGGATAGTACTAATTTTGTATTACTTGAAATGTCAAGTTCTTTAAATCAGGTGTTGTAAGTTAGGTTAGGTTTGGAGAGGTTTGGTGGCGATAGCACTTTTTTGTATATATTGTACTGTCGAATTCTTTTTATCCGGTGATGGTAAGGTTAGGTTGGGTAAGGTTTTGTGAGGTTATCTAGTATTGTGTATATCTTACAATCTCGAATTCTATGATTCCGGTGATGGTTAGGTCAGATTGGGTGAGGTTTGGTGAGGATAGCACTTTTTTTTGTATATCTTGCAATGTCGAATTCTTTGAATCTGGTGATGGTAAGGTTAGGTTGGGTTAGGTTTGGTGAGGTTATCGAGTTTTGTGTATATCTTTTAATCTCGAATTCTTTGACTCCGGTGATGGTTGGGTTAGGTATGGTTGGGTGAGGTTTGGTGAGGATAGCACTTTTTTTGTATATCTTGTAATGTCGAATTCTTTGAACTCGGTGATGGTTAGGTTGGGTTGGGTTAGGTTTGGTGAGGTTATCGAGTTTTGTGTATATCTTTTAATCTCGAATTCTTTGATTTCGGTGATGGTTGGGTTAGGTTGGGTTACGCTGGGTTAGGTTGGGTTAGGTTAGGTTGGGTGAGGTTTGGTGAGGAAAGCCCTTTTATTGTATAACTTGAAATGTCGAATTCTTTGATATCGGTGATGGTAAGGTTAGGTTGGGTAAGGTTTGGTGAGAATAGCACTTTTTTGTATATCTTGAAATGTCGAATTCTTTAAATCCGGTGTTGTAAGTAAGGTTAGTTTGGAGAGGTTTGGTGAGGATAGCACTTTTTTGTATATCTTGTAATGTCGAATTCTTTGAATCCGGTGATGGTAAGGTTAGGTTGGGTTAGGTTTGGTGAGGTTATCGAGATTTGTGTATATCTTACAATCTCGAATTCTTTGATTACGGTGATGGTTGGGTTAGGTTGGGTTAGGTTAGGTTGGGTGAGGTTTAGCGAGTTTTGTGTATATCTTACAATCTAGAATTCTTTGATTTCGTTGGCGTTGAGGTTAGGTTGGGTTAGGTTGGGTGAGGTTAGCACTTTTTTTGTATATCTTAGAATGTCGAATTCTTTGAATTCGGTGATGGTCAGGTTAGGTTGGGTTAGGTTTGGTGAGGTTACCGAGTTTTGTGTATATATATTAATTTCGAATTTTTTGATTCCGGTGATGGTTGTGTTAGGTTGGGTTAGGTAAGGTTGGGTGAGGTTTGGTGAGGATAGCACTTTTTTTGTATATCTTGTAATGTCGAATTCTTTGAATTCGGTGATGGTTAGGTTAGGTTGGGTTTGGTTTGGTGAGGTTTTCGAGTTTTGTATATATCTTTATATTTCGAATTCTTTGATTCCGGTGATGGTTGGGTTAGGTTGGGTTAGGTTAGGTTGGGTGGGGTTTGGTGAGGATAGCACTTTTTTTGTATATCTTAGAATGTCGAATTCTTTGAATTCGGTGATGGTTAGGTTAGGTTGGGTTAGGTTTGGTGAGGTTACAGAGTTTTGTGTATATATTTTAATTTCGAATTCTTTGATTCCGGTGATGGTTGTGTTAGGTTGGGTTAGGTAAGGTTGGGTGAGGTTTGGTGAGGATAGCACTTTTTTTGTATATCTTGTAATGTCGAATTCTTTGAACTCGGTGCTGGTTAGGTTAGGTTGGGTTTGGTTTGGTGAGGTTTTCGAGTTTTGTATATATCTTTATATTTCGAATTCTTTGATTCCGGTGATGGTTGGGTTAGGTTGGGTTAGGTTAGGTTGGGTGGGGTTTGGTGAGGATAGCACTTTTTTTGTGTATCTTGTAATGTCGAATTCTTTGAATGCGGTGATGGTTGGGTTAGGTTGGGATAGGTATTGTGAGGTTATCGAGATTTGTGTATATCTTACAATCTCGAATTCTTTGATTCCGGTGATGGTTAAGTTTGGTTGGGTTAGGTTAGGTTGGGTGAGGTTTGGTGAGGATAGCACTTATTTTGTATTACTTGAAATGTCGAATTCTTTAAATCCGGTGATGTAAGTAAGGTTAGGTTGGGAAAGGTTTGGTGAGGATAGCACTTTTTTTGTATATCTAGAAATGTCAAGTTCTTTAAATCAGGTGTTGAAAGTTAGGTTAGGTTTGGAGAGGTTTGGTGGCGATAGCACTTTTTTGTATATATTGTACTGTCGAATTCTTTTGATCCGGTGATGGTAAGGTTAGGTTGGGTAAGGTTTTGTGAGGATAGCACTTTTTTTGTATATCTTAAAATGTCGAATTCTTTAAATCCGGTGTTGTAAGTTAGGTAAGGTTTGGTGAGGATAGCACTTTTTTGTATATATTGTTATGTCGAATTCTTTGAATCCGGTGATGGTTAGGTTAGGTTGGGTTAGTTTTGATGAGGTAATTGAAATTTGTGTATATCTTAAATTCTCGAATTCTTTGATTACGGTGATGGTTGGGTTAATTTGGATTAGGTTAGGTTGGGTGAGGTTTGGTGAGTTAAGCGAGTTTTGTGTATATCTTAAAATCTAGAATTCTTTGATTTCGGTGGTGTTTAGGTTAGGTTGGGTTAGGTTGGGTGAGGCTAGCACGTTTTGTGTATATCTTGCAATATCGAATTCTTTGAATTCGGTGATGGTTAGGTTAGGTTGGGTTAGGTTTGGTGAGGTTATCGAGTTTTGTATATATCTTTAAATTTTGAATTCTTTGATTCCGGTGATGGTTGGGTTAGGTTGGGTTAGGTTAGGTTGGGTGAGGTTTGGTGAGGAAAGCACTTTTTTTGTATATCTTGAAATGTCGAATTCTTTAAATCAGGTGTTGTAAGTTAGGTTAGGTTTGAAGAGGTTTGGGGGGATAGCACTTTTTTTGTATATATTGTACTGTCGAATTATTTGAATCGGGTGATGGTTAGGTTAGGTTGGGTTAGGTTTGGTGAGGTTATCGAGATTTGTGTATATCTTACAATCTCGAATTCTTTGATTCCGGAGATGGTTAGGTTAGATTGGGTGATGTTTGGTGAGGATAGCACTTTTTTTGTATAACTTGAAATGTCGAATTCATTAAATCCGGTGATGTAAGTTAGGTTAGGTTGGGAAAGGTTTGGTGA
Source organism: Arctopsyche grandis (assembly GCF_051622035.1). Classification (NCBI taxonomy): domain Eukaryota; kingdom Metazoa; phylum Arthropoda; class Insecta; order Trichoptera; family Hydropsychidae; genus Arctopsyche; species Arctopsyche grandis. The sequence goes on along the minus strand of NC_135362.1, from coordinate 13,086,723 downwards.
GGATAGAACTTTTTTTGTAGATCTTGCAATGTCGAATTCTTTGATATCGGTGATGGTAAGGTTAGGTTGGGTTAGGTTTGGTGAAGTTATCGAGATTTGTGTATATCTTACAATCTCGAATTCTTTGATTACGGTGATGGTTGGGTTAGGTTGGGTTAGGTTAGGTTGGGTGAGGTTTGGTGAGTTAAGCGAGTTTTGTGTATATCATACAATCTAGAATTCTTTGATTTCGTTGGCGTTGAGGTTAGGTTGGGTTAGGTTGGGTAAGGGTTGGCACTTTTTTTGTATATCTTAGAATGTCGAATTCTTTGAATTTGGTGATGGTTAGGTTAGGTTGGGTTAGGTTTGGTGAGGTTTTCGAGTTTTGTATATATCTTTATATTTCGAATTCTTTGGTTCCGGTGATGGTTGGGTTAGTTTGGTTTAGGTTAGGTTGGGTGGGGTTTGGTGAGGATAGCACTTTTTTTGTGTATCTTGTAATGTCGAATTCTTTGAATGCGGTGATGGTTAGGTTAGGTTGGGATAGGTATTGTGAGGTTATCGAGATTTGTGTATATCTTACAATCTCGAATTCTTTGATTCCGGTGATGGTTGGGTTAGGTTGGGATAGGTTAGGTTGGGTGGGGTTAGGTTGGGTAAGGTTAGGTTGGGTAAGGTTAGGTTGGGTAAGGTTAGGTTGGGTGAGGTTTGGTGAGTTAAGCGAGTTTTGTGTATATCTTACAATCTAGAATTCTTTGATTTCGTTGGTGTTTAGGTTAGGTTGGGTGAGGTAAGCACGTTTTGTGTATATCTTGCAATGTCGAATTCTTTGAATTCGGTGATGGTTAGGTTGGGTTGGGTTAGGTTTGGTGAGGTTATCGAGTTTTGTGTATATCTTTTAATCTCGAATTCTTTGATTCCGGTGATGGTTGGGTTAGGTTGGGTTAGGCTGGATTAGGTTGGGTTAGGTTAGGTTGGGTGAGGTTTGGTGAGGAAAAGCCTTTTTTTGTATAACTTGAAATGTCGAATTCTTTAAATCCGGTGATGTAAGTAAGGTTAGGTTGGGAAAGGTTTGATGAGGGTTGTACTTTTTTTGTATATCTTGCAATGTCGAATTCTTTGATTCCGGTGATGGTTAGGTTAGGTTGGGTTAGGTTTGGTGAGGTTATCGAGATTTGTGTATATCTAACAATCTAGAATTCTTTGATTTCGTTGGTGTTTAGGTTAGGTTTGGTTAGGTTGGGTGAGGTTAGCACGTTTTGTGTATATCTAACAATCTCGAATTCTTTGATTCCGTTGATGGTTGGGTTAGGTTAGGTTGGGTGAGGTTTGGTGAAGATAGCACTTTTTTGTATATATTGTAATGTCAAATTCTTTGAATGCGGTGATGGTTAGGTTAGGTTGGGATAGGTATTGTGAGGTTATCGAGATTTGTGTATATCTTACAATCTCGAATTCTTTGATTCCGGTGATGGTTGTGTTAGTTTGGGTTAGGTAAGGTTGGGTGAGGTTTGGTGAGGATAGCACTTTTTTTGTATATCTTGTAATGTCGAATTCCTTGAATTCAATGATGGTTAGGTTAGGTTGGATTTGGTTTGGTGAGGTTTTCGAGTTTTGTATATATCTTTATATTTCGAATTCTTTGATTCCGGTGATGGTTGGGTTAGTTTGGGTTAGGTTAGGTTGGGTGGGGTTTGGTGAGGATAGCACTTTTTTTGTGTATCTTGTAATGTCGAATTCTTTGAATGCGGTGATGGTTAGGTTAGGTTGGGATAGGTATTGTGAGGTTATAGAGATTTGTGTATATCTTACAATCTCGAATTCTTTGATTCCGGTGATGGTTGGGTTAGGTTGGGATAGGTTAGGTTGGGTGAGGTTTGGTGAGGATAGCACTTTTTTTGTATATCTTGTTATGTCGAATTCTTTTAATTCGGTGATGGTTAGGTTAGGTTGGGTTAGGTTTGGTGAGTTTATCGAGATTTGTGTATATCTTACAATCTCGAATTCTTTGATTCCGGTGATGGTTGGGTTAGGTTGGGTTAGGTTAGGTTGGGTGAGGTTTGGTGAGTTAAGCGAGTTTTGTGTATATCTTACAATCTAGAATTCTTTGATTTCGTTGGCGTTTAGGTTAGGTTGGGTTAGGTTGGGTGAGGTTAGCACTTTTTTTGTATATCTTAGAATGTCGAATTCTTTGAATTCGGTGATGGTTAGGTTAGGTTGGGTTAGGTTTGGTGAGGTTACAGAGTTTTGTGTATATATTTTTATTTCGAATTCTTTGATTCCGGTGATGGTTGGGTTAGGTTGGGTTAGGTAAGGTTGGGTGAGGTTCTGTGAGGATAGCACTTTTTTTGTATATCTTGTAATGTCGAATTCTTTGAATGCGGTGATGGTTAGGTTAGGTTGGGATAGGTATTGTGAGGTTATCGAGATTTGTGTATATCTTACAATCTCGAATTCTCTGATTCCGGTGATGGTTGGGTTAGGTTGGGTTAGGTTAGGTTGGGTGAGGTTTGGTGAGTTGAGTGAGTTTTGTGTATATCTTACAATCTAGAATTCTTTGATTTCGTTGGCGTTTAGGTTAGGTTGGGTTAGGTTGGGTGAGGTTAGCACTTTTTTTGTATATCTTAGAATGTCGAATTCTTTGAATTCGGTGATGGTTAGGTTAGGTTGGGTTAGGTTTGGTGAGGTTACAGAGTTTTGTGTATATATTTTAATTTCGAATTCTTTGATTCCGGTGATGGTTGGGTTAGGTTGGGTTAGGTAAGGTTGGGTGAGGTTTGGTGGGAATAGCACTTTTTTTGTATATCTTGTTATGTCGAATTCTTTGAATTCGGTGATGGTTAGGTTAGGTTGGGTTTGGTTTGGTGTGGTTTTCGAGTTTTGTATATATCTTTATATTTCGAATTCTTTGATTCCGGTGATGGATGGGTTAGGTTGGGTTAGGTTAGGATGGGTGGGGTTTGGTGAGGATAGCACTTTTTTGTATATCTTGAAATGTCGAATTCTTTCAATCAGGTGATGGTTAGGTAAGGTTGGGTTAGGTTTGGTGAGGTTATCGAGTTTTGTGTATATCTTACAATCTCTATTTCTTTGATTTCGGTGATGGTTGGGATGGTTAGGTAAGGTTGGGTTAGGTTTGGTGAGGTTATCGAGTTTTGTGTATATCTTTTAATCTCGAATTCTTTGATTCCGGTGATGGTTGGGTTAGGTTGGGTTAGGTAAGGTTGGGTGAGGTTTGGTGAGGATAGCACTTTTTTTGCATTTCTTGTAATGTCGAATTCTTTGAATTCAGTGATGGTTAGGTTAGGTTGGGTTAGGTTTGGTGAGGTTATTGAGATTTGTGTATATCTAACAATCTAGAATTCTTTGATTTCGTTGGTGTTTAGGTTAGGTTGGGTTAGGTTGGGTGAGGTTAGCACGTTTTGTGTATATCTTGCAATGTCGAATTCTTTGAATCCGGTGATGGTAAGGTTAGGTAGGGTAAGGTTTGGTGAGGTTATTGAGTTTTGTGTATATCTTACAATCTCGAATTCTTTGATTTCGGTGATGGTTGGGTTAGGTTAGGTTGGGTGAGGTTTGGTGAAGATAGCACTTTTTTGTATATATTGTAATGTCGAATTCTTTGAAACCGGTGATGGTAAGGTTAGGTTGAGTTAGGTTTGATGAGGTAATCGAGTTTTGTGTATATCTTACAATCTCGAATTCTTTGATTCCGGTGATGGTTACGTCAGATTGGGTGAAGTTTGGTGAGGATAGCACTTTTTTTGTATAACTTGAAATGTCGAATTCTTTAAATCCGGTGATGTAAGTAAGGTAAGGTTGGTAAAGGTTTGGTGAGGATACCACTTTTTTTGTATATCTTGAAATGTCGAATTCTTTAAATCAGGTGTTGTAAGTTAGGTTAGGTTTGGAGAGGTTTGGTGGGGATATCACTTTTTTGTATATATTGTACTGTCGGATTCTTTGAATCCGGTGATGGTTAGGTTAGGTTGGGCTAGGTTTGGTGAGGATAGCTGTTTTTTTGTATGTCTTGAAATGTCGACTTCTTTAAATCCGGGGTTGTTAGTTAGGTTAGGTTTGGAGTGGTTTGGTGAGGATAGCACTTTTTTGTATATATTGTTATGTCAAATTCTTTGAATCCGGTGATGATAAAGTTAGGTTGAGTTAGGTTTGATGAGGTAATCGAGTTTTGTGTACATCTTACAATCTCGAATTCTTTGATTTCGGTGATGGTTAGGTCAGATTGGGTGCAGTTTGGTGAGGAAAGCACTTTTTTTGTATAACTTGAAATGTCGAATTCTTTAAATCCGGTGATGTAAGTTAGGTTAGGTTGGGAAAGGTTTTGGTGAGGTTAGCACTTTTTTTGTAGATCTTGCAATGTCGAATTCTTTGATTCCGGTGATAGTTGGGTTAGGTTGGGTTAGGTATGGTGAGGATAGCACTTTTTTTGTATATCTTGTACTGTCGAATTATTTGAATTCGGTGATGGTTAGGTTAGGTTGGGATAGGTATTGTGAGTTTATCGAGATTTGTGTATATCTTACAATCTCGAATTCTTTGATTCCGGTAATGGTTGGGTTAGGTTGGGTTAGGTTAGGTTGGGTGGGGTTTGGTGAGGATAGCACTTTTTTTGTATATCTTGTAATGTCGAATTCTTTGAATGCGGTGATGGTTAGGTTAGGTTGGGATAGGTATTGTGAGTTTATCGAGATTTGTGTATATCTTACAATCTCGAATTCTTTGATTCCGGTGATGGTTGGGTTAGGTTGGGTTAGGTTAGGTTGGGTGAGGTTTGGTGAGTTGAGCGAGTTTTGTGTATATCTTACAATCTAGAATTCTTTGATTTCGTTGGCGTTTAGGTTAGGTTGGGTTAGGTTGGGTGAGGTTAGCACTTTTTTTGTATATCTTAGAATGTCGAATTCTTTGAATTCGGTGATGGTTAGGTTAGGTTGGGTTAGGTTTGGTGAGGTTACAGAGTTTTGTGTATATATTTTAATTTCGAATTCTTTGATTCCGGTGATGGTTGGGTTAGGTTGGGTTAGGTAAGGTTGGGTGAGGTTTGGTGGGAATAGCACTTTTTTTGTATATCTTGTTATGTCGAATTCTTTGAATTCGGTGATGGTTAGGTTAGGTTGGGTTTGGTTTGGTGTGGTTTTCGAGTTTTGTATATATCTTTATATTTCGAATTCTTTGATTCCGGTGATGGATGGGTTAGGTTGGGTTAGGTTAGGATGGGTGGGGTTTGGTGAGGATAGCACTTTTTTTGTATATCTTGAAATGTCGAATTCTTTCAATCAGGTGATGGTTAGGTAAGGTTGGGTTAGGTTTGGTGAGGTTATCGAGTTTTGTGTATATCTTACAATCTCTATTTCTTTGATTTCGGTGATGGTTGGGATGGTTAGGTAAGGTTGGGTTAGGTTTGGTGAGGTTATCGAGTTTTGTGTATATCTTTTAATCTCGAATTCTTTGATTCCGGTGATGGTTGGGTTAGGTTGGGTTAGGTTAGGTTGGGTGAGGTTTGGTGAGTTAAGCGAGTTTTGTGTATATCTTACAATCTAGAATTCTTTGATTTCGTTGGCGTTTAGGTTAGGTTGGGTTAGGTTGGGTGAGGTTAGCACTTTTTTTGTATATCTTAGAATGTCGAATTCTTTGAATTCGGTGATGGTTAGGTTAGGTTGGGTTAGGTTTGGTGAGGTTACAGAGTTTTGTGTATATATTTTAATTTCGAACTCTTTGATTCCGGTGATGGTTGTGTTAGGTTGGGTTAGGTAAGGTTGGGTGAGGTTTGGTGAGGATAGCACTTTTTTGTATATCTTGTAATGTCGAATTCTTTGAATTCGGTAATGGTTAGGTTAGGTTGGGTTTGGTTAGGTTGGGTGGGGTTTGGTGAGGATAGCACTTTTTTTGTATATCTTGAAATGTCGAATTCTTTAAATCAGGTGTTGTAAGTTAGGTTAGGTTTGGAGAGGTTTGGTGGGGATAGCACTTTTTTTATATATTGTACTGTCGAATTATTTGAATCCGGTGATGGTTAGGTTAGGTTTGGTTAGGTTTGATGAGGTTATCGAGTATTCTGTATATCTTTATATTTCGAATTCTTTGATTCCGGTTATGGTTGGGTTAGGTTGGGTTAGGTTAGGTTGGGTGGGGTTTTGTGAGGATAGCACTTTTTTTGTATATCTTGAAATGTCGAATTCTTTAAATCAGGTGTTGTAAGTTAGGTTAGGTTTGGAGAGGTTTGGTGGGGATAGCACTTTTTTTTTATATATTGTACTGTCGAATTCTTTGAATCCGGTGATGGTTAGGTTAGGTTAGGTTAGGTTTGATGAGTTTATCGAGATTTGTGTATATCTTACAATCTCGAATTCTTTGATTCCGGTGATGGTTGGCTTAGGTTGGGTTAGGTTAGGTTGGGTGAGGTTTGGTGAGTTTAGCGAGTTTTGTGTATATCTTACAATCTAGAATTCTTTGATTTCGTTGGCGTTTACGTTAGGTTGGGTTAGGTTGGGTGAGGTTAGCACTTTTTTTGTATATTTTAGAATGGTGAATTCTTTGAATTCGGTGATGATTAGGTTAGGTTGGGTTAGGTTTGGTGAGGTTATCGAGTTTTGTGTATATATTTTAATTTCGAATTCTTTGATTCCGGTGATGGTTGTGCTAGGTTGGGTTAGGTAAGGTTGGGTGAGGTTTGGTGAGGATAGCACTTTTTTTGTATATCTTGTAATGTCGAATTCTTTGAATTCGGTGTAGGTTAGGTTAGGTTGGGTTTGGTTTGGTGAGGTTTTCGAGTTTTGTATATATCTTTATATTTCGAATTCTTTGATTCCGGTAATGGTTGGGTTAGGTAAGGTTGGGTGGGATTTTGTGAGGATAGCACTTTTTTTGTATATCTTGAAATGTCGAATTCTTTAAATCAGGTGTTGTAAGTTAGGTTAGGTTTGGAGAGGTCTGGTGGGGATAGCACTTTTTTTTTATATATTGTACTGTCGAATTCTTTGAATCCGGTGATGGTAAGGTTAGGTTGGGTTAGGTTTGATGAGTTTATCGAGATTTGTGTATATCTTACAATCTCGAATTCTTTGATTCCGGTGATGGTTGGCTTAGGTTGGGTTAGGTTAGGTTGGGTGAGGTTTGGTGAGTTAATCGAGTTTTGTGTATATCTTACAATCTAGAATTCATTGATTTCGTTGGCGTTTACGTTAGGTTGGGTTAGGTTGGGTGAGGTTAGCACATTTTTTGTATATCTAAGAATGGTGAATTCTTTGAATTCGGTGATGGTTAGGTTAGGTTGGGTTAGGTTTGGTGAGGTTATCGAGTTTTGTGTATATATTTTAATTTCGAATTCTTTGATTCCGGTGATGGTTGTGCTAGGTTGGGTTAGGTAAGGTTGGGTGAGGTTTGGTGAGGATAGCACTTTTTTTGTATATCTTGTAATGTCGAATTCTTTGAATTCGGTGAAGGTTAGGTTAGGTTGGGTTTGGTTTGGTGAGGTTTTCGAGTTTTGTATATATCTTTATATTTCGTATTCTTTGATTCCGGTGATGGTTGGGTTAGGTTAGGTTGGGTGGGGTTTGGTGAGGATAGCACTTTTTTTGTATATCTTGAAATGTCGAATTCTTTAAATCAGGTGTTGTAAGTTAGGATAGGTTTGGAGAGGTTTGGTGGGGATAGCACTTTTTTGTATATATTGTACTGTCGAATTCTTTGAATCCGGTGATGGTTAGGTTAGGTTGGGTTAGGTTTGTTGAGGTTATCGAGTATTGTGTATATCTTACAATCTCGAATTCTATGATTCCGTTGATGGTTAGGTCAGATTGGGTGAGGTTTGGTGAGGATTGCACTTTTTTTGTATATCTTGCAATGTCGAATTCTTTGAATCCGATGATGGTAAGGTTAGGTCGGGTGAGGTTTGGTGAGGATTGCACTTTTTTTGTATAGCTTGAAATGTCGAATTCTTTTTTATCAGGTGTTGTAAGTAAGGTTAGGTTTGGAGAGGTTTGGTGGGGAAAGCACTTTTTTGTATACATTGTACTGTCGAATTCTTTTTATCCGGTGATGGTTAGGTTAGGTTGGGTCAGGTTTGATGAGTTTATCGAGTATTGTGTATCTTACAATCACGAATTCTATGACTCCGGTGATGGTTAGGTCTGATTGGGTGAGGTTTGGTGAGGATAGCACTTTTTTTGTATATCTTGCAATGTCGAATTATTTGAATCCGGTGATGGTAAGGTTAGGTTGGGTTAGGTTAGGGGAGGTTATCGAGTTTTGTGTATATCTTTTTATCTCGAATTCTTTGATTCCGGTGATGGTTGTGTTAGGTTGGGTTAGGTAAGGTTGGGTGAGGTTTGGTGAGGATAGCACTTTTTTGTATATCTTGTAATGTCGAATTCTTTGAATTCGGTAATGGTTAGGTAAGGTTGGGTTTGGTGAGGTTGGGTGGGGTTTGGTGAGGATAGCACTTTTTTTGTATATCTTGAAATGTCGAATTCTTTAAATCAGGTGTTGTAAGTTAGGTTAGGTTTGGAGAGGTTTGGTGGGGATAGCACTTTTTTGTATATATTGTACTGTCGAATTATTTGAATCCGGTGATGGTTAGGTTAGGTTGGGTTAGGTTTGATGAGGTTATCGAGTATTCTGTATATCTTAATATTTCGAATTCTTTGATTCCGGTTATGGTTGGGTTAGGTTGGGTTAGGTTAGGTTGGGTGGGGTTTTGTGAGGATAGCACTTTTTTTGTATATCTTGAAATGTCGAATTCTTTAAATCAGGTGTTGAAAGTTAGGTTAGGTTTGGAGAGGTTTGGTGGGGATAGCACTTTTTTTTTATATATTGTACTGTGGAATTCTTTGAATCCGGTGATGGTTAGGTTAGGTTGGGTGAGGTTTGGTGAGGAAATCACTTTTTTTGTATATCTTGTTATGTCGAATTCTTTTAATTCGGTGATTGATAGGTTAGGTTGGGTTAGGTTTTGTAAGGTTATCGAGATTTGTGTATATCTTACAATCTCGAATTCTTTGATTCCCGTGATGGTTGGGTTAGGTTGGGTTAGATTAGGTTGGGTGAGGTTTGGTGAGTTAAGCGAGTTTTATGTATATCTTACAATCTAGAATTCTTTGATTTCGTTGGCGTTAAGGTTAGGTTGGGTTAGGTTGGTTGAGGTTAGCACTTTTTTTGTATATCTTGTAATGTCGAATTCTTTGAATTCGGTGATGGTTAGGTTAGGTTGGGTTAGGTTTGATGAGTTTATCGAGTATTGTGTATCTTACAATCTCGAATTCTATGATTCCGGTGATGGTTAGGTCAGATTGGGTGAGGTTTGGTGAGGATAGCACTTTTTTTGTATATCTTGAAATGTCGAATTCTTTAAATCAGGTGTTGTAAGTTAGGATAGGTTTGGAGAGGTTTGGTGGGGATAGCACTTTTTTGTATATATTGTACTGTCGAATTCTTTGAATCCGGTGATGGTTAGGTTAGGTTGGGTTAGGTTTGTTGAGGTTATCGAGTATTGTGTATATCTTACAATCTCGAATTCTATGATTCCGTTGATGGTTAGGTCAGATTGGGTGAGGTTTGGTGAGGATTGCACTTTTTTTGTATATCTTGCAATGTCGAATTCTTTGAATCCGGTGATGGTAAGGTTAGGTCGGGTGAGGTTTGGTGAGGATTGCACTTTTTTTGTATAGCTTGAAATGTCGAATTCTTTTTTATCAGGTGTTGTAAGTAAGGTTAGGTTTGGAGAGGTTTGGTGGGGAAAGCACTTTTTTGTATACATTGTACTGTCGAATTCTTTTTATCCGGTGATGGTTAGGTTAGGTTGGGTCAGGTTTGATGAGTTTATCGAGTATTGTGTATCTTACAATCACGAATTCTATGACTCCGGTGATGGTTAGGTCTGATTGGGTGAGGTTTGGTGAGGATAGCACTTTTTTTGTATATCTTGCAATGTCGAATTATTTGAATCCGGTGATGGTAAGGTTAGGTTGGGTTAGGTTAGGGGAGGTTATCGAGTTTTGTGTATATCTTTTTATCTCGAATTCTTTGATTCCGGTGATGGTTGTGTTAGGTTGGGTTAGGTAAGGTTGGGTGAGGTTTGGTGAGGATAGCACTTTTTTGTATATCTTGTTATGTCGAATTCTTTGAATTCGGTAATGGTTAGGTAAGGTTGGGTTTGGTTAGGTTGGGTGGGGTTTGGTGAGGATAGCACTTTTTTTGTATATCTTGAAATGTCGAATTCTTTAAATCAGGTGTTGTAAGTTAGGTTAGGTTTGGAGAGGTTTGGTGGGGATAGCACTTTTTTGTATATATTGTACTGTCGAATTATTTGAATCCGGTGATGGTTAGGTTAGGTTGGGTTAGGTTTGATGAGGTTATCGAGTATTCTGTATATCTTAATATTTCGAATTCTTTGATTCCGGTTATGGTTGGGTTAGGTTGGGTTAGGTTAGGTTGGGTGGGGTTTTGTGAGGATAGCACTTTTTTTGTATATCTTGAAATGTCGAATTCTTTAAATCAGGTGTTGTAAGTTAGGTTAGGTTTGGAGAGGTTTGGTGGGGATAGCACTTTTTTTTTATATATTGTACTGTGGAATTCTTTGAATCCGGTGATGGTTAGGTTAGGTTGGGTTAGGTTAGGTTGGGTGAGGTTTGGTGAGGAAATCACTTTTTTTGTATATCTTGTTATGTCGAATTCTTTTAATTCGGTGATTGATAGGTTAGGTTGGGTTAGGTTTTGTAAGGTTATCGAGATTTGTGTATATCTTACAATCTCGAATTCTTTGATTCCCGTGATGGTTGGGTTAGGTTGGGTTAGATTAGGTTGGGTGAGGTTTGGTGAGTTAAGCGAGTTTTGTGTATATCTTACAATCTAGAATTCTTTGATTTCGTTGGCGTTAAGGTTAGGTTGGGTTAGGTTGGTTGAGGTTAGCACTTTTTTTGTATATCTTGTAATGTCGAATTCTTTGAATTCGGTGATGGTTAGGTTAGGTTGGGTTAGGTTTGATGAGTTTATCGAGTATTGTGTATCTTACAATCTCGAATTCTATGATTCCGGTGATGGTTAGGTCAGATTGGGTGAGGTTTGGTGAGGATAGCACTTTTTTTGTATATCTTGCAATGTCGAATTATTTGAATTCGGTGAAGGTTAGGTTAGGTTGGGTTTGGTTTGGTGAGGTTTTCGAGTTTTGTATATATCTTTATATTTCGTATTCTTTGATTCCGGTGATGGTTGGGTTAGGTTAAGTTGGGTGGGGTTTGGTGAGGATAGCACTTTTTTTGTATATCTTGAAATGTCGAATTCTTTAAATCAGGTGTTGTAAGTTAGGATAGGTTTGGAGAGGTTTGGTGGGGATAGCACTTTTTTGTATATATTGTACTGTCGAATTCTTTGAATCCGGTGATGGTTAGGTTAGGTTGGGTTAGGTTTGTTGAGGTTATCGAGTATTGTGTATATCTTACAATCTCGAATTCTATGATTCCGTTGATGGTTAGGTCAGATTGGGTGAGGTTTGGTGAGGATTGCACTTTTTTTGTATATCTTGCAATGTCGAATTCTTTGAATCCGGTGATGGTAAGGTTAGGTCGGGTGAGGTTTGGTGAGGATTGCACTTTTTTTGTATAGCTTGAAATGTCGAATTCTTTTTTATCAGGTGTTGTAAGTAAGGTTAGGTTTGGAGAGGTTTGGTGGGGAAAGCACTTTTTTGTATACATTGTACTGTCGAATTCTTTTTATCCGGTGATGGTTAGGTTAGGTTGGGTCAGGTTTGATGAGTTTATCGAGTATTGTGTATCTTACAATCACGAATTTTATGACTCCGGTGATGGTTAGGTCTGATTGGGTGAGGTTTGGTGAGGATAGCACTTTTTTTGTATATCTTGCAATGTCGAATTATTTGAATCCGGTGATGGTAAGGTTAGGTTGGGTTAGGTTAGGGGAGGTTATCGAGTTTTGTGTATATCTTTTTATCTCGAATTCTTTGATTCCGGTGATGGTTGTGTTAGGTTGGGTTAGGTAAGGTTGGGTGAGGTTTGGTGAGGATAGCACTTTTTTGTATATCTTGTAATGTCGAATTCTTTGAATTCGGTAATGGTTAGGTAAGGTTGGGTTTGGTTAGGTTGGGTGGGGTTTGGTGAGGATAGCACTTTTTTTGTATATCTTGAAATGTCGAATTCTTTAAATCAGGTGTTGTAAGTTAGGTTAGGTTTGGAGAGGTTTGGTGGGGATAGCACTTTTTTGTATATATTGTACTGTCGAATTATTTGAATCCGGTGATGGTTAGGTTAGGTTGGGTTAGGTTTGATGAGGTTATCGAGTATTCTGTATATCTTTATATTTCGAATTCTTTGATTCCGGTTATGGTTGGGTTAGGTTGGGTTAGGTTAGGTTGGGTGGGGTTTTGTGAGGATAGCACTTTTTTTGTATATCTTGAAATGTCGAATTCTTTAAATCAGGTGTTGTAAGTTAGGTTAGGTTTGGAGAGGTTTGGTGGGGATAGCACTTTTTTTTTATATATTGTACTGTCGAATTCTTTGAATCCGGTGATGGTTAGGTTAGGTTGGGTTAGGTTAGGTTGGGTGAGGTTTGGTGAGGAAATCACTTTTTTTGTATATCTTGTTATGTCGAATTCTTTTAATTCGGTGATTGATAGGTTAGGTTGGGTTAGGTTTTGTAAGGTTATCGAGATTTGTGTATATCTTACAATCTCGAATTCTTTGATTCCCGTGATGGTTGGGTTAGGTTGGGTTAGATTAGGTTGGGTGAGGTTTGGTGAGTTAAGCGAGTTTTGTGTATATCTTACAATCTAGAATTCTTTGATTTCGTTGGCGTTAAGGTTAGGTTGGGTTAGGTTGGTTGAGGTTAGCACTTTTTTTGTATATCTTGTAATGTCGAATTCTTTGAATTCGGTGATGGTTAGGTTAGGTTGGGTTAGGTTTGATGAGTTTATCGAGTATTGTGTATCTTACAATCTCGAATTCTATGATTCCGGTGATGGTTAGGTCAGATTGGGTGAGGTTTGGTGAGGATAGCACTTTTTTTGTATATCTTGCAATGTCGAATTATTTGAATCCGGTGATGGTAAGGTTATGTTGGGTTAGGTTAGGGGAGGTTATCGAGTTTTGTGTATATCTTTTAATCTCGAATTCTTTGATTCCGGTGATAGTTGGGTTAGGTTGGGTTAGGTATGGTGAGGTTATCGAGATTTGTGTATATCTCACAATCTCGAATTCTTTGATTCCAGTGATGGTTGGGTTAGGTTGGGTTAGGTTAGGTTGGGTGAGGTTTGGTGAGTTAAGCGAGTTTTGTGTATATCTTTAAATCTAGAATTCTTTGATTTCGGTGGTGTTAAGGATAGGTTGGGTTAGGTTGGGTGAGGTTAGCACGTTTTGTGTATATCTTGCAATGTTTAATTCTTTTAGTCCGGTGTTGGTTAGGTTAGGTCGGGTGAGGTTTGGTGTAGATAGCACTTTTTTGTATATCTTGTAATGTCGAATTCTTCGAATCCGGTGATGGTAAGGTTAGGTTGGGTTAGGTTTGGTGAGGTAATCGAGTTTTGTGTATTTCATACAATCTCGAATTCTTTGATTCCGGTGATGGTTGGGTTAGGTTAGGTTGGGTGTGTTTTGATGAGGATAGCACTTTTTTTGTATATCTTGTACTGTCGAATTCTTTGAATCCGGTGATGGTTAGGTTAGGTTGGGTTAGGTTAGGTTGGGTGAGGTTTGGTGAGGATATCACTTTTTTTGTATATCTTGTTATGTCGAATTCTTTTAATTCGGTGATTGATAGGTTAGGTTGGGTTAGGTTTTGTAAGGTTATCGAGATTTGTGTATATCTTACAATCTCGAATTCTTTGATTCCGGTGATGGTTGGGTTAGGTTGGGTTAGATTAGGTTGGGTGAGGTTTGGTGAGTTAAGCGAGTTTTGTGTATATCTTACAATCTAGAATTCTTTGATTTCGTTGGCGTTAAGGTTAGGTTGGGTTAGGTTGGTTGAGGTTAGCACTTTTTTTGTATATCTTGTAATGTCGAATTCTTTGAATTCGGTGATGGTTAGGTTATGTTGGGTTAGGTTTGATGAGTTTATCGAGTATTGTGTATCTTACAATCTCGAATTCTATGATTCCGGTGATGGTTAGGTCAGATTGGGTGAGGTTTGGTGAGGATAGCACTTTTTTTTAAGCTTAGGTTGGGTTAGGTTTGATGAGGTTATCGAGTTATGTGTATATCTTAAAATCTCGAAATCTTTGATTCTGGTGATGGTTAGGTCAGATTGGGTGAGGTTTGGTGAGGATAGCACTTTTTTTGTATATCTTGCAATGTCAAATTCTTTGAATCCGGTGATGGTAAGGTTAGGTTGGGTTAGGTTAGGGGAGGTTATCGAGTTTTGTGTATATTTTACAATCTCGAATTCTTTGATTCCAGTGATGGTTGGGTTAGGTTGGGTTAGGTTAGGTTGGGTGAGGTTTGGTGAGTTAAGCGAGTTTTGTGTATATCTTAAAATCTAGAATTCTTTGATTTCGGTGGTGTTAAGGATAGGTTGGGTTAGGTTGGGTGAGGTTAGCACGTTTTGTGTATATCTTGCAATGTTTAATTCTTTTAATCCGGTGTTGGTTAGGTTAGGTCGGGTGAGGTTTGGTGTAGATAGCACTTTTTTGTATATCTTGTAATGTCGAATTCTTCGAATCCGGTGATGGTTAGGTTAGGTTGGGTTAGGTTTGGTGAGGTTATCGAGTTTTGTGTATTTCATACAATCTCGAATTCTTTGATTCCGGTAATGGTTGGGTTAGGTTAGGTTGGGTGTGTTTTGATGAGGATAGCACTTTTTTTGTATATCTTGTAATGTCGAATTCTTTGAATCCGGTGATGGTTAGGTTAGGTTGGGTTAAGTTGTGTATATCTTACAATCTCAAAGTCTTTGATTTCGGTGATGGTTAGGTTAGGTTGGGTTAGGTTTGATGAGGTTATCGAGTTATGTGTATATCTTAAAATCTCGAAATCTTTGATTATGGTGATGGTTAGGTCAGATTGGGTGAGGTTTGGTGAGGATAGCACTTTTTTTGTATATCTTGCAATGTCAAATTCTTTGAATCCGGTGATGGTAAGGTTAGGTTGGGTTAGGTTAGGGGAGGTTATCGAGTTTTGTGTATATTTTACAATCTCGAATTCTTTGATTCCAGTGATGGTTAGGTTAGGTTGGGTTAGGTTAGGTTGGGTGAGGTTTGGTGAGTTAAGCGAGTTTTGTGTATATCTTAAAATCTAGAATTCTTTGATTTCGGTTGTGTTAAGGATAGGTTGGGTTAGGTTGGGTGAGGTTAGCACGTTTTGTGTATATTTTGCAATGTTTAATTCTTTTAATCCGGTGTTGGTTAGGTTAGGTCGGGTGAGGTTTGGTGTAGATAGCACTTTTTTGTATATCTTGTAATGTCGAATTCTTCCAATCCGGTGATGGTTGGGTTAGGTTGGGTTAGGTTTGGTGAGGTTATCGAGTTTTGTGTATTTCATACAATCTCGAATTCTTTGATTCCGGTGATGGTTGGGTTAGGTTAGGTTGGGTGTGTTTTGATGAGGATAGCACTTTTTTTGTATATCTTGTAATGTCGAATTCTTTGAATCCGGTGATGGTTAGGTTAGGTTAGGTTAGGTTACAATCTCGATTTCTTTGAATCCGGTGATGGTTAGGTTAGGTTGGGTTAAGTTGTGTATATCTTACAATCTCAAAGTCTTTGATTTCGGTGATGGTTAGGTTAGGTTGGGTTAGGTTTGATGAGGTTATCGAGTTTTGTGTATTTCATACAATCTCGAATTCTTTGATTCCGGTGATGGTTGGGTTAGGTTAGGTTGGGTGTGTTTTGATGAGGATAGCACTTTTTTTGTATATCTTGTACTGTCGAATTCTTTGAATCCGGTGATGGTTAGGTTAGGTTGGGTTAGGTTAGGTTGGGTGAGGTTTGGTGAGGATATCACTTTTTTTGTATATCTTGTTATGTCGAATTCTTTTAATTCGGTGATTGATAGGTTAGGTTGGGTTAGGTTTTGTAAGGTTATCGAGATTTGTGTATATCTTACAATCTCGAATTCTTTGATTCCGGTGATGGTTGGGTTAGGTTGGGTTAGATTAGGTTGGGTGAGGTTTGGTGAGTTAAGCGAGTTATGTGTATATCTTAAAATCTCGAAATCTTTGATTCTGGTGATGGTTAGGTCAGATTGGGTGAGGTTTGGTGAGGATAGCACTTTTTTTGTATATCTTGCAATGTCAAATTCTTTGAATCCGGTGATGGTAAGGTTAGGTTGGGTTAGGTTAGGGGAGGTTATCGAGTTTTGTGTATATTTTACAATCTCGAATTCTTTGATTCCAGTGATGGTTAGGTTAGGTTGGGTTAGGTTAGGTTGGGTGAGGTTTGGTGAGTTAAGCGAGTTTTGTGTATATCTTAAAATCTAGAATTCTTTGATTTCGGTTGTGTTAAGGATAGGTTGGGTTAGGTTGGGTGAGGTTAGCACGTTTTGTGTATATTTTGCAATGTTTAATTCTTTTAATCCGGTGTTGGTTAGGTTAGGTCGGGTGAGGTTTGGTGTAGATAGCACTTTTTTGTATATCTTGTAATGTCGAATTCTTCCAATCCGGTGATGGTTGGGTTAGGTTGGGTTAGGTTTGGTGAGGTTATCGAGTTTTGTGTATTTCATACAATCTCGAATTCTTTGATTCCGGTGATGGTTGGGTTAGGTTAGGTTGGGTGTGTTTTGATGAGGATAGCACTTTTTTTGTATATCTTGTAATGTCGAATTCTTTG
Source organism: Arctopsyche grandis (assembly GCF_051622035.1). NCBI lineage: Eukaryota > Metazoa > Arthropoda > Insecta > Trichoptera > Hydropsychidae > Arctopsyche > Arctopsyche grandis. Next base: position 13,069,961 of record NC_135362.1, on the reverse strand, counting down.
AATCCGGTGATGGTTAGGTTAGGTTAGGTTAGGTTACAATCTCGATTTCTTTGAATCCGGTGATGGTTAGGTTAGGTTGGGTTAAGTTGTGTATATCTTACAATCTCAAAGTCTTTGATTTCGGTGATGGTTAGGTTAGGTTGGGTTAGGTTTGATGAGGTTTTCGAGTTATGTGTATATCTTAAAATCTCGAAATCTTTGATTCCGGTGATGGTTAGGTCAGATTGGGTGAGGTTTGGTGAGGATAGCACTTTTTTTGTATATCTTGCAATGTCAAATTCTTTGAATCCGGTGATGGTAAGGTTAGGTCGGGTTAGGTTAGGGGAGGTTATCGAGTTTTGTGTATATTTTACAATCTCGAATTCTTTGATTTCAGTGATGGTTGGGTTAGGTTGGGTTAGGTTAGGTTGGGTGAGGTTTGGTGAGTTAAGCGAGTTTTGTGTATATCTTAAAATCTAGAATTCTTTGATTTCGGTGGTGTTAAGGATAGGTTGGGTTAGGTTGGGTGAGGTTAGCACGTTTTGTGTATATTTTGCAATGTTTAATTCTTTTAATCCGGTGTTGGTTAGGTTAGGTCGGGTGAGGTTTGGTGTAGATAGCACTTTTTTGTATATCTTGTAATGTCGAATTCTTCGAATCCGGTGATGGTTAGGTTAGGTTGGGTTAGGTTTGGTGAGGTTATCGAGTTTTGTGTTATTCATACAATCTCGAATTCTTTGATTCCGGTGATGGTTGGGTTAGGTTAGGTTGGGTGTGTTTTGATGAGGATAGCACTTTTTTTGTATATCTTGTAATGTCGAATTCTTTGAATCCGGTGATGGTTAGGTTAGGTTAGGTTAGGTTACAATCTCGATTTCTTTGAATCCGGTGATGTTTAGGTTAGGTTGGGTTAAGTTGTGTATATCTTACAATCTCAAATTCTTTGATTTCGGTGATGGTTAGGTTAGGTTGGGTTAGGTTTGATGAGGTTATCGAGTTATGTGTATATCTTAAAATCTCGAAATCTTTGATTCCGGTGATGGTTAGGTCAGATTGGGTGAGGTTTGGAGAGGATAGCACTCTTTTTGTATATCTTGCAATGTCAAATTCTTTGAATCCGGTGATGGTAAGGTTAGGTTGGGTTAGGTTAGGGGAGGTTATCGAGTTTTGTGTATATTTTACAATCTCGAATTCTTTGATTCCAGTGATGGTTGGGTTAGGTTAGGTTGGGTGAGGTTTGGTGAGTTAAGCGAGTTTTGTGTATATCTTAAAATCTAGAATTTTTTGATTTCGGTGGTGGTAAGGATAGGTTGGGTTAGGTTGGGTGAGGTTAGCACGTTTTGTGTATATTTTGCAATGTCGAATTCTATGATTCCGTTGATGGTTAGGTTAGGTGGGGAGAGGTTTGGTGAGGATAGCACTTTTTACTTTATCTATGTACGTAGTAACAATAGTTGAAGTTTTGTGATCATGCGATAATTAGAACTCGAGATTTTGACTGATTCGAACTCAGAATCGATCACTGATCACGTTTTCATGATCTAGAAAAAAATGTGTGTGTGTGTGTGTGTGTGTGTATTTTGGGGATATTTTAAACACCGTTAGTCCTATCAAACTGAAACTTAGTATCGGTTTCTGAAATTCTTATCGACACGACGTTATGTTTTTTCAAATTTTTCAGTTGACCGGAAATGGTACCTCCCGTTATAGGTGTCCTCTTTTTTTTAAGCTTTTGAATTTAATTATCTCCCAAGCCACTAACTGAATCAGACTGAATTTTTTTTCAATATGATAGAAATAATAATTTTTATAACCTTATTATTTTTAAATATTTCTATCTGAACCGGAAGTAGTACTTTTACTTTAGAGAATCGAAGTTTTTTATGTTTTTCTCAAAAACCTTTTGGTTTATTGAACTGAAATTTTATATCTAGAAGTTTAAGCTTAATATCAAGCTATTTATAAAATTTAGTATGCATATGTCAACCGGAAGTGGCAGTTTACTCTTGTTCAATTTTTCTTCCACTATTTTTTTCGACCCCTTAAACATGTGTGTTCGTCACAAAAAAATTCAAGTATAATTCTTATATCCATGTGATCTGGTAGGGTTTTGGTCAGAATTCGTAAACCGGAAGTAGTATTTTTTTTTAAAGCAATATTTCATTATTTTATTTTGACCTTTTAAATTGTTTTTAGCTTCTTTAAAATTATTTTTATTTTCTTGATATTTAATGAGTATGATACTGATAGTGATTTTTAGTAATAAAAAAAATTTTAACACAATCAAACAACCGGAAGTAGAACTTTTGTTTTGTGCAAGTTTCCATACATTTGCGCTCAATTTGTATCGCTATCATAGTCATCAGTTCAATATCGAATTTTGCTTTGTAACCTTCTTATATTCCTCAAATACATAGATAAAGTCATGGGTTGGTCACACCCGAATTTTTTACTTTATTTAATTACATTTTCGGATATGTTTTATTTAATCTTAAAAATTTATGGATGCGAACCGAAAATTTAAAGAATGTAGCCAAACTCTCAAAATTAGTACGCCAATATGGGAGTATATTTTGCGTGAAACATCGAGAGAGTTTGCAAAATGCAATGGAACGTTTTTGAAATATGAAAACATGCAATTGAACTTTTTTTCTTATACATTTGAAATCCCGGTGTTGGCACCGGGATCCCGGGATCGGAAATTCCCAGCATCGCAATCCCGGTGCTGAAGTAACCTTCCGGGATTGGAAGCACTAGTTGACAGATTTGAGACTCTAATAAAGGTCAACGTTCTAAAAGACTATGAGGAAGTCGATGCCTATACCTGCTTTGATCTCAAGGGAAGGAGGATGCCACTTGGAAATTCGCAGAGGATGTCTGGTAAAGATATGGAAGAACCTCTCTGTTATGAAAAGAACGAAAATCCGACCCATTACATTGTATGGAGTCGAGACATGTACTCTGGAAAAGAGACAAAGGGACATTCTAGATGCATTCGAAATATGGAGATGGATGCTGGGTATACCATGGACCCGAAGACACATGAACATCTCCAGCCTCAAAGAGTTGGCAGTCTCAGAGAGACTCTCCACAACATCTAGGAAAAGGCTTCTTTCCTACTTTGGCCATACGGCCAGGAAGAATGTGTATAGGCTGGAAAGTCTGTTAGTCACCGGATCGCTAGAGAGAAGGTGAGCGAGAGGATGGTCTCCCAAGAGATGGTTAGACCAAATCAAATAATTGGCGGGATCGTCCCATAACGCTGTCTTAACTTGGCTGAGAACCGGGAGGAGTGGAGGTGGATCGTCTATCAAATTCAAGATGACATCAATGACCACGACGATCAGCATTGAGCAAACGAGAAGGAAAAAAAAAGAAGGGAACTGGAATAAGTGAAATTTATTTGAAATGAAATAATATCACGTTTGTTGATGACTATCCTCGATATTATCGCTGCCACCAGGTTGTTGCGTTGCTTATTATAATTCGCACCGATTATTATAAATACAACGATAGAAATGTGGATTAAAATAAATAAAATTAAGCACGTGTGTAAATAAATTCGCTGAGATTAGATTGTGATAGTAATAAAAAGATTTGGGTTAGATGGGTTTGGGGCAAAACGACTTTTTCTACCGAATCGAAAGTGTCGACTTTGAATTGCCATCAAATTTTGATACGGTTATATTGTGCGGTGCGGTGCGGTGGCCACAAGGAAACGTTGATTACTTGCGACGCAGGGGGATGAGAGGGATAGAAAAGGGAGGGTTGGGAGAGGGGAACGTGATCGGCGGCCGTGATGAATTGGATCGTTTGGCCCAATCAATTATTGCGGCGCGTAAATTAGAAGTCGGAGGGGTGGGGATGGGGGACTAGGGGATAGAGGGTGTCATGGGGCGGAGGCTCCTCTGGCGGCTCTGCCCCTTCGGCCCGGGGGCGCCCTCCTTTAATTAAAGTTGGCGTCGGGCCGGAGCGTGTCGCGTGGCCCGCGTTAATTGCTACCCCCTGTCCTCGAATCCTGTTGCTCGGCTCACTTCTACACCGAAAACATCCCTATCTATCTATCAATCGTATCTAATTTGCATTAATATGCGTGTATAGCTACAGTGACAGCTCGACCGGTAGAGCAGTTTGATTATAGTTAAAAGATCCGAGTATTCATTACATAATATTTTTGAAACCAAACATTAATCGATTTTAAACGACATCCCATACCTCCATCAATCGATTTATCTGAATACAAATTTCGAATGAGAGGTATGTAAAAAGTAGGTCCTTATCCTTATATATCTCTTTGTCGAGAAAAGTTTTGATTTTTTTACTATTTACAAAAAATAAACGTTTAATATTCATCTTAGTTTATTTGGGTCGATTATGATAAGTTTTGATTGATTAACGACAATTCAAAGTGACCAATGGGCATTTGTATGGGGGAAGCGTTATTTTCAGAAAATCGTAATTTTTTAATTCGTAATGAAATACTTATTATACAAGCTAAACATTTACTATATAAAAATATATAGCAATAATTGATTCCACCATCAATCCTCCGATTCTAATGATGCTTTACTACAAAAAGTAGTAAAGCATCATTATACTCGTCAAATGTTTGTCTGGGTTTGGTGATAATTTCACACATGGCGATCTTGCACAAGTCACGAAAATCTCGAACACGGAATATCTGGCACTCGAAAATTCCAACCACCGAGAGTCACACAAGCAAATTATCATGATAACGAGAATTCGAGAGCCAGATATTCTGTATTCGCGATATTCGTGGCAACGATTGTAGTGCGCGATATCGTCATGTGCGAAATTGTCCGTTTACCGTTTGTCTGAGAAGAAATTCAAATCAATAGGAACTTTTTCCGAACTATTGGGTATCTGAGGATGATTTGTCTCATGGCAATGTTTGCGATTAATGTTTTTTCGCATGATATCTTTCAAAGTGAAGTCAAGAGTAGATTTATTCTACATTTTTAAAAAATTATCTTTCTCTTTGTTGCTGAAGAGCTTTCTGGAAAGAGTAATCTTCTTAGTGTACCATTTATCTGCCCGTCAAATAGTCCTATTTTCAGAAAAATTAGGTATTTATCACTACATAATATGCAAATGACCATCTCTAAAACATTTCGAACTCCAAATAAAAAGAGTTCCCCTCTCTAAAATAGCTCGCACGCTCCGCCCGGCAAATCAAATGTCAAATGGGTCGCCAGTTACAAAAATAAAATTTGATAGTGAATTTATTATAAAAAAAAACATTGTTTACAATTTATTAGTTATAAATTGATGCGATGCGATTAGAAGAAAAACCGATGCGAAATTTGATTAAACTGTCAAATGCATCATAATCTACAATGTTAAAATCGTTCTCAGAAATTAACTATTAATCACATTTTATATATTTTTTTAATATATAATTTGCCAATTTCCACATATTTTAATGTAATATAGCAATTTACATTTAAAATATGTGTAGTTTTTATTATAAGTTCACTATCAAATTTTATTTTTGATACTGGCAACTAGGGATCCCAAATTCGAATATTCGAATACTTTTTATACGAACTTATCTTTTTATTTTCAATCTACAGCACATTTAGTTATATTTGATGTTCCGGATAATGATTCTTTTAAAATTTTAATGATATCTTGAACTTCTTAAAACTACAAATAAATAATTTAAAGCTACTATTCGATATTCGATATTCGAATATATTCCAATATTTTGGATCCCTACTGGCAACCCATTTGATGTTTGATTTGCCGGGCGGACTCCGATTGGGTCGTGCGAGCTATTTTAGAGATGTTAATTTCAAATTAAATGTCGTTTTGACATATGTCGTGTAATTTATTTTACAGTCGTGCAAAAATTATTTTCCCATCTTCTATACTTGACACTTTACAGTAAGAACGGCACCAACAAATGAGTCAAAATTTTACATTTTCCTCTCCATTCTTTTATATACCTCTCGAGGTAAATTTTATTCCATGTCAATTTTTTTATGTACATACATATGTACATAGATTGATCGATCATTTCCACTTTTTTAGTTGGTAAATTAAGGTTCAAATTACCTTGAAGTTCTTTAGTCACGACAACGACATTTTATTTTATTGAATTTTAAATGTATAGATATACATATATGTTATATATGTAAATCAAAATGATTTCAATGCGCGTGCAACGTTCACTTGCAGTTACACATGTACCTGTACGCGGTGCACTAGCGCGGTGCAGCATCGGTCCTAATGGGTCCAATTTGTAATCAGCGCGGCCGGTTAACTCCGGTAAAAACAAACCGATGTCCTTACGAGGACTCTAATTGCGCCATCGCTCGTCCTCGCCGCCATTAGTTCTGGTTCCTCCAATCAAAATTCGCCGTTATTCTCTCTCTCCCTTGCTCTTTATCTTTTTTGTCGTTATTATTTTATTCCTTTTATCGTGTCGCGTCGTCGTTAAATTTTAACTTCGCTTCCAGTTCAGTTTAAACTCGTTCGTATTACGATAAAAACGCACATTTATTTAAGATTTAAATATATTTAAATATATATATATATATATATATATATATATATATATATATATATATATATATATATATATATATATATATATATATATATCGTTATCCAAATTACTAACATGTTTGTATATTGCAATGATTTAAATAAACGCAATTAAGGAACAGGATATGTTTGAGCTTTATTATGTATAAAATAAGTTTTCTGAAACCTAACCTAACCTGACACAGTTCACCAATCAAGCAATTTTTTCAGTTGAAGGATTTTGGTTGAAGGATCCTGACCAAAATTGAAAAATTGAGGTCTAGTCATTGTAAAATCCTTGCCGGATTTATTTTATTTTTTTATTTCAATCGAACATGTATACTCACCTTTACAGATCGCTCCGAAGCTACAAGTGTACTAATGTGATCAATACAATCAATACAAGCATTCATACAATGCGAATTCATACAAACACCATTCTCAGTAACATACAATATGGATACATTTTTGCAGCATTTTCATACAAATTGTAACATTTTCATACAACTCAAGACGCTGAATAACTTAAAATTTGCGAGAGAGATTGGAAAGAAGATGACAATTTTACAGGAACCGTTTCAATGAAAATTAAAAATAATTACAAACTCTAATAGGAAACTTTCGGACCTGTTCACAAAACCAAGGTCTGGCCAGCAGCTACTAGTGGGAATCGAACTGTGACCACTCTGCTCGAAAGTATAATATGCTAACTACAAGTCCACATGTTGGTTTCATCTGATTTTATAATTGATGAGACGGTTCAATATAAAATTGGCTCCACTGAATATTGAAACTAACTTACTAACATCATAATTAAATTCAAAACAACCCAAATAGTATAAAATATGGATAATGAATCCCTTTGTGGAAGATGATTTATAATTTTTTGTTATTATTTTGTGTTATATGTATTAGCAGTTTGCTATATAAATAAATAAATAAATAAAGAAATAAACAAAAAGATCAAATTTCTTTAATATTAAGCGATTCAACCTGCTAGATGGCTAGAAAGGATTAGGATTGACTTTTACGGTAAAAATGGTAGAACTAAACTTGAGATTTTCGCAATTAAAATCTTCAGTTATGTACGTATGTATATACATACATACATAAATATGTAGAAGATGATTTATAGTATAAGTCTTATATGAATACAATTCATTTATTGTCAGAAGATTTTTTTTTGTCTGAAATCATCACCTACGCATTTATGCGTCAATTTGGAAAGCAATTAAAACAGTAATATTAGTAACCAATACGGCACATACACGACTAGTTGATATTTCATGTTCATCGGTGGGGCTGAGGGACGAGCGGGTGGCAGTAGTGGGTGGTAAAGTGGGAGGTAGAGGAGGCGATGGTAGAGAGGCGGTGAAAGAGAGGGGGAGAGAAGGGGGTAATTCACCGAAGCTAATGCGAAAATTAGAGATTCCGATCGTGTCCGGCTCTGGTGAATCAACAGACGGTAATTGCTCGAACATTGGACAGGGCCGAAATGGCGATCATTCCACGACCGGATTCGCGTTGGCAACAGTTGCCGCTCGGCGGGATGCTGTCGACGACGTCTCCATTCAGTGCTCTCGAATTTTGGTCAATAGGTATGATGTCAATATGGTTAAATCACTGATTGACCAAAACACAAAAATAGTACATTATTAAAATGCCTATTCGAAGTAATACCTAACGAGTTACAAAAAATACGACGAATTTATTAACTATATGTATGTATGTATATAAAGTCCAATGAACTCCATGTGTTTTTCCAGTGATCACGTATGGATGTGAAACTTGGAAATTGAACGCCAATATGCTACCCAAAGTCCAATTCATTCAAAGAAGTATTAAAAGCTGTATGCTCGGCATAGCGAGGAAAGGAATACGTGGGCGAGAAGTACGACAAGGGTAGTGGATATATATGTATAGTGGAGAAAGAAAAGGTATTGAAATGGGCGGGTCACGTAACTAGCAGAATGAACGAAATATGAAAAAAAAAATAAGTGTTAGAATGGTACTAAAGAGAGTGTAAAAGGGTGAAAGGAAGACCACAAAGGGTCAACGAAATTAGGAAAAAATGTGGGATGAGATGGATGAGAGTTGCGAAAAATTGAGACGAATGGAAAGGTATTGGAGAGACTTTCATCTGGCAGTGGATCGTGATGAATATATAATGTATGAAATTAAGTTTAGGGATTCGTCTGTCAATATGTTTCTGTAGTGTGTCACCAACTATTTTCTCAGGCAAATCTCTCTACGTGAAAGATCACCTTTAATCTGATATGTTGATTATTTCTAAGCATTGCTATTGTATTATATTAAACGAATATTCATTAAGGTAATGTCAAACGATATTGCTTTAGCAAACATATCATGAAAGCAGACATTAATGTGGCGAATATAAATACGAACAAATGTCGTAGCAAATGGGCTATGAGAAACAAGTCTGCCGTCAGATCTTATTTATCCCGTCTATTGGGGTCATTACTCAGTAATAAACATGAAGTGCTCATGACAGATTATTATAAGGGTGGGCAGTATCGCCACCAATGAATTTGAATGATGAACATAAGAATGGGCAATGATATATGTACATACATATAGAAGGTGCGTAAAATAAGAAAAAAAGTAAAATGTTCTAGCATCAACCGTTAATGTATTGTATGTATGTACATATGATGGGCTAACCAGCTATAAACTGCAATTGGCAGGTTTGTTGCAGTCCATCACGAACAAACATAACTTGATTTTTAGCGAAAGTAAGCACACACCCCATAGAACGTGATTTCCACATAAACATACCATCGAAAAAGTGAAAATACCAAAGAACCCAAAGGAAGTCGTTAGTGCTACCCAAGGGAGTTACCCGATTGCAACTCGCCCAGACCAGAAAGGAGCGCGAATGTGTCGAAGAGGACTTAATGACGTTCATGACGAGTTTGTTAAAACCTTCAACGGCAACTATAATACATCCTACGAGGATTTTTATAGGATTTCACTCGAGAGGACTTATTAATAATCGTTTATATCGAGTATCGGGGTGGGTCGGCGCGTTTTGCTGAGCTAACCACTCCGTTGTCCGTGTGTATGTTATTACGGTGCGAAATGAAGTGTGCCGCACGACCGTTGAATCCGTGATCAACTCGAACCCCTATATAGAGGTTCCAGAGATCTGAGAGTGTGGGGTTGGGGTTGTGTGTAGGTATCGCGGTGCGGGGGTGACGTCTCGATTTATGTTATTTCGGTCAATTATTTTGTGCGGTGTGCCGGGGCCCAAGGCGGCTCAATTCCCAGAAGGAACTTTATTATTGCATTGCAATACCATCGATAGCTATAAAGAAATAGATGAAAATTGCCGACGGCACGTGACCGACCTACCAACGAGGGCACCAATCAATATAAGGTGTGCTGGAGTTGGAGCATGCCGTCATCTGCTGGCAGTGGTTGACTGGTTGTGATCTCTCGAGTCAAGGGCAATGTGCAGGACAAACATGAGTTTGTGTGTATCATATTTGAGGACTGTATCGCTAGAGTGGCATTATAGAATTTCTATTTTTATTAATTTGGGTATTATTAAACTGTGTCTCTTATGTACATATATACATATAATGGACCATTCAAACTACACGCAAGATGCACGCCAGAAAAAAGACCCATGATCTTGTTCACATTTGTATTCAATTCCTGTTCAAACGTAATTAATGAAGCATGTTTGATTATAAAAGTTGTTGCTAAGCCTTTAAAAGCGCTCGGAGCGTGAAGCAAAACTTTCTTACGACGCAAAATACAATATGAACAATAAATTTATTAAAGGTTTCATTCATTCAATGCCAGCGAATATAGTTACGGCTGAAAAAAGTCTCAGCAAATGAAAAATAATCAAAAATTTGAGATCTTCAAGTAGTCAAGATCGCACTTTTGATTAGTCTTTTGTCAATCTATATATGTAAAAATGTCTGCCTGTCTGTCTGTCTTGAATAGGCTCATAAGCCACTAAACCGATTACGATGAAACTTTCAGGATTTGTTGTATGTATGTCCGGGAAGATTACTGTGAAAAAAAAACGGGAAAATACCTCTTAATAATAATATTCGTAATTACCATTCGTCATTCGTACTATCGACGCGAAAGTATGAAGCATTGTTGTCAAGGAAATTTTCTTTGGTTTTTGACTACACGGCTTTGAAAAGACGTTGTTTGATCTCCAACCATCACTTGAAACGCGATATACAAGTCAGCCAACTCCAACTATTATTTGAAACGCGACGTCTGCCAACTGAAGAAATCAAATTCGTATTAGGTCGCGGGCAATGCAATGGAAAGCCTTAACAAACGGAAAGCGAAAACATTAAAAAATACAAAAACAAAGGAACATTTGCATTACCAGTGTTTTGATTGATAGGTAAAGTAGGAAACTACCATTTTATACATTTAAATAAAAAAAGGCTCCTAAAACATTCAACCGATTACGATGGAATTTTCAGGATTGGCTGTATGCATTGTCCGGGCAGCTGTAGCAGAACAAGCTAAAACTAAATTAACAAGACGCTTCGTAAAAGTACATACCACAAAGGAGATTTTGAAGGTTCATTTATGACACTATTGGCGAAAGACACCAGGTCACTAGGCAAAACGACCATTTTGTCATTCGATCACAGTGCGTTGACAAGAGAAAATTATTTTATCGCTACCGCAAATTCTGCATATTCTGGATAAGCTATGGGAAGAGTATTGGCAGACATGTATTTCCGTGAGTGCAAATATTATAGGTTACATTGTATCTATTTATTTTAATTTGACATGTAACGAAAATTTAAGGCGGTGCTAGACATTTCCACTTGATTGATAAAATATGGTTCCGGGCACTAGTATTGACTCAAATTACATTTAATCAGCAACATATCAGTCGTTAGATGTAATGCTTTCGATTGTTCTGTTCTTGGTTTTGTTGCTGGCTCATTAGAAACGGTTCCAACATATTGGCAATCCTGTCCTATTTCTTGCAAAATTTAAGTTTACAGCATATCATGATTTGTTGATATTTAAAAATGTTAAAAAAAAATGTCCATAGATGACTCTATGATGATTTTAATGTTTGATGATAGACATTTGTAATTGGCCTCGAATAATACTGGATAATTGGTACTATTATTTACCGGATAATTGGCAACCCTACGATTTGAGTATGTGTTCAGACACTCTGGATAACGTCGATTCCTTTTAAGTAGTTAGTGTTGTAAATCTTAATTTTACTTTTGAGCTATCACCCGTACTTAAATATGTACATTATTTACATGAATATTACATGAAGGTTTTAATGGGGTGTATGGTAAGATCCAGCGGTGGCAGACAGACAGGCTTAGACTTGGCAATTATTTTTAATTGACTGCTTCATTAGTGAATCTATTTTCATGTTATTTTATACGGCGATAAAAGTGTTTGAATACATACATATATTAAACACATTTAATACGTGTGACTATTTTCGGACGTGTTGATTTGAATTTTGCGTTTGAATCAATGAAGTACATATTTGTTCGATTGGGCAAATTCCCATGAGTAGTTGATATCGCTGTTTGAAGAATTCGCTTATAATGAGCGAGCGGCTCCTTACCCTATGGTCGAAAGGAATACCCAACGTGAGCAAAAAGTTTATCGATGATGCCGAACCATCGACGTTGGCGGCATTCAAAGGGTTTTTTTCAGCATCGACATTTCGCTGTTTCGGGCTAAAGTTTTATTCGATTGAAACTGCGCAAAAATCTTCTCTCTCTTTTGGAATATATAAACTTCTCCCTCTGTTGACAATATTCTCAAGAAATGGGATGTAATTATTATGGCTCGTTTCTTGGGAAATCTAAGTCAATTATCAATGTCACCTTAAAATAAGGATTTTGTAATTTGATACGATATTAAGCTTCTGAAATTCAAACTGCTGACTGACATATGAAAGCTTTTCGACACATCAAATAAATTTGTCTTTGTGACTTTAAACAAGTTTCATGACGATTACACACTTTCACACAATACGTATAATTCTTCTAGGCAGATACATTATTAATTGTAATATAATGTTTGAACGGAACAACACTGAATTTCTTTATGGAATCAATTCATATAGCCTTATATAATGCTTACCACCGAGAGGTTCCCAGGTTAAAGCTCTGAGTTGACCTCAATTGAAGAGAATTTATTCGGAGTATTTTTGCAGTGCCGCTGGTCAGACTTGGATATTCGTGAAGTCGATCGTTTCCTATCAGAGTTCGCCAATTTATCTGATTGAAATTGTTAAAACGGTTCATCATCAAACCATCCTATGTATCCTATGTCACCACTATTTGAATATGATTTCAAATTTATAACCTATTAATTTATATATTTACAATTTTAACATCATATGTAGGTGTCATTCAAGGGTAAAACCCGTAAAAAATACGGCTATTTTATTGAGATACCAAGTCACTAAAAATAGTTAATAGGTTGCGGATGATTAAAAGCTAGCTATTAGGCAGAACTACATCCGATTTTTTTTAAAAATTAATTACAATTCATCACGTAACTGCCAATGACTCCATAAGATGAAAATGTGACAGGATACGCCATAAGGCTTGTATAAAAGGAGTGCATACTGTATCTGAAGAAGCTATTATGGATATAATTGTTGTTTATTGTTTGTTTATTGTTTGTTTATTTGTTTGTTTATTTGTTTGTTTATTGTTTGTTTTATATTGTTTGTTTATTGTTAGTTTATTGTTGCCTTTTGCAGAGGATGAAAAGACAAATGTATTAACCTAATAATAAGCTGGTTAATTTGATATAAATGAGTAATACCACACTTATCTAATACAAATATAATATTGAATGAAAGTAATTGAACGATTTCATCGCATGAATGCAATCAAATTCTTAGCATTTCTAACCACAGTGGAAATTGACTGTGATAACTGCAACCGTCAAGGTAGAAAAAAAACCATTGCCAAGCTATTATACCTCATACGGCAGCAGTCCCGTAGCTTTATTGTGGTCATATTAGGAATAATAACATATAAAAATTTCGCGTAATTAGCGCAACGATTGCCTCTCGCGGCCAATTAGACACGCACAGAGTGGGGAGGGAAAAAGTTGCAGAATTGGCGGTCGTCGGATTCTGATTCTGAAAATTGGATATCATTAGAGGTCGTCTCATTAGCCGTGTTAGGGCCGATTGTTTACCGGTCCCGTCGCATTAATGCATAACATTACCGGGCCAAGTTGCATTCCGTGACGTATCACCGTGGCTTAATTGGAGCGACCCTCTGCCGCAGATGCCACAACTGTTAAGAGATGAGAGGAGGATCGTTTTTGCACTGAAGCCTCTGAAACGAGTCCTCTGACGGGCTTACGCGCCCTCCTGACCATATAAAGGGTGTTCCGCTAATAGCGATCCGACGGATGTGATCGCCAAAGTTCGGTATACATACATACGTACATATAAGCAACGGTCAACTTGTTGCCAATGTTAGGAAATGTTGCGATAGTCTATCGACATAGAAGCGACATCTAAGAAATATCCGATTCTCACAGAACCTGCAATGATACTCTGCGACAGACACCGCGATAGACGCCTTTTTTTTGACTAGCAAAAAAATCATATTGTCAAATTGATTTTAGTAAAACAATTGCATCATAGTGTTGTGAACAAAAAAACGTATCTGTTAACGTCTCTAATGAGAAACGGTTATTATACATTTTTTAAATATGCCATAGTGCCATGACAGGTCACATAAATCCATTCTATGGAAAACTGTGTACATATCCAAACACATTATGTATAGGTATATAAAAGTGTATCAATTATAAACCGCAAAGCTTATTTAATGCTTGCAATAATCAATAAAATTCAGACTATTCAAATTTTCGAGAGATATGTAGAAGGGGAGAGTGCTGATTTTATTGGAAACGTCACAACAATTTAGTTAGATAAATTGGAAAACTCTAACTAGAAGTAGTCGATCTGGTTTTAACAACCATCCATATCTTGCCAGCAGCGATAGATGTACTCGTCATTACGAAGAATATGGGATATTTTTTTCGATTCCCGCCAGGAATTGTTAAGCAATCGCTTAACTATTGAGCTACGCTGTGTCATGACTAAAGAGCGGACCCAGAGCGCGCCGTTCATTGCTCAATTGTTGTAAATGCATTGTTAAAGGTTCGCCGAACCTTTTTTTATTTTGCACTTTGCTTTGTAAATAGAGCCAAACCGCCCCGATAGGAGCGCGGATAGAGACCGAGCTTTTTCCAGGGGGAAAATGCTCGGTCTCTATCCGCGCTCTAGTCATGACTAGTCTTCGGCGGTGAAGTGTGCTTTTTCCAGGAAACAGGGCCAACTACAAAGCTAGAGAGCAAAAAAATAGGTTCACCATAAGAATGACCAATGGTCCGCAGGATCGCGCCGGCCTATGGTCCTGACAAAAAATATGAAAGTTCCTATGGTCCTGATAAAAACTCGTTCGAACTAGGGTTTCTGATTTCTCGGAAAATTTTAATTCCCAGGACATGGGATGGAGCTCGGGATCGTTCCCGGAATTTGGGATCTCGGGATATAAAACATGATGTAAATTTTTTTTTTCGATTTAGCTTATTTTTTATTGATTTCTTGATATAATTTATTTATTTAAAAAATATAAAAAAAAGTAAACAATGTATAACAATATAGACTCAGAAGCTTATTTCAATAGATTTTGAGCTGAAAATCAGTGTTTTTAGATTAGACGTCAGTCTATGTTCAGTTACATTAGTAACAAAACAAGAAAGACTAAGTTCCTTTGGTAGATTGAAGCTTTTCTTGTTGAAGTACATAAGGTGTTTATAATCAGATTTTGCAACTATCAATTGACAGAAGGAATTCTTAGAAAGTATCTGTAGGATGCTAACATCTGTCCGGTGTTGTTATGTTAAGTCAACTATGAAGATGATGGTTAGATGCAGACCAGAAAGTAAATATGTAAGTGTGCATACTCGAATAACTATGCGCCAGTCGTAGTATTGTGAAAAAATATTGCACCTTCCATATAATATAAAACACGTTGACAAATGCCGTTCGGCATTTACGATTCATTTTGAAATAATACCGATTGATCAGCTCAGACAGTCCTTTTTTGGAATAACAGCATCTCAATCAAATGGCTCTCCAATTGAGGATAAGCCGATAGAAGATCAGTTCAACAATTCTCCTTGTTTGGAAACGCCACTGCGTCGCCTACTGGTTTGATTTGATTTTGTACTTATTTCTATATATTTTTTTCTTCAGTGGATACATAATAACGAAATCTGCTCGTGCAATACGAATTCAATTTATTATATTCTGTAGATATGTATATACTAGCAGAGCTACATATATGAAGATATCGATTCACTTTGGTCGTGTGTTGTGTTTGCCATATTGTGAGTACATATGCCAAAATTAAAGAAAGATTGCTTATTGCCGGGTGCAGGGGTGAAATTACAGTCCACACGAATAACTATGGTACTGCTCGTTAGATGAAAATAACATTTTTTCAATAAAAATTGAAAAAATGAAAAAAAAGTTTTGAAAAGTTTTGAAGAGTGAAAGGGGGCTTTTTCGACAAGCAAAAAATATAAGATAACAATCACTCGTCCCGCACTGAAACCCCTTCACGGCACACGTTCGCGAACACCGATATTTTCACGCTCGCAAACGTTCGCGAGCGCGCGTAAGCCCACGCATACATTACATAGATATTTATCTAACAATTATCAATCGATCTCCAAAACAATACATCAATAGATCCGGTCTCCGTGACGAGTCAAAATGTTAAATTACAGAAAACGCAAATATCGGAAGGCAAAGATCGAAAATCGAAAGATCTTAAGTCGAAAGATCAAAAAAAAGGGTGCATGGTAAACGGTACATACTCACGTACATACACACTTAATTTGCGCGAGCAGGATACAACAGGAACAAGAGGAATAGGCTTTTCCTCCCGTATTAATGTGCGAGCGCAGAATACGGGAGGAAAAGCCTGTTCCTCTTGTTCCTGTTGTATCCTGCTCGCGCAAATTAAGTGAGTATGTACTGTTTACCATACACTCTTTTTTTATCTTTCGACTTAAGATCTTTCGATTTTCCATCTTTGCCTTCCGATATTTGTGTTTTCTGTAATTTAACATTCTGGCTCGTCACGTAGACCCCAATAGATCATATCCAAAATTCGAACCATTCAAGAATTTACATATTTAAAAAAATAAACTTGTACATACATATGTATATAAAATAATAAAGTTTTATATCAGTTTAGATATCCTGGCTAAAAAAATGGCAAACAATACTTTCAGTTTCTTCAATTAATAAGAAATGGAGAGCAATGTTTGACTTTTACTTTGATGCGATCGGGTCCAAGCTGGGCCCTAATGAGAAATTTTCACTTCGGTAATTTTTCCATTAGTTGGGTGCAAGCTGCAAACTGTATCGTGAAAAGAAGACCATCAGCTCCGTCGAAGGGGGAGGGGAGGTGGGAGAAATTCCCTCCTCACAACCCGGTCCTCCTCACCCTACGGTCCAATACTTTTACAGACACGAAAGCTTTGATTGGGGGTCAAGTAACGACGTTTTAATTGAAACGTGCAAAAATTGACGTTTAACGCCGGCCACAAACCTTAACACGCACACTATATGTACATTACATATATGTATTATAAATTTATTTATACACACATACATACATATATACGTGCTTGTAGCATGAATAAGGAAAGTTTGGGGGGGTGAGGTGCGGTAGGAGGGTTGAACTTTGAAGAGGGTGGCAAAACCTTTCTAGGAAGTGGAGAGTGTAAGACCTTTGTTATAATTGGCCGACGCCAATTAGTGAGCTTCCAACAAACAACAAGGATCAATTAATTATGATGTTTATCTCAGACAAACAAAATAACTCAGACAGAGCCTTAGTTTGAATATAACATATTTCAGACGCGCGCATATGTGTGTATATTTAACAATAACCATTAACGAACACATCAAAAGTTTTATGAATATTTAAGTACATTCATACATATATAGCTAATTTTCAGTGCGAAGTGAATATGCCATTGATATGAGAAAATATTTCTACAATTGCAAATAAATAAATTGAACAGGAAGATTTTAAAATATCGCAGTTACATAGAATGACATTAGAGTAATTTAAAAAATAACTTATAGAGTAATTTTGAAAAATAATAATGACATTTAAAAAATAATTTTTAAAATATTTTTTCCCAATTTTAAGAACCTGCTCTTAAACCCAAAATTATTTTAGCAACCGGCTCGACAGAGTCGGTGCGAATCCATAGCAGCACATCACTGAGTATACTCATAGATGCATGAAACGTAGTGTGCGTGGTATAACAGGGCAACGGATTTTGTTGTTGTTCAGATGGAAGCAAACATAGCAGAAAATAACTGAAGAAATTTAATGGTACATATGCAGTATCGATGGTAAATTTACAAGAAAGACACTTGAATTTGTCCGAAAGATTGAAGAAAATATCTTCATCATTATTATTTCACCGTCCACTGCTAAAAGAAGGCCCATCCAACACGCTTTCATTCGTCACTGTTTTGCGCAGCTCTCATTCATTTCACGACACATTTTTCTGATTTCGTCCACCCATCTTTCTTGCGGCCATTCTCTCGGGTACCATTTGAACACCTACATACATATGTCCATTTATTGTCCGTTGTTCTAGCTACGAGACCCGCCCATTGCCATTTCAATCTCTTTACCCTCACCATTACATTAACTGCATTCATAACTAAGCGTTTTAATTATGGTGAATCTAGTTTTAGAGTCTTCTTACTAGAGGTATGTAGGATAGCCAATGTGCCGCTCATTGTTCCATTGTTGTAAATCCTTTGTAAAATAGGTTCGACAAACCTTTAACAATGCATTTACAACATTTGAACAATACGCGGCACCCTCTGGGTCCGGGATTTACTTCTTACCCTCCTTTCAGCATTTTAAATTCTCTCAGATACCATTTCAGCACTTTTCTTGGCCATTCTACTACATTTCTTGTTCTAGCTACCTGACCCACCCATTGAAATTTCCACCCACCCACTCAAACTAAGTCCAGTGCCATTTTAATCTTTTCACTTTCGAAACTACATATATCCACTACCCTTGTCATACTTCTCATCCACTTATTCCGTTTCCTATCCCTTTTTATTATAATGAGCATACATCAATCGATACTCCTTCGAATACATTGGACTTCGTGTCACATTTTGGCATTCAATTTTCATGTTTCACATGCACACGTCATCACTAGCAGAAGAAAATGGGTTTGCATCACTGCATCGAAAGTCGAAAGATCGGAGAAGAAAATATCGGAAAGCAAAAATCGAAAATCGAAAGATATTAAGTCGAAAGATCTAAAAGAATGTATGCATGGCAAAAGGTACTATGTATATATAATATATATCAGTGACATGCGGTGAAATTATCTCTGTTTTTGTCGTACAGCCTTGCCTAAAGTGCGCGGGCAGGATACGGGAGGAAAAGCCTGTTCCTCTTGTATCCTGCTCGCGCAAATTAAGTGAGGCTGTGCGACGGTGGGACAGAGAGTTTTACCGCACGCCACTGATATACATATATATATATATATATATATATATATATATATATATATATATATATATATATATATATATATATACATATATATATATATATACATATATGTATATATATACATATATGTACTACCCGCTTTTCATATATGTATATACTCTTATTTATATATTTATTTATTTATAGAATATTCTCTTATTTAAATTATAAATTGTGACGCTAATAACTAATAATACTTAACAATGATTTGCTATAAATGCAAAAGTGTTGTGTTGTTGACTAATTATGTGCTGTGCGAGCTTTGTGAAGAACCTTTCCACCATGATTGTGTGGGGATTTCGGAAACAAAATACAAAAAAATGACGTCAAAGAATAAGGAAAAATGGCGATGCGTTTCTTGCCGTATCCATCCTAACCCCCTTCCGCCGTCTCAGTCCTCATCACTAATGCTCAGTTCTCAAGATTCAGTCATCAGTCCTCAGCCATCTTTATTTGATATACTTAATGAAATTAAATGCTTTCGAGCAGACTTTAATACCATGAAAAATGAGTTTGAAAACATAAAATCTGTAATCACAGACATAAACAATAAATTATTCACAATAGAGGCTAAGTCTGATGAATTTGATGGGAGACTAACCACTGCTGAAAAGAAAATTTCCTGCTTTTCTGATGTAAATAAAGGTTTAATTGAGGCGCAAAATACTATTGTTGAACTGAAACAAGAAAACAATCTGCAAGATCAATTCTCTAGAAAAAACAATGTAGAAATATCCGGCATACCTATGAAAAAGGGTGAAAATCTAGTGTCTATATTATATGACTTATGTGCTGTCGTGGGTCACAAATTGTGCGACACAGATATTGACACCATACACCGTGTGCGGCCGTACCCGTCCCAGGGCGTTGCAGGTTCACAGCAACAGCAACAGCGAGAGGGCAACAGCGATGTGAGTGTGCGCACGTCATCAGTGGTCGTATGGTTCACTCAGCGCCGTCGTAAGGACCTGCTGATGGCGGCCGTGCGCGCCCGCCGCGGCATCACCACCAACGACATCAATATTCCAGGCCCGCCCACCACCCTATACGTAACGGATCACCTTACACCAACGAATAAATTATTATTGAAGCGAGCACGCCAATTGAAAACTGAATATAACTACGCCTACTTGTGGGTTAAAGATTGCAAGATCATGATTAGAAAAAGTGCGAGCTCCAATATCATACAAATCTCAAAAGAATCAGATCTTTGCAAAATCAAATGACTAAGTGCAATATTAAATTTTAATAACCTAATAATTATCTATGCATTTATTGTCTACTGGTCTGCATCACATATTATAATGTATGTGCAAACAATTATCGCGTTTATCGTATGTTTAACGGAGAGCTGAATGAGGTTGATCTGTTTGGTATTTCCCTACATCAATTCAGGTCTAACATCAAGAGAATCTTGACCGATTGATTCATTTTTTCTTCTATTCTATTTTTCCAATATTTCCATTATTTTTATACTTTAGTTTAGTTATGTAATGTGCTATTTAATCATATTATAGCTTTCATTCCTTTCCATTTCATTTGTTTATTTTGTATTTACCTTTTTCATTTGTTTTTTATATTTGTAAATTTCAATTTCTTCTTATATTCTATCTTATAACCTTTTCCAAATATTTTAATACTATAGTTTAATTATGCAATGTACTACATATTTTGTCATGCCTTTATTCTTTACTTTTTAATTTGTTTTCCTTATATTTATCTTTTTCATTTTTGTAAAAATCTATTATTGGACTCGGGTGTTACATATATTATTTATTTACTTTTTGTGTTTTTTATACCTATCTCTGTACATCCTGTCTGTTGATTTTTCAATTAATAAAATAAATAAATAAATAAATATACATGGTAAATGAACATTTTCGATTTTTCAACATTCGATGCGGTGACTAACACCGGAAGAAAATATAATAGAACAAATGTGTTGGGCAGAAAAAGGATGGTTATAATTTTATATAAAATATTTACTTTTGTGAGATAAAAAAATTTAATATAACCACTTATCTTTCTAACTTAAGTACAAAAACAAATTGAAAATAGCAAAGTAACAATTTTGAGTCAATTTTATAGATACGGTTCCATGCCGATTATCTGAAAGTTATCTAATTCAGAAGTATCAACATTCTGAACAACAACTGATTCTAATTTATGTTACACCAAATATTCCGAAATATGTACATGTATATTACATGTACATATTTCGTATGTATGTATGTATATATATATGTACATGTATATTTTTAATTTGGCAGATGGGTAAGGGGCTAACTTCAGGTCCTGCCTGATGAAGACGGTAAAAAGAGCAGATACAGCTTAGTCGGTGGGTGTCCGTTATTTGTGTGTCAGGTCGTAGGAACGTACGTGTGAATGGGCTAAATCCAGGTGCGGATCTGGGATATTGCTTGGGCCCAGTGGCCACGGACGGACGGACTGACGGGCAAACGAGCCGAACGTGGATTTTTGTATTAGGACGCTGTCACGGGATACGGCCCCAGCTCACATATTGGCTGATGTATACTGGCCGTCGTGGGGCTTACCCCATCGCTAAATTAAACCACCGGTGCACCACCTTTATTGGCCTCAAACGGGCTTCTTTCGAGCCATGACCGAGACGATGTCGTCGCTTCATTATCGCTGTGACGCATAAAGCGCTGCTGAATACACACACATACATCCATACATGAGATATATACATACAACACAAACATACGTAAATACATGAGAATATTAGATATAATATAAATTTGACTCGTTAAGCGATTGTTCACCAGTAGAGTCTCTGGTCGTGGGTTCAAATCCTAGTCGGAATCGAAAAAATTATTTGATTTTTTCGATAATTACGTATAATATAGTACGTATAATATATCGCTATATGTATATAGACCTGGATGGTTATTAAATCTAGATTTTCTGCTTCTTGGTAACGTAAAAATAACTGGTATAGCTGTTCAACTACATATGTAGACTGTGATGCTAACTAGGGGCGGCGAACAGGGGCATCTGATAGCCAGCTGTCATCACGTCGATCTCACAGTCAATTCTGATGAATTTGTTGAATGATTAAATTCTTCTAGCGTTCTGTCAGAGACATGTGTTTATTGTAATTAGAGCTAGCCTCCATATTTCAGTAAAATATCAAAGCGATTGGAAGATTGGAAGTGGTTCAAAATCAGCTCATAAATATTGGGATACGTACATGTGGTAAAAAGCTTGTAAAAATTGAATTTATTGAAACTGTGTACATAAATTTTACTTGACTTTAATATCTACATATACATAATATGTTAATATCTACATATACATAATATGTACCTGTCAAACCACATGTACATATGTACATACAAGCTTTGTTAAAGTTTCCTCGAAAGAAACATCCTACATAAACGAAAAATAAGAAAGGATGCTGACCTATTTATATTATAATAATACGTATTGCTTTTAATACGTATTTATTTAACAAAAAAATGATAATACATATGTACATACATATTAGTCTATTAATTGATTCCTTTTAAAGTCTGCATATGTATTGTAATTGGTTAGCTATTATAATTTATTTATTTTAAGTTTGGACCATTTTGGAATTAAAGGAATATCTAATGCAACACAATGGTACAAAATATATAAAATTGTACAGAAAAAATACATATTTATGCAAAATACACAAAAAAAGTCAGCACCAATAAACATATGTACATACAAGAACCAGCCTTGAATACAAAACATCCCCGTGAGTTCGAAATGGAAGAAAGAATATCAAAATTCATTCATACATCACATCTCATAATTATGAAAATAATAGCGAGCGCAGGTTACTAGATAAATATGTTAAAATAATCTCCGATAACCTACGCTCATTGAGGTGGAAAATATCACATTCAGGCACGGCAGCAACGATTACATTAGGAATTCTGATAGCCCATGGAATACGAGCCATCCGATAAAGAACTGTGTGGGTAAGTGGTACAAACGTCATGAATGATGATATCTACCATGCACATAATTATTAGGAACATAAAGTCCCAACTGTTCCAGCAACGATGCGTATGACGTACTATTACGTAGAAGCTGAAAAAAAAAACTAATTTTCTCCGAAATTCAAGAGAATTATACCCAAGCATACCAAAAAGGAAAGGAGTAGGGTAGATATATGGATGATATCCATACCCTTTCCTATATAGGAAACGAAGATATACTTATTGCACGTTCTAAATCACTAGAGAGCAGTTTGCTTCGTGTGGATTCCATGGCTTGCTTCTCACAAGCAAGTTGGAAAGCAAGACAGAGACAAAGGGTTGGAGAATAATCCTGTATGTACATACATATATCTTAAGACAAATCCAAGTCGATGAAAGGTTGTGAAAGGTTGAGGATCAAAAGTGAGATCCATATCAACCATAGATTCTAGCCGATTCAACAAGACGGATCCAATGGAATATCCGTGATAATAGATCAAATTTGGACATCCGTAACTCATAATTGTACATTTATTAAAATTAAGTTATAGATCTAAAATAGAACTGAACTTTAGGACGGTGATAAACATCAGCTTGAAGAAGAAAGGATTGCCTCTCAACCTTGACCGAAAAGAATAATTTGATGTCGTCAGCAAAAAAGATACATGATGCATTAAATTGGACTTTAGATAGGTTATAATATATGTAAGTAGATATTAGAATTTAAATCGTTTATTAAATATTTTCAAAATTTAATAGTATTTCTGTTTTATTTCGAGCATTGCTGTTAATATCGTATTATGAAAATCTTAAAAAGATTATTTAAAAATAATCATCGAATAAATATTATGAAATTTGATCGCACCTTTCGATTTAATTTGATACGAATTCACAACGAATTTCACTTCAACACACATATGAAACGGTAAAAAAAAATACCACAACGTCAACGATTTAACAATTTTTTATTTTAACATTCGCCCTTTTTAAAAAGTGACTTAGTCGGAAATCCGGTCGTTTGAAAAAGTTAAATCCGATTGAGTTGATCGGGTTTGGCGAACGGAAAATGGAAGGGAACGGGAGTGAGGATGGGAGTGGGTGGTAGACGGAGTATTACTAGTACGCGTATGATACGTTTGTGCGATTGCGGGCTCCCGAAGGGGGTACTAGGACACCCCAAACCTCCCCCATCCCCATCCATAGCCTCATTCGTCCCATCCCACCGACCCGGCGACCCGAGTGGGGTGGATGGGCGGGTGGCAGAGGGTGTTGAGCCCGCCTGTCGGCAATAAGAGTCAACCTTGCTCCGGATTTCAATTAGGCGGGGTGACAGCCACCCCCAGTTCCCCCCCCCCCCCAACCCTGTGCTCTAACCCACCTACAGGGTTGCCTCCGCTAATTCCGCTACGGGACGATCGCAATTTCGTATCTAATATAAGATTTTTAATTAAGCGCATACGCGATAAAAATACATCCAATCACAATAATTGATTTATCATCGTAAAAAAAGACCACTTCAAACTAGGCCTTTTTACTTTATTTTTATTATATTATAACATTATAATTGAGACTAAGCGCTCTGTTAAAATTATTGAGTGCACTTAACTGTGGTTATGAACATATGCATTAAACATTATATAGAATATACTTTGTAGAATGTCAGCCAGGATTAATTGGATCACAGCGTTGTGTCGAGTTCGGCTTTTAAGCGACTCTAATGGAAAAGTTTCCTCGAAGAAGCTTTTCAATATACGCATCCCTGATAAATGCATAAAATTTGAAAGTAATTTATTATACAGAAGGAGTGAGCGTACGCGAACGCCAAGTTTGTGTTATATTAATTTAATTTTACATACGTCTATTTAGTGGAAACGTTACCTAAGTACACACATACAAATGTACATATGTATGTAAGTATTTATGCTTGTATATATGTATATATTCTTGTTTATTAGTATATTAGCAAATATATTTCAGTTTTAGAGGTCTGAAAATAATAAGATCGCTTTTGAAAAGTCAAAAATATGTATCAAATATTATGAATACTATTTCATAAGAAGTTGAATGTTTTCTGAAGAAGTTTTCCATCAGCTTGATTCACGAAGCAGTGTTTAACTTTTGTAATAATAAAATGCATTTCCTCGGGTTCGACTAAAATTACTTTGTGTGAATAGCCTTAATAAACATATTTCAAGATATTCAGAGTATTTAAGAGATATTAAAATTAATATTGAATATTTATTTATTTATACAATTTTAGCTAGTTAGCGAATTTTAATACATATGTACTACTATTTTAATTGAATACAAATGTACATACATACTTAATTTCATAAGTCCAAAATTATAATCCTTATAAACTATTTGGATATCACTATTTCTTATTGTAAATATATAATCCTTAAAATACTATGTATGTATCCTTCGCCGTCGTCCGTAGATCGGTGACGTCATCGAACACGTGATTCGATTTTTTTTTTTTCGATCCATAGGCGCCGATTTGTTTTTTTCGATTCAATGGATTCACCCCCGCGGGGGCGCAAGGCGAGTAGTTTCATGGGGCCCCGCCAGGGGCGCCACAAGGGGCGCAGCCCCGTGGGGCCCCGAAGGGGGCCCGGGCGGCGCAGCCCCATGGGGCCCAAAAGGGGGCGCAACTTTATGGGGCACAGCCTTATCGGCCGCAGCCTTATGGGGCGCAACCTTATGGGGCGCAGTCTTATGGGGCGCTGTCTTATGGGGCGCAGCCTTATGGGGCGCCACCTTATGGGGCGCCGCCTTATGGGGCGCCGCCTTATGGAGCTTAGCCGTATGGGGCCCCGAAGGGGGCCCCAAAGGGGGCGCAGCCCCATGGGGCCCCAAAGGGGGCGCAGCCTCATTGGGCCCCAAAGGGGGCGCAGCCTCATTGGGCCCCAAAGGGGGCGCAGCCTCATGGGGCGCCGCCTTATGGGGCGCCGCCTTATGGGGCGCCGCCTTATGGGGCGCTGTCTTATGGGGCGCAGCCTTATGGGGCGCCGCCTTATGGAGCTTAGCCGCATGGGGCCCTGAAGGGGGCGCAGCCTCATGGGGCGCAGCCCCATGGGGCCCCAAAGGGGGCGCAGCCTCATTGGGCCCCAAAGGGGGCGCAGCCTCATGACGCGCAGGGGGGCGCAGCCTCATGGGGCGCCACCTTATGGGGCGCTGCCTTATGGGGCGCCGCCTTATGGGGCGCCGCCTTATGGGGCGCCGCCTTATGGAGCTTAGCCGCATGGGGCCCCGAAGGGGGCGCAGGGAGGCGCAGCCTCATGGGGCGAAGCCCCATGGGGCGCAGCCTTATGAAGCGAAGCCCCATGGGGCGCAGCCTTATGAGGCGAAGCCCTAAACGGCAACTGATCATGGGGGCGAAGCCCTAGACGGCATTTAATCATGGGGGCGGAGGGGCGAAGCCCTAAAAGGCATTAACTAAGGGGGGCGAAGCCCTAGACGGCAATTTATCATGGGGAAGCGGAGGGGCGAAGCCCTAAAAGGCAACTGATCACGGGGGCGAAGCCCTAGACGGCATTCAATCATGGGGGCGTGGAGGGGCGAAGCCCTAAAAGGCATTAACAAAGGGGGGCGAAGCCCTAGACGGCATTTAATCATGGGGGCGCGGAGAAGCGAAGCCCTAATAGGCATTTACTAAGGGGGGCGAAGCCCTAGACGGCAATTAACTATGGGGACGTGGAGGGGCGAAGCCCTAAAAGGCATTAACTAAGGGGGGCGAAGCCCTAGACGGCATTTAATCATGGGGGCGCGGAGGGGCGAAGCCCTAAAAGGCAACTGATCATGGGGGCGAAGCCCTAAACGGCAATTGCTCATGGGGGCGTGGAGGGGCGAAGCCCTAGAAGGCAAAGGCTCAGGGGGGCGCCGAGGGCGAAGCCCTAGAAGGCAAAAAATATTTTTTTGATTTTTTTGCAATTTTTTTTTTGATTTTTTTTGGTTTTTTTTTTATTTTTTTTTGATTTTTTTTTTTAATTTTTAAAATTTTTTTTTAATTTTTTTTTTTTTTAATTAAATGTTTACTATTAGCTTAGTCATGTTTAAGCGGTTTATATTATAAACACTGAGCGAAGCCGGGTAATACAGCTAGTAACTTATAAACAAAAGACATGGTACTAAGATTTAAATTATTTCTAACACTCATCCATTCAAATTCATCTAACATACTTCTAATACTTTTTAATCTACCAGCATTCAAAACACCTCTTATAGCTTTATTTTGTAATTTTTGTATTTTTTGCTTAATCTTGGCCATTAAACATGTTTAGCACAGTGGCTTAATAAACCACGTGTGGCAAGATAATTGTATTATAGACTAAAATTTTACTTTTTCTATGTAAATATTTTCTTAACCTACATAAGACACCAACTTTTCTAGCTATTTTTTAATTATACATATATTCAGCATGTACTTTAAAATTCAGTCTTGAGTCTATGTGGATTCCTAGATATTTTATCGGTGGTCGAGTTGCCGCCATAAAATAACAATAGACCTCTCCATTGTCCAAGAAAGCAGAAGAGCAAAAATAAAAATGGTTGACAATTGACAATAATGAACCAGAAATTGACAATAATGAACCAGAAATTGACAATAGTGAACCATTTTTTTAGCCGTCGAGCATCGCGTCCGCCAGTCTCTGGTTATAACTAAGGATAGGCGGTCGGTTTCTATTTGGACAAAAAAATGGGTTCATCATTGTCAATTTCTATAGTCAACTTTTTTTTTTTCCTCTCTAGCTTTGTAGGACAATAGTAATCAACATTCTTTCCTGGGAAATAGAACCCGAGCGACGAAGTCTAGTTATAAAAGTCAAAATCCCGAGGGAAAATTTTTGCATGATTTGACAAACTTAATATATTTTTACTACGTACATATGTATATAGATAATGTCAAAAAAATGTTGAAATTCTCGATAAAAAAAATTAAACCAGTACAAACTTCGAAGTGTATGTATAAGCAATTGTCGAGAAGACTTCCGGGGAGAATTCGAGTTGGCAATTTAAGGGTTGGTCCTGCAGGAACAGTTTCCGGTATAATTGATTGTTCTGAAGTTTCCTCTCATATTGGTTCGTCATCTGAAGATGTATGGACAGTTTAATTAACAATAACCCTCACTAGTACGGGCACGCTTGGCGATTACTACCCACAATATCATAAACGGCTACGAATCGAGATTCCACACATGTACCCGTGTGCATGCGCACGTGCTCGACGTGTCCGATTGGAGAGGAAGTAGGAGGAAAAAAAAATGATTTGAAAAAAAAAACAACAAACGAATGAATCAGAATGCAATTGCACTGTCATATATGGCGCGTGTCTGCTAGTGGCGTCGTACAGACTTGCGAACAATTTTATTGCCGGCTGCGGAGAGCCGGAACCTTATTAAAGTTTCCTAATTTGGTCTCGGCCATCTCCTCTTCCGAATCCTCTTCTTGTCTTCATCTACTTCATCTGGCCGTCGAGACACTTTAAAGTTCCCCCATGCTCCGTGTGCAGCGTCTGCCTAAACAAACAATATCGAGCCGAACGCGTCGTCGCACCGTCTCTCACGTCTCCTACATATATGAAGTGGGTTGGTTCTCTTTTTAATAATACGGTGTGTGAGGGAAAAATTGACAAATTGGATATAGTAACGTTTGTGACTTCAATTTGAGCAAATACGTAAATTGGCCTGTGTGGAAAGTAGACGAGTGTTTTCGTATTGCTGGAAATGCTCGCGTCACCTTACTTACATACATACATATACTCGACAAGAGATGTAACAAGCAGAGGCGAATTGGTTATAAATCTTAGCAAGTAAACCATTTAATGCACCTGGCATGTTTGTTTAACATACGGATTAACAATTTTATAAGTATATGTATATATAATTGAAATTCTACTTTTCTTCATTTCGAGATATATCTCGCAAAATATTAATATAATATTTTGCGTTTAACAATATTTTGAAAATACTGGTGGCTTGTAAATACGTTTAATCTGCTTTTCCGAGACTCTGGACACATCGAATTAAAATAAGTGATTACAATTTTTGAATTCAGTCAAACAAAAGTAGTATTTTTGGAATTGAAAATTGAACTTCCGCCACTTTCAAATATAACGGTTCAAATATAACATCTGTACATAAGCATTCCATTAAACATAATAAGCGTCTGAAATCATATACAAGTATCGATATGATAACAACATGCATACATTGAATATTGGTTGAAGACTAAATACGTATGTATGTATTGTGAATCTTGAAATGATTTTTTAATGTATCTTAAATGATCAGTTCATTTATGAAAAAATATTTACAGTAATAGTATTAAAATCACCAAATATTGAAATAAAGTCGGTGTAATTTTAGTACGCTTATTGTTCATATTAAATTGGTAGAGTAATGATTTGTCTTTGAACATGTTTTGATGGTTTGTTTTAAATGACTTTAGAAATATTTGGTTGATTTTAAAATTCAGATTGATTAGGATTTATTAATTTAATCTACGGATAGTAATTTACTGGCGTACATTGGGTAGCGGAATGATAATTATTTTAATCATTTCGAGCCGTTCTGATTCATTAGAAAAAAAAAATATTAAGGAATACGCTTTTAAAGAGCTAGATTGCTTATTCAGTTGAATCGATATGATGTACATACAATCGATCATCTTTTGCACGATTTTGAAATAAAACGGTAAAAAATATACGGTTTTTTTCTTTTTATATATCGTAATTTTTTCTTGTACATAGTTATCATTTTACTGTTCTATTTTTGCAATCTCTTTGTATTGTCTTAAATTTTGCTATTTTTTTTTCTCATTTAATTTATATATTATACATATATGAATAAGTTAAACCTCTTGGGTCTATCGGCTTTGCCGCCTATTAAGGATGTTAAATAAATAAATAATATTTTTTGCTTTAGCATGGTTTGACAAACTAAAAAATAGTAAAAATACGAATGAATGTATATATATATGTATATATATATATATATATATATATATATATATATATATATATGGTCCGAGTCCGATTGTCACCGTGTCCGCGCGCGTTTCTCTCGCTCTCACTTTGCATTTCGAAATACTCGGTCTCCCCACCCATCTATCACTACAGAACTA
This sequence comes from Arctopsyche grandis, assembly GCF_051622035.1. Lineage (NCBI taxonomy): Eukaryota > Metazoa > Arthropoda > Insecta > Trichoptera > Hydropsychidae > Arctopsyche > Arctopsyche grandis. The sequence goes on along the minus strand of NC_135362.1, from coordinate 13,039,690 downwards.
ACCGTCTACTCACTTATTTAACTAATTGCATCCTAGTATAATTTAAGTGTAAAAATAAACAGACGATCGGCCGTTAACAGCGTTTTTTAATATCAGTGATTGCGTAAAATTTTGTGTTAATTTTGTGTCAGTTACAAAAGCGTATACGAACGTGATACATCTCCCTACCTGAATACAAAAAAAATAAGGGTCCCAGCCAAAATTCGGTCCCACAGAAGCAATAAATCTTCCACATAATTGCTTTCAGACAAAAATTTTTAACGAACTTTACTTAATAGAAAAAAATAGCAAACAGAAACGGTGTTTCCCAACTGTCTAATAGTTCTTTTTCATATTTAATTTATATTAAAGTAATTCGTGTAATTTTATATTCTTTACTAAATTTATTATTAAAATATTAAATCGCAAACCGCACTCACACATATATAAATCCGTTGTCTCCAAAGAGGCGTCTCACGATAAAGATCTGTAAAGAAAGTAGTATAACAATTGCTAATCTATTATTATCATAACTAACTACTTTCACTTACAAAGTAACCCTGTTAAATGGCATGTAATAACCCATAAGTGATCCAAGTGATACCTAGGATGACTATCAGACAAAGCTGACCACAGAGAAGAGTCTATGGCGGTAAGAACTCACTCCTTGAATGGAAATCTCTCTCAAGTACCGCCTTTTTCTCAACACATCTTGGATAAATGCGAGAAAAATAATATCCAAACCTCCAACAAGGTAAGAGTGACGATGGATGATAGCTTAGCTAATAGAAACCTGTATCTAGCCACGTACAATGTAAGAACGTTATCGAGTGAAGGAAGTGTGCTTGCATTAGAGAATGAATTAGAAAGTATCAAATGGGATTTAGTAGGACTTAGCGAAGTAAGACGAAAACAGGAAAACCAAATAATCCTAAAAAGTGGTAACTGTCTCTACTGGAGAGGGCTACCAAATGGTAGAATAGGAGGAGTAGGGTTTCTTATCAATAAGAGAATAGAAAGAAATATTATAGAAATAAGCGACATATCGGAACGTATATGCTATGTAGTATTAAGAATCTCGAGCAGGTACACTTGTCAAATCTTCCAAGTGTACGCCCCCACATCTAGCCACCCAGACGAGGAAATAGAAGACTTCTACGAAAAACTACAGGGCGCATACGATAATAGCCGCCACCACTTTAAAATAATCATGGGCGACTTTAACGCAAAAATAGGACAAAAGGCAAACACAGAAAGAGCAGTAGGAAATTTTGGTACCGGCCAAAGAAACGACAGAGGCGATCGCCTCATAGAATTCGCAGAACACAACAGGCTCTTTATCACTAATTCATTTTTCAGGAAAAACGCAAACAATAAGTGGACTTGGGAGAGTCCTAAAGGAGACAGGAACGAAATAGATTTCATCCTAACAAATACCCTGCACTCCGTTAAAGACGTTAGTGTTTTAAGTAAAGTAGATATAGGTAGCGATCACAGATTAGTCCGGGCCAAGATGGCCATTAATATAAATTGCGAACGTAGGAAACTAATAAAAGGAAGCAGTAGCTCTCCAGACTTCGCTCAATTAAGGTCTAGGAAAAAAGAATTCGAACTCGAACTTGGAAATAGATACGAGAAATTAAACCCAGAAGCAGACATCGAGGAATTGAACACTGTAATTAGTTCGGTTCTAACCTCAACAGGTAAGAAATTAGGTGGATCCAGAAAACAGATTAAATTAAGCAAAATTTCAGCGGAAACGAAAAACCTAATTAAGCATAAAAGGAGTTTAGATAGGGATAATAATAAGCAAGAATACAATCTAGTAAATAAGGAAATTAAAAAGAGAATAGTCAGGGATGTCAGGGATTTTAACAGCAAGTTAATAGAAAGTACCATTAAGAATAACCGTAGCCTGAAAAAGTGCAAACAGGATCTTTTCTTAGGCAAAAACCAATTGATCGCAATCAGATCAGAGAGCGGAGTAATAATTAGGAATAGAGAAGAAATCATAGACAGAGTTTACACGTTCTATGCAAAACTATACGAGAACGACAACGGCCAATCCCCCGCTCTGGAATCGACAAACGGCCAAAGGGTTCCTGCAGTATTGCCTAGCGAAGTAGAGGCCGCGCTAAAAACTGCAAAGAACGGTAAAACCCCAGGGGAAGATAATATTCCCATTGACTTACTAAAATGTGGCGGCTCCCCCCTAAATAATATCTTAGCTAGGCTTTTCAGCAAATGCATCCAGAACCAAGCTATACCAGAAGGATGGAATAACGCAACTATCATCTTAATACACAAAAAAGGTGATAAAAGCGATATCAAGAACTACCGACCCATTAGTTTACTTTCAGCGGTCTACAAGCTCTTCACGAAGGTTATTACAGAAAGGCTGAAGAATATCCTCGACGAGAACCAACCTATAGAACAGGCAGGATTTAGGGCAAATTTCAGTACAATGGACCACCTCCAAGTAGTTGGCGAACTAATCGAACGCGCCAACGAATATCAACGGCCATTGTGCCTAGGTTTCGTCGATTATGAGAAAGCCTTCGATACAGTGAGCCACAATGCAGTACTTAACGCTCTACAAACACAGGGAGTACCGGAACCCTATGTGGGGCTGTTAGCTGCAATATATAAGAATGCCACAGCTTCGATTAAAATTTTTTCAGGTACAGATAGATTTAGCATAAGAAAAGGAGTAAGACAAGGAGATACAATCTCGCCCAAGTTATTCAATGCGGTGCTTGAGGGAGTTTTCAGGAACTTGGAATGGGACAAAGCCGGAGTAAGCATCAACGGTCGCTTCTTGAGTCACCTTCGGTTCGCAGACGATATAGTTTTAATAGCTCGTGATTCAGCTGACCTACTTAACAGACTAACACAGCTGGACAGGGAAAGTAGAAAAGTAGGATTAAAAATTAACGTAGATAAGACCAAACTAATGTTCAATAGGTATTGCATGCCTGATAGCATCCCATTAGATGATAAACCAGTAGAAGTAGTAAATAATTATTTATACTTAGGTCAAATAATTGACATGTCTGGTAATAAAGATGAAGAGATAAAGAGACGTATGAAATTAGGATGGAGTGCATTTGGACGGATGAATGCTGTTTTTAAATCAAAAATGCCACTCTGCCTGAAGAAAAAGACCTTTGATCAATGCGTTTTGCCAGTGATGACGTATGGATGTGAAACTTGGACACTGAACACCAAGATGCTACATAAAATCCAATGCACTCAAAGAAGTATGGAGCGCTGCATGCTTGGCATAACGAGAAAAGACAGAAAGCGGAACACGTGGGTGAGAAGTATGACAAGAGTAGTGGACATAGTGGATAGAGTGAAGAGATTGAAATGGCAATGGGCGGGTCACGTAGCTAGGAGGATGGACGAAAGGTGGACAAAAGAATTGCTTGAATGGTACCCGAGAGAATGCAAAAGGGTAAAAGGAAGACCGCAAGGAAGATGGGTGAACGAAATTAGGAAAATGTGCGGGGTGAGATGGATGAGTGTTGCGCAAAACAGAGACGGGTGGAAGCGTGTTGGAGAGGCCTTCATCCAGCAGTGGATGGCGAGTGGCTGTAAATGATGATGATGATATATATATATATATATATATATATATATATATATATATATATATATATTTTTAGTCTTTGAAACGTATTCGAAATGTAAATGGAGGATCTGGTGAATTTATAATCAAATTGTTGAAAAAAATATGTTCCATAAATTATTTAATAGTGTCTATTTATTATCTATCAATACAAGATATTCTGTATAAAATGTGTTTTTATGTAACACCTACAATATATATTCTCGTATATATTACATTACGACGAAATGATAAATTTTATATGTGCGCGCGTGATTGATGGCGGAAGTAATTCGAGCGGATATTTTTAATTAACGGACATTTAGGGCGAACGGGGTTGAGTTGCCGGATGCGGCCCTGGCGAATTCGATACTACAGGAAAACTCAATAGAGGTGTTGATTAAAAATATTTGGCGTTCGCCCGAGGGGATTGGCCAATCATGCCGGGCAATCAGGGGCGGACAGATCAGCCACCTACATGGGGCTGTGAGCGTATTACACAACCAGCTCGTATCGACACTTGAACAATTTCTCATCGAAATTCGACGAAAATGTATCTTGAAAATAGCACAGGTATGTACTGTAAAATTTTCAAAGAATTGCGAAAAATTTTCTATACATTTTTTTATCATTGCCTGTAAACTGGCAATGAAAGCATTATTCTCATGATATTTTTCCAAAAATAAAAAATGAAATAAAAATTTCTTTCCATAAATGCTAAATTTTTATATTGTTTTATTTATCAGTAGTATAAGTTCAGTGGGCATATGTTGCTAGTTACTGAGCTGTCCCAGGATTGAATACAGATTAGATTTCGATTAAAAAGAAACACGTTGACTGGATAAATCGATTCCTATCAGAGTTTGCCAATTATTTAACTGTTGAAATGGTTCCTCACAAATTTACTACCTATGTACAGCCGTGGACAAATGTGTTAGGCCACTTGTAAAAAAATACTCGGGTATTTGAAATAACCACTATCTGCATCGCATCCAACTAATTTCTCTATTGTTTACCCTATTTTATCTTCCTTGGGTTACTTATTATTTGAAAAAAAATAAACGAACTTCTCCATTTTACACAAATTAGTGTTTCGAGATAAGTGGTTTCATCGCGTTGTTTTAAAGTTTTTGCTTCTGCTTTTTTTATTTTTTGATATTTTAAAATTAAGTGTAAATTCTTTTAATGACAAGTGCCAAAACCATGGGAATCAAGTTAAGGGAACAGGGCTCGGATTATTTTACTACATTTTCAAGGGTCGGGATAGATAAAAAATTCTAAGCAACGTTAATTATCGCGATGTGACATTGAAAAATTATTGTGAGATTGGTTCTATTAAAATCTACGAAAAAAGGGAAGAATAAGGAAGAGAGCACTGTATCATGATCACATTTTATCGACCATGTCTTTCAAAATCCCAAAAACGGACCTTTTGAATTAGGAGAATTGAAAACTGAATGAAATATAAAATTTTCTTCGCGAATCGTTAGAATATAGTTTATATTATAGTTTTTGTATTTTGAGATGCCGTCCTGGTGAGATGATTTTAATTAAATTTATTAATTTTTCCATGACGAGTGATGATAGATATTTTCAGTCCGATCCAAAGGGTCATCTTTGCGAATGAAAGTCACTCCTTCTTCATTTCCACTTTCTTTTCGGCGTATTTACAAAGAGAGGCCATTGTTCAATTCCGGCGTAATTAGGTAGACGCATTAAATTAATTAATTTTTCATCCTACGCGAGATTACACAACGCGGCGAACTTCAAACTGTGGTGCGAGAATTTTCCCGGAGTTGCTAATTTCAGCGTTTTCATTTTGTTGGAAGTGAAATATTACACGGACATTTGATAGATAACGACACTCGAGAGATTCAAAGATTTTTAGCTTAAGCGTCTAATTTTCTATTACGGACTATGAGAATTTTTTTTAGGGGTTGTCTAAATAAAGGCCATATTTGATACTGATAAAATTTGTCGTTAAAATGAGCCTTACTAGAGGTTGTCAATGTAGTGCAACTTCTTTTAAAGGATATACCTATATAATAGTTATTTATTTAAAAGTTTTGGATCATTGTGGCATTACAGGAAGAACCTAATGCGCCACAATGGCCTTTATAAATTATAATCATTGGGATCCTAAGCCGTTCGAATAAAGCAGTCTCACGAAAAGATTTCCCTACGAAAGAAATTGTCTACGAAATTCGCTATTGCGAGAGATACTACGAAAGATCTAAGATAGTTTTATTAGAAGACAAACTTTTTGACTCGACCTATGAGAATCAAATGCACTTTTGAGATCATTTAGACAAATAACTAAACTTCCTTGATTTGTCTAAAGAAATGCCGTATCTGGTTGCAGACAAGTTGTTCGTCTCTGAAATATTGCTATGCCAAGTAGATTAGCTTATTATGCACTACGGTTTGCCGATTTATCTACTGACAAATCAGTAGGCAAATCGGTAAACTATACGTCAGTGAGCTACTTAAGGAAGGTAAAAAGTGCGGGGGCAAAAGGTTAAGTTATTAATAATGGAGTTCAAATAAAAACTTCACCTCTAATTAAAATTTCATGAATGAAAACGCTTCGTCTATTTGTATACATACAAGTTTATCTTGATCCCTTTTATACTTCGTATATATTGTACATATATTTACATATGTAAATATGTATATATTAGTTTACAATGGTTTATAATGGCCATGTACATTACAAAAGGCAATCGATTCTTTTCAACAAAAATCTATTGTATATATTAGATACGTCTATACACCGTTGTGTTGCAAACATCAAATGCTATGAAAATAGCTTCATGTTTGCAATGGATTTCAGAACGTGTATAGAGTTTCGTTCACTCTAATCGAAGTGCATTTTTCTCCGATCTCCGGTGATCGGATAGACGGATTTACAACCGGCAAAGGATGCAAACAGCATCCGTTCGGGAAAGATGGCGAGAAGTCATTAGGCAAATTGATATGGCTTTGACATTAAATTAAAGCGTCGGGATTCTCGCACAGCGAGCGAGTCGCAAGAAGACCTCCGGCGCACAATCCGAGGCGCCATCGTAATTGGATCAAAGTTATTTTGTCCCGGCCCCCAAGTTAATTATTGTACAAGTTAAGTTAATTAATATAGTTGGCGCTCGAGAGGTGGAGGGACCGCCTCCTCTTTCGCTTCTCATCGCTGCGTGCTCTCCGTTTATCGCGCGCGATTATCGAACACGAACCGTTCGCGAAGATTATCGCCACCCTCCCTTTATTCCATCTTACATTTTATAAATTGAGTAAATTCAAAAAGTTGACAATGACCATTTCCATATTGGCTAATAAGTGGAAGTCTTGCGCTCGAGTACTCGCGAAGAGTACCGCAAAACCTATAGTACATAGAGCTAAAGATGAGGATAGTGCTGCTGCTAACAGACTGTCGGACTTTTTAATACATCGAACTCGAGTATAGCTACGCTGAACCATACGTCCTATATTTAAGAGGATAGTACTTTGTTTCACTGCTCTGTCCTGTTTATTTATTTTCTAAAATTACTTTTTTTTTCATTATTTTGTAAAGTCAACCATCGACAGCAAAATTGTTATTTTAAGCCATTAAAATAGTACTTTTTGAAACTGGAAAAATGTCCCATGATTCTGAAAAACTTTTTTAATGAAATATTAGTTGAGGAATAGCTATTTTTTTCTTGATAGTCAAGCTTCAAGATTTCGCCAATGAAAGTGGCGGAAGTCCAATTTTCAGTTCCAAAAACACTATTTCTGTTTGAATCAATTCACAAATAGCTATCACTTATTTTAATTCGATATGTACAGAATTTCGGAAGAGTAGAATAAACGTATTACAATCCACTAATTTTTTTAAATATTTTTAAACGCAAAACGTTATTTTTAATGTTTTGAGAATTATTTCTCGAAATTAAAAAAAGTGGACTTTGGCACTATCAAATATGATGAATCACAAAAAAATTCAATATGTGAAACATCCATATATTTAAAATAAGTGAAGCAAAAGTTAACTGAAAGAAGTAATGAAGGGTTTTTGCCTATAAACATTAAAAATTATCTTTTGATATAGAAAAAATGTTAATGCTAAAATATTCAAAGTTGCAATTTATAAATTTCATCAAACCTGTATTTAAATAACTGGGACAAATGTTCCGTTGAAATGGAAGTATTTAAACGGGTCATATTGCGATAAATTCCTCACGAAAATTGAGGAATGCTATTTGTTTATTTTTAGTCACTACTCTCGAAATAGTATACTCGTCGGCGAATTATTCAATGAAGTTTCGTGTATAAAAAAATTATGTCACAAATGAAAATATCAACGAATGGCGACAAAAAGACAAGCCCTGCCAACATAGGTGGGTTGAAATTTTTGAATATCTCAAAGATAAAAAAGTTCCTTTCAAAAACATTTAAAAAATCGTTGAATTTTCCTTACGTGTTCCTAGATCTAATGCCCTCATTGAACGAACATTTTCATTAGTGAACAATATGTGGAGTAATAAAAATGTCCAATTAAAAATAGAAGCATGCATTTATACCAAATATTACTTTGATATGAACTGTATGCAATTTTAAGATTTTTTAAAGCACGAACCTGCGTTATTAAAAAAAAATCATTGTTGGGAAAATATCAAAATTAAGATCAATTAAATTTCAATGATGTGTAATAAATATGATTGCCTAAAATTCTAATATTTTTTTATGCTACTATTTTATAATAAGTGTTATAATAATTATAAAGCATTTTTTAAGTTTTTCGAATTTTTATGTCCTTTATTTTTTTGAAAAAATATGGTCACTGTAAGTATAGCGGATTTCACCTCATCAAACATTGTTATTTAAGTTGTTTTGAGAAATTTATACCATGGAACCGTTTGAAATATTATTATCAGCTTAAATATGTTAGTTATAACTAGTCACCGGACCCAGAAGGTGCCGCGTATTGTTCAAAGGTTGTAAATGCATTGTTAAAGGTTTTCCGAACCTATTTTTTACAAAGGATTTACAACAATGGAACAATGGATAGCACTGTGACTATCCAGTGTCTAGTTATAACTAGTCTTTTATAGTTTAGTTATAACTAGTCTTTGTTATAACTAGGCGGTCGATGGACGCCTTTTGCACAAAAAGTGGTTCACTATCATCAACTTATTAGAGAAACTCTTGATTTGAACAAAAATAGCTATACCCTATACCTTTGGATAGCTAGCTGTCAGCACGTCGATCTGACAGATTTAATTTTTAATGATTAGATTCCTCTAGCTCCATATCGGAAACACTTTCTTAATTTAATGAAAGCTAGCCCCCCCCCCCTCCCCCGTATGTCAGTAAAATATAAAAGCGAACGGAAGAGTAGAAGTGGTTCAAAATCGGCCAACAAATTTCTGACGATCATGAATTTCAACCAACTAACCAAGTGAAACTAATAAAAAGTTGAATGAAAGATTATGGAAACAGTTTTTTTTAAGTCGGATGGAATTAAGGCGAAAAAAAAAACAAAAATGACTTTCAAGAATGATTTTAAAACATCATATTGCTCAAATAAAGACACATGACAAGCGGAAGATGTAGTCTACGTGAGAGTATTCGCATTATTGAAAATGGATTGCGACTTGATTGTTTGTTGTTTTCATAAATGATTGTCGAATATACCTCTGATAACACATATAATATTATACCATTATCATTAAAGCATTACTAAAATGGTCTCTTGAAAGTTTGCGGCGATGATAATATTATATTTATATTGAAACCGGCATTTTCATATTACACCGCGTCTTTACATTAAGAAATGAGAACAATAAGAATTTTATTTATTCTGTTGATGTTGTCGGGATGGGGAGACAAGAAGTTGAGACTACAATCGGTTTGACCCGGGCCCTCAGGCGGATGGGTCCCATTTGCCTAAAAGCCCCGCGAGTGTCCTACCGCCTCCCCTTTCCTTTTTCCCCCTCATACACATACATTTTATATGTAAGGTCCTGAGGGAGGACGTCGCCTCGACATAATGACTCGTGTTTTATTTAACATCCTGCCATTTTTATTATTCGGACGACGTTTAGGTCCTCTCGAAAAGGTGGCTCTCGTTCGTCGGGAATTAGCCGGATTGTTTATTGTAGTTACATTGCCAATTACCAAGGCTTACAGTTTTGTTACGACGCAGCAGTATAATATTGGATTACACCTTCGAGGTCGTAAAATCAGCGACACATACAAATCAACGTGGAATTATCTTAACGAGAGAATCTTTCAATTCGTTCGCGTCGGGATTGTTTTTCCAAATTCGTTAGTTCTTTGAAATGGCAATTTTATCTCGATCTGGCTTTGAATGTCGCATGTCGTTTGATTGAAATATGCAATAGCGAATATAAAAGGGAGCGACGTCTTTCAAAACCCGCCCATAGGAAAATCAATTAATTATTCATCATTTGAAACATTCGCCCTTGGGTTATAGTGAGGATAAAAAAAGAGGATTGAACAGAATAGCATTATGCCGTTCGACCTGACTTGTCCTTTACAGTAAATAATAGCTATTACACATTATACACATGTAAATTTATATTATAAATAGTATATGTAGTGAAAAGCTACATAGGTAATTTTAGTTAAAAATTCTATTGTATGTAAGACGATCTATGTACATATACACATATGTACATAGTATCATTTTAAAATCTTAACATATGAAGGATAATGCAATTCTTGTCGTCCATATATAAAATTCGGATGTGATCAATCCATGACTTTATCTATGTATTTGAGGAATATAAGAAGGTCACAAAACATTAAATAATTAAAAATACGTACAAGTTCACACATAATTTGACCATTGTAGCGCTTTAGGAATTCCTGTTATGCCACAATGGTCTGTTTAGAATTAAAATAAATAAATAATGGCTATGAGAGCTTTTTCGATACAAATTGAGCGCAAATTTAAGGAAACTTATACAAGACAAAAGTTCTACTTCCGGTTGTCGGATTTTGTTCGAAATTTTTTATTACTTAAAATCACTATAATTATTATAAAAATGCTAATTCCGGTTTACGAATTCTGACCAAAACCTTATCAGCTCTAAGTTATTACATAAAAATACAAATATAAATTTTTAGCTTGATAGTGCAAGAAAAATAAAACAAGAGTAAACTGCCACTTCCGGTTAACGGATGGATATCAAATTTTATACTTAACTTGGTATTAAACTTCTAGATATACAATTTCAGTTCAATAAACCAAAAGGTTTCTGACAAAACATGAAAAACCTCGCTTCTCTAGAGTTTAAGTACTACTTCCGGTTCAGGTAAAAATATTAAAAAAGTATCAGGGTATAAAATTTATAATTTCTATGACATGTGAAAAAATTTCAGTCTTATTCGGTTAGCTGTTTGGGAGATAATTTAATTCAAAAACTTAAAAAAAGAGGAAGAGGAAAAACTCAAAAAAAAAAGACGAATGATAGTGTGTTGGAGAGGTCTTTATTCAGCAGTGGATGGTGAATGGCTATACATGATGATGATGATGATGATACACCTGAAATTCAGCCGAGTATTTTTTCTAGTCTACTGCACACCGAGAACATCACAAGTATAATGCAGTTTATTAAAATCTTCCAATGAAAGAGTTAAATCAATACCTTTCTTCGTAATAGAAGAAGAACATTCAGCTCAGAATTCTGAAGTATAATACTTAACATTTACATAGCTGTTATACGGCTATTAAAATATTGATTTGCCCAGGAAACAGTTACACTGCTTCCATTGCAAACTTAATAAATATTAAAGTGGGTACCTATTCAAATTGAAAATATTTTGCGCTTAACTTTAATTAAATTCGTGAATATTGCAGGCGACGGTTTACGATATCATCAATGATATTTATGAAGAAATTTCTCACTATGTGGGAGTGTGGGTGGTTAGCGAGTGGGTGCCCCAGAGCACCCCAACCCATCCTAAAGGCTTGCACTCTATCATTCCAAGAATTCAATTAAAAACTTCGAGACTTTGGAGCGAGCCGAACGTTTTTAATTTCGTGAGTGCTCTCCTTCCTCGTCTTATTATATATTTTTTTCCAACCACCATCCCCATCTAGCATCCGTGTTATTTCCCCTTCGCGGCTGTTGAATTGATAATAACGAATGGTCACTGTATTGTATATCACAACAGCTGTTGCGGTCTATTGATTTTAGTATTTAAATTTTATGTTGGATTATCGGCGAAGCGGACAGGTGTGATAAAATATGGAAATGTAAAGGAAACGCTTAATTGTGCCTTGGGTTTGGATTTCAACTCGGAGCTGCATTCTCGAGGTTGGATTGCTCGGGGGTGGTCATAATTGATGATGGTCGAGCCCAGGTGTTAAGTGACCATCAGATGCAGTTGCACAACGTCGTTTTGCATTACACAGAACAACAAGCGAACCAGAGTATAATCTATACGTTTTGCATTTTAATTTTTAAATGTTATTACAACAACCTTCATTTTTGATGAGAAATCCAGACAAAAATGTACCACACAATTCAATAGCGAAATACTTAAATGTAAACATGTATTTGACTACGATTATTAAAGGAAAGGAAACCTTCAGCCTCAACGGTCATAAATTTGGGCCGTCTTTATTCGCAGAGACACACTAATGATATATGAACATAAATTTTTTTTAAATATGGAATACTATGTTAATATCATATCATGATTTATATTAAAATATATAATACAAAAGAAAAATAATTCAGAAGTGAAATAAATAAACACCTTATCATTATAATCTAAAGCAATACTTTCCAAGTTATTAAGAACTAAAAATCTGCATTAAAAATGGTCTATAATCACTGTTAAGTTTTACACTTTCATTAGTTTCGAGTAACTCTAATTCATCTACATATGTTTGTAAAAACATAATCTCATATATTTTTATTATTTTATTTACACTCTTTTGGGTACTAGAAAAGTACTCGAATACTTTTTCTTTTCTTTTAACTACGTTTATAAACAATTTCATTTCAATCTCTTCACTTGCTATACTATAATATTGTAACGTAGAGATTAGGTGGGTGGCGCTCGTGGACCGATGGGTTACGAGCGCTAATTACCTGATCTCTCGTTCGCGCCAAAATGTCCTCGCCGAATGAATAAGCCATATGTAACGGCCAATAGGATCGCCTCACTCATCGACCAATAGTTATTACATGTGCATGTATGTGTGTTGTGCCCAACGGGTATGAATATGGGGCGCTCTCGGCCTGGAAACCATTCCGACCTGGAGCGCCGATGAGAGCAGACCAATAAACCGCTACTACAACTTCCTGCGTCTTTCTTTCCGATTCTGGAAGCCCCCTCTTCACGTCCACACAAAAATATGTTAGCACTCATCTCACCAATGAATTTTGTTTACTGTCATCTTACGTTATACCGAGACAACGGCATTTTATACATCTGAGTGCATACATAAGTATGCATAGGTAGTATAAAACAAATTTTTAGAGACCATATTAGAAAATCTTTGGTTTCCTGCTCATCTTATCTGCTACCGTTGAAAGTCTTACTAATAAATTTTCGACATATTTTTATTTTATTTAAGACTTTGTCATAATGATACCACAAAAATGCCCCAAGCTGTCACTATGGCTAAGCAAAAAAGGATACAAGAATAAAATATGTATGTACATGTATTTCGTACTATAAAAATATTTTTTAGGTACGTAAGAACGGAATTCACTGAGAATCGGTGGATTATGAATACTTCCACGAAGATCAATGAACATGTGTCGTAATAATAAAATACGATGACGAGATTCAAGACTAACTAAACCTGTCATTGCCCAAATTTTGCTTGGATATTCCATCCACACAAGTAGAGAAACCGACAAAATATTTTGGTGGATTTTTTCCAATAAATTAATATACAATTTTTCGCTATGTGATTATCTGATTCCAACAAATTGGTAACCCTGTCCCATCCCTTTCACCAAGCATCGAATTATTCAGCATCTCGATTTTTGCTAATTAGAAAATCTCTGTGGCTGTTAATCGTTTGGTCATAGATTTCGTCTTTAATAAAAATGGATTTATACCTGTTTAAATAATAAATAAATAATTCTTAACCGTCGCATTTGGGCAATCTGTTGACGAATGAGCATGGTTGATTGAATAAAATAAAATATGTGCGTAGTGTTGATGATGTAGTTTTGTGATCATGAGAAATTTCAACTGATTTGAATCCACTATTTAGTTAACACTTCATCTACCGCGCGTTTTCGCAATGAACTACCACATAAAACCGCATGCGTTTTTCTGCCGAAATGGACATTATTTTTAAATTTTTACATATAAGAAAGAAATTTCCTTGTGATCACACAGGATGCCAACGAGACTGTAACGCACTATATACATGTAGATACAAGGCATCGTTGATATTTATGCGGTGCACATGGTCGCAAAACGTTGAAACATACATACATACATACGTACACACAATATATGTCGACTTTAAGCGCTTTAGTACCGCAAGTGCCCCCGCTGTTAATATAAAAGTAACCGTTCCGTGACCGTTACTGCTCCACAATTAAAAATTATAACCCTGGCTGTTTTCCTCCTCCAAACACCCCACCCGACTTGTCCATAAAAATAGCCTGAACGCGCGTGGGCACACGAGACGCCACTGCTATTTCGCTCTCGATAACACGCACGCGTCGTCGTCCGGTCGAGATGTGTCACCACAGTTGCATCTCGGATAACGCCACCGTTAACGGAAAAACTCTCGTGTCGATGGCCGACTGTCGTTGTCGTTGTCGACGATGACCGGCCCCGGTAATGGTAATCCCGCATTGGTCGTCCGTTAAATCCATTTTGTATTTATTAACGAGGAAATCTGCGAAATCGATTAAGTCTCGCTTGTCGGTTCGAATGGGAGCTCGTTGCGACGGTTGCTTTGTGTCGTTCGTTCGACGTGTAAATTCTCACATGAAAGCAATCATCTTTATGTATGAACGAGTGTACATATGGTGATTCATAGCTCGTGACAAGTTATACGGGCGGTCAATTGCAGATAAAAATCATGTGAATTCATGTATGTTACTTGGCACTTGTAGACCGGAATGGGGCCTAATTATATTTTATATTTAACTAGTGGTTTTACCCGGTTTCGCTCGGTATTCGCAATATAAACCGCTTAAACATGGTTAACCTAATAGCAAACATTCATTTGTTATTTTATTAAATTTATTTTTATCGAAAAAAAAAAATTTAATGTCAGTCAATAAAACAACTCATGGTTTTTTTACTAGCCTCTTCTTAGTTCGGAATCGATTTGTTTTTTATATATAAGGGAACCGGAACGGAAAAATAATCCTGATCCGGAACTGAAAAAGGAATCTGGATCTAGAACTGAAAAAGGAATCGGGATCTGGAATTGAAACAGGAATCTGGAACCGGAAATGAAAAAAGGATCCTTATCCGGAACTGAACTAGGAATCGGGATTCAGGCTTGAAACAGGAATCCGGAACCGCAACTGAAAAAGGATTCCAGATCCGGAACTGAAATCTGAACTGAAATCAGAACTGAAATCGTATTCTGAAATTGGAGTCGAAAATTAAAATCGGGAACCAGTAACTGGAACTCAAATCGGAATTGGAAATTGGAACTGAAATCAGAACTGAAATCGGAATCGGAAATTAAAACTGAAATCGGAATCGAAATCTGAATCGAAAAATAAAGGTTCTTTTCGTCTAATATGCTTCTGTCAAACATTGAAATATTTCATTTTAATTTAACCACTTCATCGCCATAAGCGCACCAGTGCGCACTCCTTCGTATTTAAGGCTATGGCTCTAAATTAATTTTGGTTTCTTCACAGCGAAATCTAAAAATATCCTGCGATACAAATGAAATTGAAAAAAGTCAATATTTTTCGTTAGTTAGTTATTGTATATTCAACTCACTAAATTATCACTAAGCATACATATAATATAATAAAATAATCGAATCGGTTTCTAAAAACGCGTGGCGATTAAGTGATTAAGTGAATATTCTTTCTTCCAAACAAATTTTCTTCGCACATTCAAATATTTTTAGTAATTTAATATTTCTTTATACATACATATGTCCAAAATAATAAAAAAAAGCGCGGGGCGTAAGTTCCGCGAAGTAAGCCATCAAAAATCATCAAGTCGATTTCTATCAACTAATGACGCGGACGTGGTTATGGTAGTTGTATAGGACTGGGGGGAGGGAAGCAGGGGGAGGACTTTGGGAGGACCGACACTCTCGTCGACGGCGCGTTGATAATTACTTCAACGTTAGTTATATTCCTAAGAAAGTAAAGCTAGTGTATAACAAAGAGCCGAGTGGCTTTGCAGAGAGGCTCCGCCCGCCCTCTCCTTACACAACAACACTTGAATTTAATTAAAGTTTGTTGTTGAAATAGATTTAATTAAACTAATGCGAGGCGCACAATGGCGCACGACGCACACCAAGTTAAATAGCCTTTTTGATACAGTGCGCCAGTTAATTCGCGCGCGAGCACCATCCAGACGCAATAATCCATTGGATCCATCAGACGGGGCTTCCTGTTTGGGGGATTCAGGGGGAGGAGGCGCTGATCGGGAGCTGCGCCCCCACCCCCCCCCCGTCGCAGTCGTTGCAGCAGCCGGAAGGCCAATTTTAATCTTGATCCAATCGGACGCTTGACGTATCGTCAAAGGGTCGGTGCAATAGCATTTAGCGACGTATTAGTGCCGAGTGTGAGCTTTCCGATCTGATGGTTGATGTCAATCCATAACATATGTATGTACATACATAGATGCTCAATAGACCGAAAAAATAGAGACGAAGAAACATTTGATTGGATACGCTATGTCAGGAAGTTTTTAAGTTGATCAGACAACTTTGAAAGTATAAAAGAAAGGTAGTAGTAAACATAATCAATGATTAAGAAATAAAGTTTGTGATCATAGACAGTTCACATACATATTATGAACGATAAGCGGAATAGACTATATAGACTACTTTGGTATTGCCAAGGGATGTCGAAGATCTCATAGGTGGATTGATTAACCAACATATCCACTATTAGAGAAATTAATTATAAATTCATTAGTAACCATCAGCATATATCAATAGTTACCATGTCATGCTTTCAATTGTGTGGTCACAAATGCTGTACCTGGAAAGTGCCGCTGGCCAGTTTTGTCTAATTTCTCGCAAAAATTCGAGTTTTCAGCATCTCGAATTTGCTGATTTATAAAATTTACATGGCAGAAGTGGTCTTTTCATCATATTTACATGTTATTATTTTAAAAATAAAAGATGCTGAAATTTTCCTTTGGTATTTAATATATCTTCATATATTTTCAACTACTACTACAGGGTTCCAAAAAATTGGCAACCCTGTTCTATCTCTCGAAAAAATTCGAGCTTCTCACCATCTCGATTTTCGCCGGTTTGCACATTTTGCTATAAGCGCCTCTGTAGATATTAATCGATGTTTGTATTTGCCTTGTATAATATGTAGATGTCGTGTTTAATGTAAATATATGGGTGTATACCTGTACACATAATTAATTATTATTAATATGTATAGCACACTCGTCGCGTTGGAGCAATCTGTTAGACGAGTGTACATGATTGGTTGAATAAAATATAAAATATATGACGTATACACTCAATACAGGCTTGATAGTGGTTGGTGATATGAAAAGAGAAAGGTGAAGAGGTACATATGTAGATCCTTGAAAAGCTGTTCCTAGTTGGCTATACACACTTCGATAGTATAGCGTGGAAGTGTAGAGGGGTTTCTAAGATCGGGGTGAAGGACGCAGTAAGTAATGGTAGAGGTAGTTTTTTGTTGTTCCGTCGACGAGTCAGCTCCGAAAGGAGCACGGAACAAAACCGCCGAATATTTATACACATCGTGTACTCTCAGCACAGAAAGTTCATTGGTCGTTGGGTCGCGAGACCTTATTGGCTGTTGTATACAGCTTGTTCATACATGGAGGCCTTTTTGGCACGAGCGGTGATTATTGATGGTAACCAGTGGTCCACAAACAGCAATTACCTAATCTCTACGTTACAATAGTATAAATGTAAGGTTAAATAGTCGATAAAAATAATTGCTCATTGACTTAGTTCACATATAATAGAAGATGAGCGGAATATATGAATATTATATAGACATCTTTGAGCTTTGGCGTTGGCAGTGGATGTCATAGGTGAATAGATTAACCAACAAATCTATCCCAGAGAAGCGAATTATTACAGTTACAATTATTACTAAACAAGCTTGAGTGTGGTTGGTGATCTGGAAAGAACAAGATGAAGTTAAAGTTGGCTATGCAAACTTTGATTGTATGAATGTAAGGGAGATAGTATTGTTAGAATCAAAGTCTATGATTACAGACTTAGCCCACATACCGGCTACTGGCTATTATAATAGATCAGGTGAATATAGATGAAAATTATACAGATGCCTTTGAGATTTGTTGATGGAAAGAAGCGTTGAGAATACTATGGATGAATAAATGAACCGACTTTTCAATCACTAGTAAAATGAATGATCAAATTTATTAAGTTATACGAAGATGACAAGACAGGCAGTCTCGGTGCTGTGGAGGGAACAAGAGGAAGAAGTGGAATATACCTGTTGGATTAAAGAACAAAGCGGATTAGTTTTGAAATACGTGGTCGAAATTTGCTCTCATTGTGAGTCACAATTTGTGACCACTCACAATTGCGGTCCTTCATCATGATACGTCGAAGTAAAGAAGAAGTCAAATATAAAATTCAGTATTTTGAAGACGACCTGTATTTCATATTACATATTACGGTTTCGCAGCACTTACATTTATTGTATTTTTGATCCCATTTCATATGTGGGGTAAGTATGGCACAATTTCGTCGTACACGTACGCATGTAGTAGTGTTTAAGTGTATTAAATCGAGGATTTTTTTTATTTTTTATTTCCTCAGTCGTCTCTTATAACGGCGGCAATAACACCATTCAAATATGGCGGACATTATTTCGGCGTGACGCGGCTAAATAATGGCGGCAATATTAACGCGCGAAAAAGAGAAATGGCGCACGCACGCACATCGCGCGTATATTAAGTGGAGCATCGTGTGAACTAAATGCAAGAAAATCTATTGGCATACATATGTGTATATGCTAAAGTTGCTGTAAATTTTCCATTATTTGTGAGCATGCCAGGAAATTAAATCCCGTTCGTTTTCCCAGACTAGTTCATCAATATTCATTGTATTCATCAAGTATTTTTTTCATTCTCATCTTATTTGACGTACACTTGGGCAGATAATTTAGATTATTTCTCAGTATATAATTGTGGGTGGAACGGTTAAAAACTAAGAGCTATGTATGATCTGTGATAGTTTGTAATATTGAGATGAAATGTATTTTCCTGTACGTTATCATTTAAGGGAATTTGAGTGGGACTCGAAAAAGGATGTTATGCTATAAAATTTTTGAATTTTCATCCACGAACCTAGTGGAAAACTTTTTTTATATATCTTTTTTCCGAGAATAGTTATGATTTTAAATGTAATTAAAAAAATAAAATACTTAATATTCATCTATTGCAGTTTAATTTAGTCAATTTTGATAATTTTTGACTGATTAACGACAATTCTAATTCAGAGTTTTATTCGAAAGTCTTATACAGGTAAGAAATTCGTATACAGGTTTATACGGGGAAAGCGTTTTTTCATATAATCGTTACCGTGGTTATTTTGAAAACAAAAGTCGTTGAGAGCCACCTTGGGTATATATGTAACTTCAATCTGAACATGAAAATTCCGAAAATAATTACGAATTTTAAGAAATGTGAGGTGGTCAAAACGACCTGTTTTACCGTTAAGTCATAGAAGTAAAAAAAAATTAGTAAAAACTGCAACCAATGATGCAATAAATTTGTATTAAAACAATGAAAGCTGGATTTTAATCATTTAATTCAATTTAAAGACCATTCAAGATTAAGTTCTGGGAATCAATACAAAATTGAAGTCAAAACATTCATTTTATATGTCTATAAAATATTATCATTTTTCCTGCAAGCTATAGATAAGTATGAAAATATGATGTTGATTCAGAGAAATGTTATAAATTTCTCTGTGTTGATTCAATTAATACGCCGTAGATTCAACATAACCTTTATCTATAGCAATATATGATATCCATTCAAATCAAAACGTATATGTAATTTAAAAAGAAATATCAAAACATACTAACTTTGGTTATGTGCTGCAGCTTCTAAATTCTCAGACACTACTTTCACAATTAATATAATAGACAGAAAATCACTGAATTTAAACACTACAAGTCAAACATTGAAAAAACGCTGAACTGTTGTCACAACAAGAAAAATTTTATTTGAAAAATTAAAATCGATCGTGTTTTGTTTTCAAACAAAATTTTCATTAGTAACGAACAGTCGGCCATTTTGAGGTGTTGAAAATGTGTCACAATCGTTCTGGACTCAATTTTTTACACTTGAAGGTAATATAATTACGTAGTTGAATTATTGAATATCGCCGGCATGGCCCATTAGCGTATTACTGTAACGTTTCATCCCTCAGCCGCGGTGATAACTTACGAAAAACAGACTCTGGCATTAAAAAAATGAAATAAGCCGGAGTAAGGGGTATCTACACCCCCCCCCCAAACCCACACCTAGAAACCACCACCATCCTTCTGTCGCGGATCACGGTCTGGTAGGGCATGCTTGGGGGGAGAGAGTCGATGGGTAGGTGGACGGGTGGTGGTAATCAAATAAGAGCAATTTGATGATTGCGTTACGGCCCACCCTCTCTGAGGGTTATATCCACCCCTCCCCCTTCCTCCCGCCACTATACTTTACCGCGGTTGATCCGCACCATCAAGCATTGCCGGGGAAGGAAAAAACTAATTCTAAGATAATGGCATCAAAATTGGAAAGCCCAGATGAGGTTGGGAGGGTGGGCCACTTACTGGTCGCAAGCGGTTATGTAAGTGGTTCAAAGTTAAATGATCGATTACTCTGGAAGTGTGTGTGTGTGTGTGTGTGTGTGTTTGTGTGTGTGTATTAAATTAACAATACCAAAATTATATATATAGGCAGTGCCGTGGAGAGGATATCCGGGCCCCGGTGCAAATTAGAAAATCCGGGCCCCCCCCTTTGACCCATTTTAGTAAAAAAATATTTTTCAATATATGTTAAATAAAAAGTGATGTGGGTATTTCAATTAATATCGTTGCTAATTTTTAAAAATATATTTAATATCAATTTAAATACATAAATACAATAACCGTAAAATATTAACTAATCGTAACCGTTATCGTATCAATAAGCTTATCGTATCAATAACCGTAAAATATCAATATAAAATATCATCAGGTACATAGCATGTACTAATGTATTGAATTTGGGATGTTTTTTTCTGTGAGAGCTTTTTAAAATGTCTCTATATATACATATATATATATATATATATATATATATATATATATATATATATATATATATATATATATATATATATATATATATATATATATATATATATATATAAATATATATATATATATATATACATATATGTACAAATACATACATACTTCAGATTGATACATGTTCATTATGGGTTAAAATAATCAACATAGAAAACAGTTGAATAATAAACTCGCACTTATAACTGTCCGCTTATTACTTGCTTGAATCGGCCAAGGGCTATTTTACTAATTTTTTTTTGGATATTTTGACGAGGGAATTGACCATTCTGAACACTAGGACAGATCTTTTCCTAAATTTTATTATGCCATAAGTAGGTAAAATCCGTTACTCGAAAATAGTTATACCATTTTGAAAAAACTCACTGAAAACAGATACATTATTCAGAAATCACTTCGACCTCATTAAATGCCCGTTAGTCTAATGTCCGTTCGGCCAAGTGTCCATTCGGTCAATAGTCCGTCAACCGCTGGCGTCACATCACTTTGATCCTTTCATATAGTTTTCTCAGATTATGTGATAACAGTTATTTAAAAAAAAAATGTGATTTTGGATTTACGGCATTTTCTGTGAAATTATTTCGTGTATCAAATTGAAAATCATTATCTTCACGGTCAAACCACACAATGCCATACATTTAATAAATATTGTAAAGATCCGCCAACCTGAAGTGATTGATAGATTACTCTCGAACGATTTTTTTCAGACCCCTTTTCGTATTTATAGCGATGATAAAACCTTCAATCATTTCGAACGATTTTTCATTACATTGGATAGATAGACAAACACATGTCTAGTTGGGTATTATAAGCTACCCTTTATATTTATATGTATGTACATATGTATATACTAAATACCTGTACAATAAATTCGTTTATATGTATATTAATATATTTTACAATAAATGCTTACACATATTTGGCGATTTGAGCTTAAAAACCAATCAATATAAATTATTAAATTTCATTTCAGATAAACCTTCAAAATATTGTACAAACAAGTGTAGCTTACACCAGACGATGACACCGGTTGAAGAATTCAGATCTTGTGAGTTTAATTGCGTTTCAATTTAATAGGTCTACGCAATTTGGCTGATATATTCCGACATTTCTATTGCACGTGTGTATATATATGTATATAAATGTGTATACATATATGTACATATAATACAATGCTCGGTTCGTATTTCCCGAAATTGTGTCACTGTTTGTACAGCAAGTGTGTATGTTATTATCGTGGCTACTTATCGCTGATGAAATTTCAATATGGGACTAATTTGGACAAACACTGCGGCGTGTCTTGTCTTGATTACCCAGAGGTGTTGACGTCCTCGCACCAAGCCTAATTGTAATCATACTAATGGACATCATACATAATGCATATTGTATTCAAATTGAAATTTTCTACCCACTACAATACACTCTTTAGCATGTACTACATATGTATGTATGTAAGTAAACTGGATACTACAGTATTTTCTATTACGCAGTAATTAGAAGCGGTTGAACTGCACTTTAGGGAGATGTATTTTCTATGTATGTAATCTTCTACTATATAAAACACTGTTTTTCTTAGAGACTTACTACATATGTTTGTTTATTCGTGACAGTCAATTTAATAAAAAAACAAAAGAGTATCCAAATAAATTTATATAAAATAAAAATATTCAAACACATTTAATAAAATGTTTACTATTAGATTAGTCATGTTTAAGCGGTTTATATTATAAATACCGAGCGAAGCCAGGTAATAAAGTTAGTATAATATATTCATATATGTAATATAGTAATAAACTTGTATGTATTGATTACAGATTATAAATCTGTAGTCATATTCAAATAGTGGTGGCATAGTGGGTAGGATTGTGTTGTCAATTTGATGACGAGATGTTTCAACAATGAAATTATATAAATTGGCAAATTCTGATAGGAGATGATTGACTTGGAGCACAAATATCCAAGTCTGACCAGCAGCACCACAGAAATACTCCGAATAAATTCTTTTCAAACGAGGTCAACCCAGGCTTGAAACCGGGAACCTCTCGGTGACTGGCATTAAACCTATCACCGAGCTTTGCTGCTGGCTTATATATTATATATTGAATATTTTATTAGTACAATAAAAACTAAGCTGAACTAACTATGGAAATCGTAGTTAATGAATTTACCATTGAAATAATTAAAATTGGTTGCGTGTTAAAGCCTTGTTGAGCTGCTTATGCCCCCCAAATAAACATTTTCTCGAGATTTGATTTTAGCTGAAACCATGACTATACGATTTCAAAACAAAAAAAAATAATTTTATTCAAAGCTCGGTCAAATTTAAGATTTCATTGATATAATTTGCTATTTTTTTTGATGAAAATTTATTAGAAGCGAAGTTGATCATCTTAGAAAAGTGGACACACAAACAGATGACAGTAAGCATACATATGAACATATGATAGGCTTGAAAATAACAAGCATACATATATATAAAAAAAATTGAGTGTGATGGACAATTTTTTAAAAAATTCAATGATCACCGTATATCCCCATAATTTCAAGCATATTATTCATTTGAAGATTATTATTGTCCACCTTTCGTTCATTCTTCTAATTACATAGTGTGACGATTTCAATGTAGCCACTTTTGCTGCCTCTCGTAGATATGCCAAAAATGGGTGCGTCTACTTCGAGCCACCGACTTGAAATTTATCGACATTCAAAAATACAGTAGGGAACTATATTTAATATATTGGAATTATACATATACCCAACGTTTCGAATCCGTATGTCATTATTGCCAAAATAAATTGGTCGAAATCCCTATTCTTCATACAAATGGTCGTTTTTGCGTTTGGGAACGGCATTTTCTACATCATATTTACTATACATACATACATATTTAATATATATGTAAATATTAAATATTATTTGATCACTTAAATTGGAAGCACATAACTGATAAAGTGTTACTTATGCAGAAACAACTCTCGCAAGACATGGCTTTGTTTTATATTTGAAATTTTTGTTTGAATTGAGTTCCGCGAGAGAGCAGTCTTCCATCGGCCACAATTTGAGAAGAGCCGCATTACATAATGGACGCGAATGTTTTATACCACATCTCGTGGGTGGGCGGCCGCGAAGTAACAACCACTTTTGGTAATTGGGTGGGTTTTCGGGGGGTGGGTCGGTGGGCGGTTTTGCCCTGGACGGATATTGGTCTAGATTGGGCAAGGAATGAACGCGAATAGGCCACTTATGTGCCACTGTTCAAAAATTAAGCCCACCGAATATAGCGTCATTACCTGATAAACTTCCAATGAGCGTTTTTCAATTACTGCGTACTACGTATCGCAAATTTCAAAGGGATTTTCGATGCTGAAAGCACTGTTTGTTTGAAGTGGTTCACAGTGCAAATGTATTTTGTATTGTATCGTGTGATAATTTCAATTTTCATTTTATACTTTTGTTTTTATGCTGAATATATATTCGTTTTTATGCTGAATACTTGTGGATGTATAATAATTTTAGCACGGTACCGGTCGGCGGATGCTGATCTGCTGACCCGATAGTCAAATCCTGAGCACATGCAAAACACAACTACGCAATATATAAGGAATTGAAAACATTTTACGAAAATTTGTATGGACGTTGCTGAGTAAATATTTATATCGATGCTGTTAGTAATCGAATATTATGGATTCCATTTGGAGCAGTAAAATTCTATTCCATTTCGGTTTGAGTGCAGAATTCAAAAGGAAAATGGCAATAGCTGCTGTATGGAGCAAAAAACTTTGGCAATCAATAACAACTGTTTCAAAAATGTCAATACTTACATACAAATGTTTCTGACTGTATAAAATCAAATTCATTTTGTTCTTCATTTGGAGCTATTTATTCGTGTCAGTTTATAGAGAGGACTTTACGTTTTAAAAATTATGTTGTCTTATTGAGGTTCAATTGGTTTGGTGTAATAATCGCGTGTACTAAAATGAAAATTTAAATATTATTTTGTATGGATATATCAGTGGACTGCCGTGAATTTAAAAACAGAGAACTAGAATGGACAAAAAAAATGGGTATATAAAAATATTTTTTTTTTGAATAATAATAATCTGCCTTGAAAGTGATGAATATAATTTTTCATTTTTGTGCTAACAGAAATATCATAACTGCGCTGACTTTCTTAATAACATCTTGTTTGTATCTAAAATATAATCTTCTTAACGATTTGTCGAACAATCGATCAAGAATGCAACATTCCAAGGCCTCGTTATTTGTTTCCGTGCGCTCCACACTGTTTTATTAAGAGGGCATAGTTTTGTGAGTCGAGTCCCTTGCCATTTTTGTACTCGAGAAGTTCTGTATAAATATGTGTTATTTTAACAAAAAAATTCGGGTGTGACCAACCCAATACTTTATCTATGTATTTGAGGAATATAAGAAGGTTACAAAACAAAATTTGATATTGAACTAATAACTATGATAGCGATACAAATTGAGCGCAAATATATGCAAATACTTGCACAAGACAAAAGTTCTACTTCCGGTTGTCGGATTTTGTTCAAATTTTTATTATTATTTAAAATCAGTATAATTATTATATTGCTGTCGGTTCCCTCATCACTGAGGATCGTGACTATGATGTGCGGTCAACCAGCTGCCTCCATTCAGTTCTAAATTCGGCCAGGCGAAGACTTGCTACCGTGGAAGCGCCCGTCGCTGCAGATACTTGGTCAGTCCAGCGTGCGGGGGATCTGCCTCTGGCTCTTCTGCCTTCGACGCTACCAACCACAACCAACCGCTCCAGGCTCTCCTCACCTCTTCGTGCAATGTGGCCGAAGAACTGCAATATACGTTTCAGGCATATTGTTGACAATCTATCCTTGATTTTCAATTCTTCAAGAATAGACACATTCGTGCGTTTGTCGGTCCAAGGCACGCGCAGTAGCCGTCTCCAGGACCACATCTCGAAGGCATCGATTCTCCGTCTATCCGCCGCCTTCATGGTCCACGTCTCGACACCATAAAGGCAGACAGAAAAAACGAGACTCTTCACGAGACGGATTTTGACAGCAGTTGTAATGGCTCTATTCTTCCAAATCTTCGTTAGTTGTGACATTGCCGATTTTGCTAATGTAATCCGGCGCCGTATTTCCAATTCACTGCCGCCGTTGTTAGATATGAGTGACCCCAGATAGACAAAATTATCAACCACATCTATACCGTTTAAAGCTGAGTTGTTGTTTTGCAGCTGTTGGTGACGGTCAATTATCATAATTTTTGTTTTGGGGCGGTTTATCTGGAGGCCAAGTACATTACTCTCTGTCTCAACACGACGGATCAGTTCGGCCATTTCTTCATGATTATTAGCTATGAGCGTTGTGTCATCCGCATACCGAAGATTGGATAGTTTTTTTCCACCAATGGACACTCCACCCTTCCAACCATCCAGTGCTCTACGCATTATATACTCTCCATATATATTAAATAGGTCTGGAGATAATATACACCCTTGCCTTACTCCACGTTGTACTCGAAAAATTGTCGAATTTAGCGAATTGATTCGAACTACTGCATTGTTATCATTATACAAGTTATGTATTATCTTTACAAGATGCATGGGGACTCCCATGTCCAGTAGAACTTTCCACAGATAGTCCCAGTTCACAAAGTCAAAAGCTTTTTTATAGTCTATAAAACAAAGAACGGCTGGAGTTTGAAACTCCCGACATTTTTCAATGAGTTGACGTATATTCAGTATTTGTTCCCTCGTCCCTTTGCCTTTTACAAACCCTGCTTGTTCGTTCGGTATTTGCCATCCAAGGTAACTGCTCAAACGATCTTTAATTATATACAGCAATACTTTACTAGAGTGCGATATTAAGGCTAAGGTCCTGTAATTCTCGCATTTTTTTGTAGATCCTTTCTTGTGTAAGGGAATGAATATTGAATTGACCCAATCTTTCGGCCATACTCCGTTTACCCAGATCTTGTTGCACATATTACATAGCGCCTTTATCGCAGTTTCACCAAGCTCTTTCAGAAGTTCAGCTTGTATACCATCGCTGCCAGGAGACTTTTTACATTTCAGTTTCTTTATGGCATTTACAACTTCAGATGTCAAGATGTCAGGCTCCCTGACATCATCAATTAGGGAAACAATTGAGGTTGACGAACTACCACTGTACAATTCCGAACAGTATTCTTTCCATCGGTTGAGTATCACATCAATATCTGTAAGCGTGTTTCCAAATTGATCATCTATTGTCCAAGTTTTGGGTGAAAATTTTTGAGTGACGATTTTTACTTTGTGAAAAATATCCCTTGCCTGATTCTTTAATGCGTGTTTTTCTATCTCCTCACATATGTCATTTATATATTTAGCTTTATCCCGCCTACAACTCCTTTGAATATCTTTATGTAATATTGCATACCTTTCAAGATATTCTGTCGATGTTATGCCAGTTTGTTTAAGTCTTTTACGTTCTTTTATCTTAACCCAAGTTGAATCAGAGATAAAAGACTTACGATGTTCATTTTGCGG
This sequence comes from Arctopsyche grandis, assembly GCF_051622035.1. Classification (NCBI taxonomy): domain Eukaryota; kingdom Metazoa; phylum Arthropoda; class Insecta; order Trichoptera; family Hydropsychidae; genus Arctopsyche; species Arctopsyche grandis. The sequence goes on along the minus strand of NC_135362.1, from coordinate 13,012,065 downwards.
TGTTTGATGTTTTCTGGCATACCGAATTATGAGATCTTTAAAAATTTTCCAAGACTCTTCTACATCTACATTAGGATTTATTTGGAATTCTGCATCTTTTTCTCTGATTACATTGCCAAAATTAATTACATCATCATTGGTGAGTTTAATTGCTTTATTTTGATGTCTTTTAATCATTTTCAATTTCAGTCGAAATTTAGCAACAAGTAAGTTATGGTCCGATCCGCAATCTGCACCTGGATATGTTTTGACGTTATGTATCGATGATTTCCATCTAGAATTTATTAATACATAATCGATTTGGTTGCGGTGACGATCCCCAGGAGATATCCAAGTGTACAATCGCCTAGGATGATGTTGAAACCAAGTATTCATAATGGACATTTTATTTTCAATGCAGAAACTTATAAGTTTCTCTCCTCTCTCATTTTGAATACCCAATCCATATTTACCTACTATGTTATCAATGTTGCTATTATTACCGACTTTGGCATTAAAATCACCAAGAATGATGGTCATTTCTTTGTTTGAGATATTTGACAATGTATCGAGTAGTGAAGCATAGAACGCATTTATTTTAATATCTTCGGCATCTGCAGTAGGAGCATATATTTGAAGGATGTTTAGTTTATACGGATGCGTGTTGAGTTTTAAGTGTATAAGTCTGTCACTTATGGGGTTGTAGCCAATTAGTGCACTGGTTAATTTAGATGCTAAGATCACCGCGACACCGCTATGTGACGAATCTTGGTTACCAGAAAAATATATCGTATTTCCATTTGAAGTTTTATAATGGCCGTTGTTCTTCCAGTGCGTTTCCGAGATTCCGAGTATATCTAGCCCATGACTGTACATCTCTTTCTCAACAACCAGTGTTTTCCCAGGATTCAGGAGTCCTCTAACGTTCCAAGTACCTATTTTGGATTTGTTCCGTAAAGTTTCTCCAGTCGCATATTTTCCACATGATGCCTGGTGAGTCACATGCATGTGGCCAGTAGCCAATTTCACACCGTGAGACCTGGAACCTCGAAGGCGCCGGGTGTCAGCCGGAGAGTCAGACTTCTTCACACTTTTATTTTTGTACATCATAGTTATCTTGGGAGAATACTGCAGTGGATTCCCACTTCCTTCTACAGCGCAGTAAATGTTTTGACATCTTATACTGGCAGAGCTGCTGCCCACTACCAGGGATTTATTATAGAGTTTCCTTCTCTGTCAAAGATGATACGGTACCTTCGAAAACCGGGTTGTGCTTTTGTTAAGCGGCGGCACTTACTCGCCGCTGACCTGAGACCGTCATAGTGTTGTGTGACATTTTATAGAGTGAAACTTACCACGGATTCACTCATCACCACTCTTATCTCAGCGCTCCTTGTCCAGGACCACCATGTCGCCATGGCAGTTGACTGCAAGAGTCGTTCCCCTATTTGCAACTTGGGGACCTGAGCGGTTGCATGGAGCTCTGCTCTGAGCTTATTAATTACTCCGTGCGGACGGACGTGTGTTTCCATTTATGATATATTTACATATATAGACAGTTTATTCACAATCATAATATTTATGAAATTAGTACCAAACAATAACGTTAACGTTGAGTACAAGTATCCAATATCAAATATTAAATTATCAAAACTAAATATTAAATAATTCAACACTCAATATTAAATAATCAATTATGAAATAATTCAACACTCAACATTAAATAATCAATTATGAAATAATTCAACATTAAATATCAAACCATTCACTCAATATTAAATATGAAATAATTCAACGTTAAATATTATCAATACTATCATTAATAAATCAATCGACGTTAATAGTAAATTATTATCAAAAGAAATGTGATCGAAATTATGTGGGTAATTATGTAAATATGAAAATATTATAAATTTAAATTCCATTTAAAAAATATGAAATCAAGCATAGATAATGATTCTGAATATGTACTAACTTGCGAGGCGCCAGAAGAGCTACATACTCATCCCAGCACCTCCTCTTTAGCTCCAATTTAACACAAAATTCTACATACTTATCGGGAACAACACACAAACACACGTCCGCACCGAGCTCGCTCAACCCGCGAATGTATAATTATTATACACATTAAATATCAAGATGATAAAAATAATATAAAAGGTCAAAATAAAATAATGAAATATTGTTTTAAAAAAATACTACTTCCGGTTTACGAATTCTGACCAAAACGTTATCAAATCTAAGTTAGTACATAAAGAATACAAATATAAATTTTCAGCTTAATACGTTCAGGGGTGTAGACAGGATCCAGGCGACAACATTTTTAACCTTTTTAATAGGAGAAAATCCTACTTCCGGTTCATTAAATTTGGTGATTTTATTTTTTATTTTTGCTTAAATTCACTATATTTATTATACCCAATAAATATCAAGACGCTTAAAATAATTTAAAAGGTCAAAATAAAATAATGAAAGAATAATGAAATATTGTTTTAAAAAAAAATACTACTTCCGGTTTACGAATTCTGACCAAAACGTTACCAAATCTAAGTTAGTACATAAAGAATATAAATATAATTTTTCAGCTTAATACGTTCAGGGGTGTGGACAGGATCCAGGCGACAACATTTTTGACCTTCCTTCCGGAAGCTTCCGGAAGGGAAAAAATCCCACTTCCGGTTTATTAAATTTAGTGATTTTTTTTTATTTTAATCACATTGATACAAGAGTTATATTTTAATTTTTTCGTGAAGACCACACATGTTTAAGGGGTCGAAAAAAATTGTGGAAGAAAAATCGAACAAGAGTAAACTGCCACTTCCGGTCGACGGACGCTTACCAAATTTTATACATAACTTGGTATTAAGCTTAAACTGATCGATATGAAATTTCAGTTCGATAAATCAAAAGGCTTTTGAGAAAAACATAAAAAACCTCGATTCTCTAGAGTAAAAGTACTACTTCCGGTCCAGATAAAAATATTTAAAAATATAAAATTATAAAAACTATTATTTCTTGTACATGTAAAAAAAATTCAGTCCGATTCAGTTAGTAGTTTGGGAGAAAATCGAATTCAAAAACTTAAAAAAAAGAGGACACCTATAAGGGGAGGTACCATTTCCGGTCAACTTAAAAATTTGAAAAAAATGTACGTAGTGTCGATAAGAATTTCAGTAACCGATACAAAGTTTCAGTTTGATAGGACTAACGGTGTTGAAAAAAATCCCCAAAGTACACAGACACACACACAGACACACACACACACATTTTTTCTAGATCATGAAAACGTGAAATCGATTTTATTCTTTGCACTTTATTCTTCCAAGAAATTTTTTATTGGTTATAAATGTAATAGTTTTATTATTTTTATTGTATAATTTTTAGTATAATTAAAATTTAATTTTAATTAATGATCAGTAATCGATTCTGAGTTCGAATCAGTCAAAATCTCGAGTTCGAATTTTCGCATGATCACAAAACTTCATATATTGTTACTACGTACATAGATAAAGTAAAAATAGTTCAGAATGATGTTTGATAGACACCAATCAGAATGTTTTTAGTGGAAGTTTCATAGATGCTTCAAGAGATGAGTAAATAAAAAAAAATGTGTTTTCTTTGACGGAACGCCTATACATAACAATTCGCAAGTACTGCGAAGGGAACAGAATTGAGACGGCGAGTCCGTGCAGGTGGACCACACCACAATAATCCACCACAACTACCTCAATTGTTGATATTTTAAATTTTTAGGTAAATGATTTTAGGGGGCCTAGCCTAGTCCCTCTAGTCCAATGACGGCACGCCACTGGAATGTACGTACTTATGTATGTATACATATATGTATGCAGGGGATATGCATATTTTTTACTGTATCGATAGGGTATCGGGATCGGTTTGTAACATCTGACCGGTGATGTATTGGCCACGGTCAGGGGTGGCCAATCAAATTAGGGTGGGTAACGGCGCGGTAGGCAATCGTCTGAGAGCTTTCACGATACACCCATTTGAATGCTATCGCGCAAAACCCCATTATTTCTGCACCCCTCTCCCCTCTCACCCCGTATCCCCCCCTGCGTTCGTTTCGTTTGAACGGAAATAATAAAAATAATATTTTACGTAGAAAATTGTACGAATTTATTTATTTATTTATAAGCCTATATATTTCACGCACGTTTTAATATATACGTACATGTAAGCCCGGTATTTAGCTTTTGCGTGCTACAGAGCAACACAAAATAATTCGTACGCTTTTTAAAGTGTGGCGTTGAGTGGAAATTACATATGTAGGTATATGAAATTTTACCCTTATGAATGGTTTTTAGTATATTTTAGTAAAAAAAAATACTTCGTGGAAGATGATTAGATAAACAAAATAAATGCTAAATAAGATGCATGAGAACATGTAGAAGTTTGCAAGAATGGTAAAGGAGATGCATCAGTAGTAGAATAAATTATTTAATAAAATATGTATGTATATAGTACATGCATACATATGTACATATGTATACATATTGTTTGCATTTTTTTATTACGTCATATGTGCCATGACAGGAATCATCCCAAGGTGACATACATTTATGGTTAGATTATATACAGGTACTAACAATTTTTCGAATATAACTATACATACATAGAATACAATAAAGACAACTATGGACAGTCAATACATTTTTTGATACACGGCAAATTTTCGAGAAGTTTATTATGTAGGTAGCAATTTATAAGATTCAACAAATTCGAGATGCTAATAGCTCGAATTTGCGAGAAACGTATACCGATGTCGTATTAAATTTTATTTTTAATTTTAATTTTACCATCTAACCATTTACCTGTGTCTTCACAGGTTACCCCAATATGACACTGTGGCCAGATAATACATAACACACATTTTATATAAACATACATAGGTACATATAAAATATATAAAAACACATTTGATTTTATTTACAAAACATTCACATGCTACCCAATATATGTATCTATGTATATATGTATACCCGTATTTATGGGCGACCGTCACCGCACCGAATGTTAAAAAGTCGAAAATGTTCCTTTACCATGCATACATATGAAAAACGGTTGGTATACATATCAGTGGCGTGCGGTAAAAGTCTCTCTCCCCCCGTCGTACATCCTCACTTAATTTGCGCGAGCAGGATACAAAAGGAACAAGAGAAACAGGCTTTTCCTCCCGTATTCTGCGCGCGCACATTAAACAAGGCTGTATGACAAAAAGAGAGATAATTTCACCGCATGCCACTCATATATATTATACATATATAGATAGTACCGTTTACAATGCACCCTTTTTTTTGATCTTTCGATTTTCGATCTTTGCCTTCCGATATTTGCGTTTTCGGGCTTTTCACTTTCGGTCCCGTGAGGTAGACCCATGTATGTATATATGTACATATGTATCTATACTGGTGACCGTCACAGCATCGAAAGTTCGAAAAATTGAAAATGTTCGTTTACCCTGAATACATATGAAAAGCGGGTAGTATACATATATGTAAATCAGTGGCGTGCCGCAAATCTCTCTCTACCCCCTTCGTGCAGCCTCACTTAATTTGCGTGAGCAGGATACAAGGGGAACAAGAGGAACAGGCTTTTCCTCCCGTATCCTGCCCGCGCACATTAAGCAAGGCTGTACGACAAAAACAGAGATAATTTCACCGCATGCCACTGATATATATATTATATATATGTACATACATAGTATCGTTTACCATGCATACATTCTTTTTGATCCTTCGACTTAAGATCTTTCGATTTTCGATCTTTGCTTTCCAATATTTGCTTTTTCGATCTTTCGACCTTTCTATGCCGTGATGTAGACCCGTACCTATACATATGTATATACATAGATATGATAAATTTAATTTGATTTTTTTGATAGAATTTTAATTTTGCAAAAGTTAGCATAACATTTTAGACTAGAATTTTCATGAAATTCAAATAATGAAGGGTAACGTTTGAACTGTAATTAAATTCTAAAACGTGCCAACTAATTAGAAATACTTTTGACTGATCATCCGCGTAATGCAATTTTCAAGCCGTGAAACGCTTTCCCGAAAACGTGACAAACTCGTTTCCCGAAATTTTTATTTGATGACTCGCCTTTCCTTCGTTATGTAATTTCGTGGTCGTTAAAAATTTAAATCGGCCAGCATTTGAATATTTTGAACATAAAATTTCGGTCGAAATTAGTGGAGCGATGCACTCGTTTTGATTTTTCTAAATAAGTGCCGCAAGCACTTGCATAATGCATATTGTATGCATGTTTTGTACATATATACGTTCATGTAAACGTAGTATTAGTCGCTTTTTAATTGGGAAATTTATAATATAAAACTTGTAATGAAAATACCTGCTTATCAGAGGTAGTTAGAGAACGGTTGACGTGCTTTAAATTACACATTCGTGGGCATATGCAAAATAATTAAAACTATATTAGCTAGCGAATTTTAATTAACACAATTTAAACATCATTCAAAGTTTACACACATGCGCATACGTACATTCACGTTTGTATTATTGAGAATACGTTAATTAGGCTAGCGCTTACGGCAAATATTAAACATGATTTGCCGTTATTAATTATTTTGCGCAATCCTATGCACGTGTGGTTATGCGCGTGTGTATATGCATCAAGTGCAATTGTCGTAATTAAACGAATAGGTGTCAGTGCAACCCTAACTGTTTTGCTTTGAATATTATACGTATGTATGTATGTGCTCATACATGCATGAATACATATGTACATACATATGTATGTATAAAGAGTAATTATACTAATTATATTATTAATTATGTCGTTTGACTTTCGGATGTGATTCTCAGAATATTATACATACATAAATATTCAATTGTTTTAATCCAAATTATTCATGATGGATATTATGATGCTTTCATCTTGATTGACACGTGTATATTGTGTATTTATTTTATTCATATTTCCTACTGAAAATAAAAATTAAGTGTTTTATATCGTCTCTAGGTGTTAACCTGATAAATAAACTTAAAGGCAATGTAGATAAATTCAGTAAAACTTGCCTTTTCTTTGTTTTGATTGACTGAAATAATTTATCCTCTTAGATGTTAATAAACTTGTGTTTGTATGTATGTATGCAGCGGTGTTTTGGATGTCGGTTCTCATGGTTCTCCAAAAGAGCCGATTCTCCAAATTTTCAGATATTTTCAGATTTGCAAAATTATCTAGGGTTGGGTGGAAAGACATTTTCGTTACGAGGTTGGCGGGGTGCTATTTTCATCAAGATATCATTATTATTTTTATTTTTACAAACCTCCTTTACGTTTCACTTACTATTATTAAATACTTTAATTGTAATCAAGTTGTACAAAGAAATTCGCATGCGACAGAATTTGTGTGCATTTTGACTTTATTACATTTTGCATTTGAAATAGAAAAATCCAAAAAATACACACACACACACATAGCCAAACACAGACACACACAAACACATACATTTTTTTCAAGATCATGAAAACGTGATCAGTGGTCGATTCTGAGTTCGAATTAGTCAAAATCTCGAGCTTGAATTTTCGCAAATTTTTGAATGAGAAATCTCCATCTATTGTTACTACATAGATAAGTTTTTAGAGATTCCCAAAGTTCTGAAAAATGAATAAAAATATTCTAAAATGGGATTGAAAGTTCATTAAATTGTGTAGTCATTTTAGATGTATTCAATTTTGACGAATGTGTAAATCATAGACTTTGTATGAAAACAATTTTTTTTTCATGGAGGGGGGGGGGGTGGATTTGACAGAGAACCCGTTGATAAAAATTTGGCAGCACACCATTGTGTGTTTGGACAGTGTTTTTAATCTTACAACATTATTTTTTCAATGCAATACCAAGGCAATACCCCATTTTATTTCAATAAAATGGGGTATTGCCTCCTATATTATTAATGTTGTGCTCGTTGATATTTCAATAAATACAATTATAAAAAATGGATAGTTCAATATGTCGAATAAAACAAAACAAAAACTATTCGAGAACGCATTTGTAGTCCTATAATGTCGGATTCGCGGTTAGATAGGTATGCGTGCATCTTCGCGTTTCGTAAGCATGTGCTGATTTTTGCAGTTAGACGGATATTACTAGCTTTTCATTAGTTTCACTCTGTTGGTTCAGTGACAATCTCGTCTGTCAAAAATTTGTGATCTGAATTTGAACCACTTCCACTCTTCAGGTTGCTTTAATATCTTACCGGCATACGAGTAACATTGAAGTAAAGTAATGTCTCCGACATGATGACAAAAGTTTAATAATTAACGAAATCATAAAAAATTACAACGGTGTTTTGTGTCCGATTGAAGCGATGACAGCTAGCTATCCAAACACGTCTTTCTACCGCCCCTTCACATCTCACAGGCTAAACAGCTAAACAGTTACTGTTTTCACTCTCATTTATTATGTGAATTTTATATTGTTTTATACGTATGTATATACTCGGATGTTATATATATTATATATTTACTATTTGTTTTATGCATGTTTACATCTATTGTCTGTTGGTTTTTCAATAAATAAAATAAAATATTGTGTGTTTGTATTTATGCACTTCTGCATTTTGTAACACAATCTTATAAATTGACGCCGTTTATACATGTGTATATGTACATACATATACATATGTGTTTCTGTACAATTGCCGAAGTACCTTGGAAGTTTGATTGTCGGAACGTACCCCCACCGAATCAAGGATCGGCTCTGTTTGCTCGGTTGCGAACGCGACAGGGCTGGCACCGTTGCGCCGGCTGCGGCGGGTTCGCCAGGGGTGGCACAAGGCATCGAGCAGCCAGGTCAGGTGACTGTTGAAACGGGAGAAGCTCCTCTAATTAGTTGATAATTGGCAGTAATACTAGAGCGGCTCGCCGGGCGGGCACAGCCAATTAGAGCGCTCTCCCAATTACGGGGCTCTTCCGCCCAGAAGTGCCCCGCTTTCCCGGCTCCGGCTCTGATTTCCACCGACAACAATCCGGGCCTTCATTCGCAAACACACTAAATAATCATTCGTTATATACACGTCGCATAATTAGCCGGGGACGGTTCGTGAAATATCTCCACTATACACTAGTATGTACATGCATACATATATATGTACATACTTGGGATATGTATTGTAGTAGCGCTCCGGGTCGACGTTGATTTTGTCCGATGACAACTGGCAGTGTATAAATTGATTACTAAAAAGAATCGGGACCCGGAACTGAAAAAACGAATCAGGAACTGGAACTGAAAAAGGAATTCCGATCGGAACTGACACAGATATCGGGATTCGGAACTGAAGTAAAAATCAGAAACCGGAACTGAAGCAAGAGTCGGGAACTGAAGCTGAAAAAAGAATCGGGATCCGGAACTGAAGCAGGAAACCGGAACTGGAAATGAAAAAGGAATCGAAATTGATATAAGATAATAATTAATAATACATTCTGGCATACTAAAATTTGTTTTTTTGAAATCTCCATACTGGTTGACTCGTCCGCACAAACACATTTACGTACATATTACATACATCGCGTCTCTTTTTATTTTATTACTAACCTCTTCTTAGTTCAGAATCGATTTTGTCGTCTGACGAAGTTTGGGTTCTTATCTAATCGTTTTCAAACTTTACCATTTTTCTCGATTTGTTCATCCCATTTGTCCACACTGATCTGATCGTTTTTTTCCCTTTTTGCCCCCCTCTCGCTATGCCAGACTGAGCACTTTGCCATACTCATGATCAAAGTGTACGGAGATAATTGGTGATTTCTTAATTATGTTTTTTTTTATATATTGTCTTAATTTTATATATGTATATTATTGACCATGGTAAAAAAATACGTTGGAAATAGCTTTGAAATAGCCATCATCTATGTACAGCCATTCACCATCTACTGCTGAATGAAAGCCTTTCCAACACGCTTTGATTCGACTCTGTTCGATGCAGCACTCATCAATCTGACACATTTTTCGTATTTCATACACCCATTTTAATTGGTGCCTTAGTACTCTCGGGTACCGTTCGAAAACTTCTTTTGACCATTCGTCCATCCCGATCTGTTAATTCCGTTTCAATTTCTGCATTCCAATCTCTCCTCGTTATTCTGAGCATACATTGTTCCATACTCTTTTGCACCATACTGTGCATATCTATTAGTAATATATTCATGTCAATGTTGTAATATTTCATTATTAACTGCGATAAACTCAATTTATTATGTATTTATTTCTATATAAACCGTCGTATAATGGGTGTGTATGAAATATTTTTCAGGATTTATTTTAAGCGAATGGATAACGATTTGCGTATTTTTGCGTAATAAATTTACATAGACGAGTTAATCCGCGTCTGCGTTTAACTGTACGGCATAGCTCGATAAATCATCGAAGCTTAGTAATCAGTTTATATTAATTAGCGAACAAACACAAACGCCCCGGGGCGGAGGTCTATGTTTGGTGAGTGTGTGTGTGCGTGTATAGGGGGAGGGGGTGTGTGCCTGAGGGTCTAAGTAAGGTCATAGACGATTGAGAGGAAAAGGGAACGGGTGGGATAGGAAGGAGTGGATTTCTAACGAATCAATGATGGAGGATCAAACTTAAACGGGGACAGAGCCGGATTAGGCTCTCAATCACAGTGTCGCTTAATTATCGTCACAATTGGGGATTAAACAAAAACAATTTGTTAGCATCTCAACTGTGTTCAATGAAAAATTGTTTCTATTTTCGCATTTGATTTATTGCATTTTATCGAGCTCATTATTGAAGATGATAACTACAATTTTATTTCTTTGCACCGTGAACACAGACAATATGTGTGTAACGGATGACTCTTCATAGTTTTTATGCAGGAATAAAATTATTTTGATTTTCTGGCTGGGTCTCATTTTTCATATCTTTCGATGATGTAGAAAAAGTATAAAATAATTGAAAATTATACATACATATGTATGCATTAAATTTTTTTTTTTTGTTTAAAATACATATACATATGTATCTATGAAGATATATGTATGTTTGTACACCAAAGGAAATTTTTTTGCATCTTTTTTTATTTTTAAAATAAGAAAAAACTGACGATTTTCTGAAGAGACCGCTTCTGCCATACAAATGGTCGTTATAAGCGTGCCGCGTTTCGTATGGGAGTTTTTGGTAAAACGGTGACTTTGATCTCTCGTTTATCAGTCAAAACTAATCACAAACAACCCCAATTTATTTTTATTTTATACCTATGTATGTATATACAAGAAAGGCCTAACAGGTGGACCCCAATGCATCATCCTGGCAAATTATTGATAAGCAAATTATACAGAAATTTTAGAGAGCATTGTAGAGACATCTATGGATAAATTTGACAAACAATTTTGCATTTTATAAATCAGCAAATTCAAGATGCTAAACTCGAATTTAGCATCTCGATTTGCTAATTTGTTGGAACTGTTGGCAAACTCTGGTAGAGAATGATCGCCCTGGAGTAACGTATCCATAATCTGGCTAGCAGTTCCGGGCCAGGGATTAAACCCGTGACCACTCTTCTGTTGAAAGCATTACACGCTAACCACAGATCTGTGCTGCTGGTTGGAATTAAGCTGCAGTAGATCACTATTGTATTTTTTAATAGTAAAAAAATCGGTATAAATGTGTGTGTATACATACATATTGACAGACATACATACATATGAAAAAATTCAGACGTTTTTGAAAATTTTGCCAAGGTAAATCGATTGGTTGGAAGCAAAGGATATTGTTTAAAATATGTAGATGAAAATTTTAATTTAACGTTTCCTTGATATGACAAGTTTTCCACTAGGTCCATCGTGAAAAATCCAAATTTGACTACATACATATGTATGTATGTATGTACATATCAGATGTTGGATTTTGATAACACATAAATTGACTTACTATGACGTTCCCCACAAAATTTCGTAGGTACTGCGAATGAAAGGGTAGCGGGTATTCAGCTGACAAATTAAGAGGAGGGCCGAGGCAGCGATGATTTAGGTGAGGGTGTTAGCGAGTACCATCGAGCTGACGATGACGAGGCTCCGAGGTCGAAGGACAATAATGACGGTTGCGGCTCTCGGAGGACCAACACTTGGTAGCTCGAAGGAGGGGGGTTAGAGGCGCGAGGGAGGTAAGAATATTACATTTCTGAGCATTGTTTCATTAGCCGTGTTATCAGATGCCAATTACTGGCGTATTCATTAGACTGAAGGCTCTGGTAAACAGCCGCCGGCTCGTCGACACTGCCACTTACACACACACACACATATACAGACACTACAGATAGGTATAGAATACCCACTCATACATCCGGTTCCGTTTTAAGGCGACGATGGACGTATGTATGTATGTATTTTTGGTTCGGTGATTATTGGTCACAAAGCGCTCGCCCAAAAGTCACTAAAATCTCTATAACGGAACATCTGGCAGCCGAAAAGTCCATCATACTAACGATATCTGTCATACTAACGAGAACTCGAGTGCCAAATATTCCGTATTCGCGGTTTTCATTACAAAATTTGTCTTTTGGGCGATCACAGTGTGACTAATAATCCAATTACCGTATTTTTACAGTCATTTCGTCATTGAAATTTGCCACAAGGTGTGGCTACAGAAAAATATATGTACATGTAATGCTTACGACAAATATTCTGATATCATTATGATATTTATATTCATACATATGAGCCGTTATATGTATTTGAAAGTAGCGGAAGTCCAAGTTTCAGTTCCAAAAACACTTTCTGTTTAGCTTAATTCACAAATTGTTATCACTGATATGTGATAACAATTTGTCTCGGAATAGCAGAAAAAACGTATTACAGGCCATCAGTATTTTACATATTGTAAAGCGGAAAGCATTATATTTAACGTTTTGCGCCAATTTCAAATATTATAGCTCATATGTACATATATGTACGAGTATGTAATTTGAGCTCGTTGTTCACTTCACTTATTTTGATCGAATTTTAACTGTTTATGTTCAAGTTCTTTTAGGCTCTTCGGCCTTTTCCATTCTGGAACAAGCGTTAGAATATTCTACTGAAACAATTCATCCGTGAAATATATATTATTTATCTTCAAACGTTCAATATTATTAATCGGTACTAATAATATTGGACGTTTTAAGATCTATTCACACTAAACAACAGTTGGCCAAAGAATACCGGGTTTGCTTTATACGTTACGGCGATTTATACTGCTGTATAATATGAATAGATCTTGTCGGCTACTATTGTTACGTCTACGCAACGTTAGACATGAATGTGTCCATTCAAAATTTACTGAAGAATACTTTTCGTACTGCTGGTTACGTGCAATTGCCGGTACGTGCTGTGCTAGTATGAATTGAATTGACGTACCTACATATGTATATTACTTTAAAAAATGATAAATTTACTGCTTTCAAAAATTTTTATCACCGGGGAAATACAGTGGGAACACGACAACGATTTAAAAAATCTTTAAAATTAAACTTAATAATTTAATTTATTTCTCATCGGGTCAATTTTTAAATATTTCTGGAGTTGTAATACAGGGTGCCACATTTGTATAATTAGTTGATGTACATAAATCATTAACTTTTAACTTAACTTTTTTTTAATTCAGTATTTTTTTATTTACGAATATATACGTACAGTATGTATTTATGTATAGATATGTATGTACGTACATGAAACTAAAAATATATTTGGCGTAACGGATATGTCAAATATTAGGGTACTCCTCAATTTGATCCAAGAATGAGAAAAAGACAAAGAATGGAACCTAGTGTTGGATTTGCATATTGATTTGCATTCGGTATTGATGAGTAACTCTTATGTAGTATATATACATAGTTACTAATTCAATTTCACGTACATTGTTAACTAAATGCGACTTAAGCGCGGAATCGGAGTCGTAGTCGAATTTTTAACGAATCCAGCTAAAAAGCCACGACTCCACAGCCTTGAGTTTTGTGATCGTGTATTTTATATAAAAAATGATAAATATAGTTTGAAAAGTTTTGATTTTTGAATCAAATGAAAACATTTGATTTTGAAAAGAGGCACAGTTTACTTATGTGTTTATGTACTATTAGTATCTTTGAGCACTTATGTACTTATTTATACCTAAATTTCTAATCAGTCGACCGGATACGCCTTTTGTTTGGTTCGTAGACGGAGAAGAGAGTGAGTTTTGGTATTGAGCGACGAGCGCGTGACGGTCCAATGTGTTTAATTAAGGGGCGCGCAATTAGCTCAAAAAAGTAAATTAAATTTCGTTCCGGCACTATCCTGAAGGGCAACCCACCCACCCCACCACCCACGATCCTCTCGGGAGGAGTGGGGGGTGAGATCGTTTAAGGCGTGTTAATTAATTTTAATTAAAACGCGAAGAGAGGCGAAACACGGTTAATTCGCCACCCGTCAGCATATTTTCGAACACATAATGCAAATGGCCGCGCAAACAACGTCAAACCCCTTCTTTTGATCCTCCCTTTCTGATCTAATCCCCCCCTCCACCCCCTTACATGCATTTAAACTATGTATGTTGTCATTTTTGATGGATAGAGCTTGAAACTATTGAATCCAGAGCTTTTTAGTGTGTATTTATGTAAACATATATGATGACTTGTTTAGAAATCGAATTAAATTAAAAAATGTGATAAAGTGGTTTGTTGGTGTGCTAAGTTGTGATAAGTTGCAAATAATAATAGACCGTTTCTTCAGTGTTCAAAGTAAGAGCAAAAAAGCTTGTTACAAATGTTAATTCTAAAAAAATAACAAAAGTGTCACGATCATTAGTTTACATAAGTATAGTGATAAGTAGAGGTAGGACCGGAAGCGCGCCGTCTATTGTTCCATTACTGTAAATGCTTTGTAAAAAAGGTTCGGCAAACCTTTAACAATGCATTTACAACATGTGAACAATGAACAGCGTGCTCTGGGTCCACTCATTAGTCATAAGTAAGCTTCGGCGCGACAGTGCTATTTTCCAGGAAGGAGGGTTTGCCTATTGTCAACCTACAAAGCTAGAGAGCAAAAATAAAAGGTTAACAATAGAAATTAACAATAGTGAACCCATTTTGCACGCTGATCGCCGATCTCTGATGATAAGTAAAGAGCGGCGGTTAGGTTTCCGCCATAAAATAACAATAGACTTCTTCATTGTTCGAGAAAGCAGGATAGAAAAAAAATGGTTGAGAATGGAAATTGACAATAGTGAAACATTTTTTCCTTTAATTATTATCAGAGTTACATGTGTGCATTTGTAAGCAACTGGCACTGAAACTAAATTGCAATTTTTTAATGATTTTTAATGTGTGCAATGACTGGTGTCACAAAGTTTTACTAATTGTTTTTGTTATTGAAAAAGACACGTTTAATTTTTTATTGTTTCATTTCTCTTAAAATACACACACATATGAACCGTTATATTTGAAAGTCAAATTTTGAAAAAAAAAGCCACTTTAAACTAGAATTAGGAAAATATGCATGTCTTATTATAAATTTATAAAAACAAAACCAAAATAGTGTAATATCTCCATGATATGAATAGAAAAATATTTCACTGGAAAATATTGCTGCACAATTGATGTTGTTGAAAGTGGCGTGAGTCCCTTACTATTTTTGTATGTATTCAAGTTTTCGATTGTTTATTAATCAGTTTATAAGAAAAATGTTTGTTTATACGTTTTTCTTTGTGTGTTTCATTCCACAACTACACTTGAGAAAATGACACTTTACTTAAAATATAAATTTTCTATTGCGTTTGTATAATTTTCATGACAAATGAAAGTGGCGTGTGTCCATATTTAATTCCAAAAAAACAATGCTTTGGTTTGATTATTAGAAATTGTTTTATTAAGATATTTTCATAATCTCGGAAAAAAATAGATTTATTTATTTTAATTTTTAATTTTTATTATTTTTTTTCTTCTTGTATGTATTTCATATAATTTTTGTATGTATTATCTGGACACAGTGTCATACTGGGGTAACCTGTGAAGACACTGTGGTATGTGTATTAAAAATAAATAAATAAATTACAGGCTACCATTAAATATTGTAAAGCGCAAAACATTAAATATCTCAAAATTAAAAAAAAAGTGGAATTATGCTACTTTTAAATATAACGGCTCATATTTTTTGAAGACAGGGGTAGTTTTGAATGAACCATACAACGCTCAAAATATTTGAAGTAATACAATGAAGAGGATAAAAGTTCGATACAACAACTACATACTACCGTGCTCTTCGCAGATGGGCGCGTGCCACACTTTTGGGCCATTCTTAGGATGAGAGCAGCCTCCCTGCGTCGTCGTGTAGTTTTGTCATCTAAGGGCGAAATCACAGAGCGGTAAATGTGGCATGGGGCTTTTTATAGATAGTTTAAAACATATAGAAAAACAATGTGACGTGTTCACGGCAAGCATGCATGGCACACGGTGGAATAATACGTATTCACGGTGGATAAATATTACCATACAATTTCAACGACATAGGTCAAAAGTGTCGTTTTGAAAGGATGTGTTCCACCGTGTGCCATGCGTGCGTTTCACTTGTTTAAAAGTATCTAAAAAAAAACCACGAGCCACATTCACCGCTGTGTGATTTCGCCCAAATTGTCTTCTCGCTGCCGCATCTTTTAAGTTGTGCTCGTTCCTGTATGTTCAGCTACTTCATCGACCGCCATAAATTGAATTTTAATTGATTGATTATTCATTATTATTTTATATTGTTTGATGTGTTTTTGTTTGTATTGTGTTGTCTTTATTGTTATCATTGTATTATGTAGATCTACATAAAACCGGTACAGTTATGTAGAATGCACAGAATTTAAGTGTGAATTTGAGATAAATTTGTATTCCGAATATATGTATGTACATATGTACATATTGTGGAATAACTAGGACAGTGTATGTAGGTGCGAGGATGACTAGTCCCATACCTGGTGATCGACTGAACCTTTGCTTGTCGCTGTCTCGCATAACAGCGTGTGTCATGTCGCTAATTAGCAGCGGTAACAATTATCCGACACGCTCATATTTCGACGGATGTTGCAGCGGCGAGCCAACGCTAATTTTTCAATGTTCGAGATGCTCGTGCTAATTGGGTCACACGACACGGCCAAGGAATCGTCTATGCTTTCTCCTTTTTATTGTCGTTTGTTTGCGATGTCGTTGTTTCTGCGTGAGGTTGTATGTATTGGCGGATCTGGACCATCGTGGCTTATCCGAAGCATGTTTGTTTGTGTGTGCACTGCGGTGAAGACAGCACCATCAATCATTATTAGTGTCTCGTTAAGGAGACTTGTATTATGTGTGCATACATATGTATGTACAATACGTACATATTTATATAGGAACATCACTGCATCGCTTGCATATATGTACATATGTACATATGTAAATGCTGTCGGTGTTGTAAAAAATTATAAAATAAAAATTTGCTGATTGATTGTTTAAATCCCATTCATCAAATAAACGGTGTCGAGATTTTTTGTGTCAGGTTTTATATGAAGGTAATATACATATATATTTCTACTTGTACCTATGTACATACATACTTTCAGTTTTGAAATACACTTCTAACTGTTTTTGAATATTTTATGTCTTCGGTAATTTTCCTTCGACATGTTGACTAGTTCATAAATGTATGGTCTTGATTGTGTATTATAGATGCGAATTGGTGCTTGCTTACTTAATAAAGAAAGTATCCTGAAAAAGTTTTGAAACATAAAAAGTTTTCTCTATCAGAAAAACTTTTGTCGGAACAACAATATAGACATTCCGATGGTTTTGTTTAAGGACGAAAACACATTGAGTGGTATGGGACGTCACGTGTCCTTGGCTTCCCACTGTGACCGTAAACAGTGGGTGTTGCCCAAACCGTATTCGGGTGTACTTGCACGTGCAGAATGCATATGTTTGGGAGGTCGCACGTGTATGCATATATGTATGTACATACATATGTACCTTACATATTCAACCAACTATTTACTCCTACATTTCTTTAAATATGGGATTCACCATTATCTATCACTATCAAGCAAGGATGAATACAAGGATAAAATATCACTGAAAACACTCCAGGGGGTGATTTTTGGGACTGTGTACCATGAATATGGGTTAGGAGTGCTGTGTTTTTTTCGCATTTTATAAAGTGTCTAAAAAAAGCACGTACCACTCAGTGTGTTTTCGCCCTAAATTGGTTTCGTGTACATATTTATGTAAGTAGTAAATATTTTGTACTAGTTAAGACGTTAAGGTCATGTAGAAGTACATATCTAGCTACCTTAGATTTTACTCACTCACCCCAGTTCTGAGAACTCTAGCGTATCCTTTCTTCGGGCAGTCATTGAGTCCCGTTAGCCTAGTCCGGGGGGTCTCTGTTGTTCACCCACGAATGCACTTAGACAGTGAATACTCTCTCTCATGTTCCCACGTTGCAATATTATTTACTTACATGTCGGAGAATATTCTGAAGTGAGCTGTCTTATTGTTCGTTGTCCTCGATTAAAAAATACTAGTTTTAATTGAAATATTAGTATAACGATAATTTTTTGTAAGCATGTATTTTTATTTAACCCGGAACTACTACCTATATATGTATAATTATGTTCATATTATTTGTACATACATATTTGGTTCAAAAAAAAGTTGAAAAAGTTATCGCGATTGTTTATAAAATCATAAAGCTATTTATTAAATTATAATTGAAGTTTAAAGTCATATTCACACCTGTGCATATAATATTATATACATATACAAATATGTATGTACATATACATATAGAGGAATTCGACACGTTCACTTTTTAATTAGTCTATTACTAAGTGGGTAGGTAGGCGTCAATAAAAATGTCAAACGTTAAATTGCAATCCAATGCCACATTCGTAAGATCGTATCGCATTAAAATTAATACGAGTTTTAACTGTACTTTATGACTTGTACCAGGAGCAGACTGAAATTTTAGCGATCGTTGAATGTATGTATATGTAATATATGTTGACGGAAATGTTCGTCAATCGTGAGGTACATATCACTGCAAAATCGTGTTTCTCAAAGTGTCTAGTGGCGAACCGGTAATGATTTATATTCGTAAACTCGGCAAGATTTGCTGTATACAATTTGCTAGCTGTGAAACATAAATAACCCCCGATGACAATTGTGTGCTACGTTCGGACGAAATCTAGAATTGTGTTTCTGGATTCCTCCTCAAAAGTTTTCCTTTTGTACCGTAGTATCTGGTGATTCTTGCACTTGGATACCGTTATTTATTGCATCAACATAATATGTATATATTTTTTTTATTCATTAAGTTCTTGAGAAGTGATGCCTGCTCCTTTTTTGAAGGGTTGATATTTCTGTTTTATTGAGTCTATTAGGTTTTGATTATTTTCTATTATGTCCATAAATTAAACATACATAGAGATGTTTTATTTTCACATATGCAATAAGTTTTATTTCGCTTCAAGTGGCTTAAGGCGAAAACACACTGAAAGGAACGGCACAGTACGTCTTCGTGGCTTCCAGTCAAGGAACGGTGTTCCCAGTTCATTGTTAATTCGTACGATCTTTTTAAATAATAATAATCTTAATAATGATTTAGTCTAGATAAATAATAATCGATCTAGACTAAATCATAAAAGTATCTCCTAAATTTCTTCAAAAATGGTGCCTCGGATATGGCTAGGCTTGCTTGCTTTTTTTGCATTTTCAAAAGTATTAAAAAAAAGTGCTACGTGCCTTTCAATGAGTTTTCACTCTCACTCGTTATAAATGTTTGCTTTTCATGCATGTGTGTATGTTTCATCGTGAAACCATGTGTGTGCATACATATGTATGTATATAAACATTTTATTGTGATTTGGAGAAAAATTGTCGTGTTGTGAGTCACTGAGCAACAAAAAAAATGTTTTTGAGTTACCGGAGCGAAGAGTAAGCAATATTTACTAAGTTTGACCCACTAAATTTAAATATGACAATATTTTTTGTTGGCTTGCCCTCGTTTATGAGATTTGACCGTTAAAAAAATGCAAAATTTTTTCAGTTTTTTTTTGTTTTTGCAGTCTCATAAACTAGTATTGCTGTGCCAGAGTGTTGGAATCATTAGTTGGATATTTTTTAATGCTTTATAATACTTATATTTAATTATCTAGCGAATTTTAAAAGCCGAAAATATATTTCGTTTTGCTTTTTCATTAACTTTTAAATTTAACACGATTATATGTAAGCATTAAAATTATCAGAAAAATATTAAAAAACCGATATAATAGAAACGTCGTTTTTTTAACCCTCAATTTACAATTGGGTCAAGGATTTTGCAGCCGGTGCCGTCTCTGTTTCAGTCGTACATGAATTGATCTAATCCGTGTATTCAATGATTAATTGGCTTTTAAGGAATCGATGTTACATAATTTTAGAATTTTGGGTCTGCTTAGAGTACAGTCGATCGTTTGCTAGCAGGTTTAAAAACATGAGATCGATTGCTAGAGGTAGTAATTATGTTCGTGGTATTTCTATGTAATTAGTACTGCATAAATAATTACTTATGATTTAACTGCCTAATTTGTAACTGCTAAATAAATAATTACTTTCTAGCAATCGATCTCATGCTTTTAAACCTGTAGAGCGGAGCGCAGAATTTTAGGTGTACAAAAATTGAATAGTTTATCATTTAGTTTAGTCAGAATTTTTATGTTTGAATTTGAATGAAAGTTATATTACTGTGTAACATACATGTTTAATATTTTGCTACTTTTACCACATGACTAGAGTTCGGCGGTGGCGTTTCCATTTCCTAGGAAAGAGGGTTGACAATTGTCTATTACTATTGTCTTACAAAGTTAGAGATCAAAAAAAAAAAGGTTGACAATAGAAATTGACAATATTGAACCCATTTTTGTCGAAATAGAAACCAGCCGCCGTCCCACATGACTTATCAGCAGCTGCTGGAGCTAAGCTTCGGCGCGAAGTGCTATTTTGCAGGTAAGAGGGTTTGCTTATTGTCAACCTACATCGCTAGAGAGCAAATATATTAGAATATATAATTGAAATTGACAATAGTGAATTCATTTTGCACGCTAAGCGCCGATCTCTGGCTAGAGAATTTCGTCGACTGTTTCGCCAATATTATCCGAACGTAGCGTAGGACCTACAGTGTGCAGTAGCCGGTTGTCAGGTAATAACGATGCACCGATCATTACGACCGCAATAAATCTAATCAATAAGAGCCCACCACCATTTCGCGGTGATTTATACAACCATTACTGGTCCGCGGACAAAGATCGCCACACATACTTTGTCACAGAGTTCCAGAGTTGGGGGGGGGGGGGGGGAGGTGGTCCTTACAAGAAGACGACGTCCGGACTATGCGACCGACAAACAACATCAATTTGGAACGTGGGTAACGGCAATATGGCATATCGATCACCCGTCCCGCGAGGATTGCCGCGAATGTGCTCGACACTTCCTATGTATAGTAAATTCGCGTCTCTTCGGGCAGGTGCCGATTGACGTCGGTTTCGCCGGTGGCTTCTCGGCTGATGACGTTGGCCGGTAACGAGGCGTCATGATGCATCGACGTGAGATGTGGACGTTTGTATAGCGCCATTTTATTTTATCATCCGCCAAAACGTGCCGAGGACGACCACCCTAACGAGGCTTTTCTCACGTGCAAAAGTGACGGTTGTGCGCAACGGGTTCGCAGTTTGCATATACATACATATGTATAGGTACATACGGATGTATGTATGCACGCGTCCGTTGATGCAATTTATCTTACGGTGTTGTGTGTATTGACGCTCGGTGGAGTTCTTTGGCAACAAAAATCTCACCGTGAGTGTTTGTTGGCGTACGGTTAATATTGGAAAGTTACGTGCATCGGATTTGGATCTGAACATGTGTAATAAATAGAGGTAGGATAGTCACAGTGCTATCCATTGTTCGGCAAACCTTTAACAATGCATTTACAACCTTTGAACAATACACGGCCCCCTCAGACTCCGGTGACTAGTAATAAAGTGACCATTTTTACTTTACCTACATCATATGTACGTAGTAACAATAGATGAAGTTTTGTGTTCATGCAAAAATTCGAACTCGAGATTTTAATTGAACTCGGAATCTATCACTATACTATGGTCTAGAAAAAATGTATGTGTGTGTGTGTGTATTGGTGTCCAGTCAAAACCGCTCGGTTCATAAGTGCTCCGAAATAATCACCCCGTTATTACCGCGTGGCGCGAAAACCACAAGTGACATAGCCGCGCTGCCACAAAAGAAAAAAGCGTTGGAATATATGAACAAATTGAAATATGAATATCGACTTCGGTTTTGAGAAATAAAAACAAATATGGCTGTGATAAATGTATGTACTTATGTTCATACATATGTATCAGTGGCGTGCGGTGGAAAATTTTATTTTTCTGTTGCACAGATTGTAGGATACAAGAGCATGCTTCCCGACCAAGTCAAAGTTGAAATTGATATTTTAATCTTTTCATATATTCTGGTGCGGTTTTGTCAGCGAACGTTTTTTGATGGCGCGGTTTTGTCGGTGCACAGTTTTGTCGCCGCGCGGTATTGTCGGGGCGGTTATGTCTGTCGCACTAGTCGGGGTACCGTGGGTGTAAGTTCACATGTGTGTCTGTGTATTTTGGAGATTTTTTGAACACCGTTAGTCCTATCGAACTAAATTTGGTATCGGTTACTGAAATGCTTATCGATTACGACGTAATTTTTTTTCAAAATTTTAAGTTTACCGGAAGTGTACCTCCCCTTATACGCAAGTGTCCTCTTTTGGATCTTTTGGATTCAATTATCTCGTAAGCCGCTCAAAGGATCAGACCGGAACTTTTTTGCATGTAATATAAGTAATAAATTTCATACACTTATATTTTTTACACAACCGGGAGTAAATTGGATCAATTTGTATTACGTTTTGTTTTGATTATTGCAGGGAGATCACATGTAAAAAATGCATTCATAATAATCATATCCTAGGTGTGTGGTATCTTAAGTGTTAAGTTACAATAATGAAACATTGGAGTTTCGTCTCCGAATGGCCTGCATCCTTTGCTCGGAAAAACAATGAGAAAAGGCGGAAGGTGGAAGGGAATCTATGTATGTCGGATATGACACTCAATTTTCCAATTCTAAAATGTATTCCCATTGTCCAGAATGTGAGCTATCTATAAGTAAATCATTTGTATATACATATGTTTACAAAAGGATAAATACTATTATTCAATAGTTATAGCACTTCATTAGATGCTAAAATAGTGGAAGTATTCAATAATTATTTATATTTAGGACAAGTAAAGAAGTATTAAATAAGAAGACAGTAGAAGACAGTAGTAAAGAAGAAGAATAAAGAGACGTTTAAAACTTGGTTGCATTTGGACGAATGAATGCCGTTTTTAAATCAAAAATGCCACTTTGCTGAAGAAAAAGATCTTCGATCAATGTGTTTTGAAAGTGATGACGTATGGATATGAAACTTGGACATTGAACGCCAAGATGCTACACAAAGCCCAATGCACTCAAATAAATATGGAACGCTGTATGCTTGGCAGAAAGAAGAAAGACAGGAAACGGAATACGGATGAGAAGTATGACGTGGAGAATTGGATATAGTGGAAAGAGTGAAGAGATTGAAATGGAAATGGGTGGGCTACGTGGCTAGAAAAATGGACGAAAGGTAGGACAAAATAAGTGCTAGAATGGTACCCGAGAGAATACAAAAGGGTAAAAGGCATACCGCTGGGAAGATGGGTAGACGAGATATGTGTGGGGGATGAGAATTGCGCAAAACAGAGTCGAATGGAGGCGTGTTGGAGAGGCTTTCACCCAGAATCGGATGGCTGTAGATGACGATTTGCAAATGTACATATGTTCATACATAGGTGTGGAAAAAATAGGATTTAATTAAATTGTCCATCGCATTGGATGTCTCAGAAATCGTATAGCATTGTTCTCAAACATTCAATTTCTTTCTTGGATGACTTCATCTAAGGACTGAATTGAATTTAAGGCATTTTTGAACCATTTTTATATACGAGTATTTTAATATCAATTTTAAGGTGGGAATTACTTTTCATATAAAACACAATAGGTAGTTATTTTTCATTGTTATTTTTTGCGGATGAGCTCAGGGTCGTGATTGGATCAAAGGAGCTTGTCCGTCGTAACGTGTAAGTGGTGTGTGATGATTACTCCGGCACCGAAAGTGTTAATGAGGTCCCTGCGGGGTCGCTAACGAGCGCCATTGTTCTGCCGACAGACGACGACGACGACCGAAACATAATATTTGACGTGTGTCGCTAATTGTATTAGGAACCCGGATATATGTACTAGCAGGGGTGGACTGGGCCAGCGAGAACTCGGGAACACGTTTGTGACACCGTCCTCAGAAAGTGTTCACACATACAGTCACGGGTTCTATCCCGTATGCTGCTGGTCAGACCGTGGATATGTGACTCCAAGGTCAATCGTTTCCTATTAGAGTTTGCCAAGTTATCCAAAAAAAGGTTAGCACCCTCGGATGGCATACAAATACTCCTTGACGCTTTTTTGTAGAATTCTATTGCATTAGTTCTCCTTGAGCATCTTTGAAAGTTTGGATGTCTCGAGAGTGCAACTATCTCGAGTACATTTTTCCGGTCACCACATGTAAGTACTAGCAGCATAGATCAATATCTAGCATTTAATGCTTTCAATTGTGAGATCACGGGTTCTATCCCGGACATGTGCCGCTGGCCAGATCTTGGATATGTGACTCCAAGGTCGAGCGTTTCCTATTAGAGTTTGCCAAGTTATCTGATTTAATTGAGACGGTTCCAACGAATTGCCAACCATTTTCCATCCCTTATTTTCAGCATCTCGATTTTCGCTAATACGAAAATGCTGCAAACATTGTCCATATATGTCTCTGAGGCTGTTAATCGTTTGATCATAAATGTCGTGTTTAATAAAAATGGGTTTATATAAACCTGTTAAAATAATCCTTAATCTGTATAGCACACTCGTCATGTTGGAGCAATCTGTTTGATGAGTGTGCAATCTGTTTGATTAATTGAATAAATAAAATAATAAATATTTTTAGTATATGAGCCGTTATATATGAAAGTGGCAGAAGTCCAATTTTCTGTTCCAAACACTATTTCTGTTTGAATTAATTCACAAATTGTCATCACTTCTTTTAATTAGCTATGTCTAGAATTTCGGAAAAGCAGAATGAACGTATGTACATATTACAGGCCACCAGTGTTTACAACTACATATTGTTAAATGCAAATATTATATTTAATGTTTTGCGAGATATTACTCGTAATGAAGAAAAGTGGACATGCCACTTTAAATTGTAACGGCTCATATGTACATACATATACACATAAGCTTTTGATAAAATCAATCACAACCTTTTACTCAATAAACTTTGGTCCCTCGGAATCCGAGGAAATTTATTTCGTTGGATCTCTTCGTATATACTAAATCGTCACCAAATCATAATTCTCAATGGTTTTAGATCATCACTTAGACATATTCCTTCCGGTGTCCCACAAGGGTCGCATTTAGGTCCCTTATTCTTTTTACTCTATATTAATGATATCTCATACATCTTCAAACATTCCTTTATACTTCTTTACGCTGATGATTTAAAAATTTACAAACCTATATACACCATAGACGATTGTCATAAGATACAAGAAGATCTAGATAGATTCTCTATATATTGTTTAAATAATGATCTTTTTATTAATCTAGAAAAATGCTCTATTTTAAATTTCACTAGAAATAAGTCAATTATTACTAATCAATATCAATTAAATCATTCAATCCTTAACACGTCATCTTCTATTGAGGATCTTGGTGTAATACTCAATAATAAACTAGATTTCTCTGAACATATTTCTTTTATTACCAACAAAGCATTTAAATCTCTTGGATTCCTACTCCGCTCAACAAAACCCTTTAATGATCCTTATGTACTAAAATTACTTTATTTTTCCTTTGTAAGGTCTCACCTTGAATTTGCCTCAATTATCTGGTCACCTTTTTATTTATCCCATATTAATTGTATTGAGAAAGTTCAACTTAAATTTATTAAATCCTTACGCTACCTTTTTCCTACCTATACCCATTCTACTGTTTCCGACATTTTAAAAATCCTTTCTTTTAACAATCTTTCTGTCAGGCGACGACATTCTGATGCTATATTCTTCTTTAAGCTCATAAATGGTTTTCTTGATTGTTCTGATTTACTGAATAAGGTTAATTTCAGAATCCCAGTTCGATACTCTAGACGCGTTGCACTCTTTTCACTTGATCCTTTCAATACTAATTCCCAAAAATATTTTTATCTGCAGCGCGTTTATCGTATGTTTAACGGAGAGCTGAATGAGGTTGATCTGTTTGGTATTTCCCTACATCAATTCAGGTCTAACATCAAGAGAATCTTGACCGATTGATTCATTTTTTCTCCTATTCTATTTTTCCAATATTTCCATTATTTTTATACTTTAGTTTAGTTATGTAATGTGCTATTTAATCATATTATAGCTTTCATTCTTTTCCTTTTCATTTGTTTATTTTGTATTTACCTTTTTCATTTGTTTTTTATATTTGTAAATTTCAATTTCTTCTTATATTCTATCTTATAACCTTTTCCAAATATTTTAATACTATAGTTTAATTATGCAATGTACTACATATTTTGTCATGCCTTTATTCTTTACTTTTTAATTTTGTTTTCCTTATATTTATCTTTTTCATTTTTGTAAAAATCTATTATTGGACTCGGATGTTACATATATTATTTATTTACTTTTTGTTTTTTTTATACCTATCTCTGTACATCCTGTCTGTTGATTTTTCAATTAATAAAATAAAATAAAAAAAAATAAAAATACATATGTATCTCAATGTATGTATCTGAGTCTATCCATCAATTTCACGCCGCAGCATCATTGTTGTTAATTTAGCCATTTACGTACTATATGTATACATATGTATATATATGGAGAATGTTGTGTATTTAGATTTTTTTTCAGATTCCATCTATGCGATAAAAGCTAGTCTTTTCGTAACACTGCACTTTATTATACCCTTATTCCTTATTCCTTACTACAAAAGCCGTTATTAATTACCCGAGTCGCTTGAAACTTAATTCTTAACCGTTCCGGAACACTTCAACTTGACGCTGGTAGAATGGGAGGGGGGACGAGTGAGCAGATGGGCGGTGAGGGTGGGTGGGCGGTGGGGTGGTCGGGGTGTTGTCCACCCTCGGCTATCACCGCTCGCTGGACGCTTCCGAAGCTGAAACTTCATTAAGTTGAACATGCATCTAGATGGGAAATTAGTTAATGCTGGGGCAGTAAAAAGCGTATCGTTCCCATGCCCATCGGAAAAGCTCACCACTCGACGGCACAGAAATCAAGTTTGAATAATATATTTATGTGTGTGTGGAATACAACGCCACTCGTAAAGATTGCGGATTGATATAGTTTGTACATTGTTTGAATTGTTTTTGTTTTTTTTACAGCCTGTGTATATCGAATTGATATTTATGTATATACACAGAAGGCGAAATTATTAGTTCTGTATGATTTGTTACAGCTTGAAAGGAGCTAGATTTCTTGTACATGGTTTACCTTAATGGGATTGGTTTGGTACATGGCTAAATTCTTGACTTCTGTAATTTTTTTTAATATAGGTATATGTATATTTAAATTAGCTTGATAGCTAAGATAATATATAAATAAAATAAAATAAAAGTCATAAAAATATAGAGTGAAAATAGAAAAAGTTATAGACGTTTAAAAAATTTAAATCTGACATAGCAAGAGGGTGGCGAAAAGGGAAATAAATACGGCAACTTACTATTAGACGTCAACGAGAACGATATAAGTAGTATTTTTCAAACGTGTCTATTGCGATTATTTTTCACCATCGTTCTAGCGGATTTGATTTCTACATATATTGATGATCAAACCGAGCAAAATGGTAAAGTTTGAAAACGATTGGAAGAGTGTGGATAAGAACCTAAATATTGTCAGACGAAAAAATCGAAAGCAATTTGATAAGAGGCTTGTAAAAATTAGCAAAGTCGAACTACTGAAGCCTTTAATTTCTTAAAGCTAGCATGTTTTTTTGTTTGTTTCTTTAATGTATTGTTGTACATATAAACATATAATGTACATACAAATATAATTTATTTATCTCTAGCAAATATAAATTTATAAGCATCTCATATGTGCTGATATTACAAAATGCTACCCACTCTGACTTTATGATACTGAATATGTAATTGTTTGTAATTGACCAGGAAAGCACATTGAAGTTTACCTGTTAGGCTTTCCTGGTATGAATAAAATAAAAAAATAAATTACTCCTACATTTTAACACAATGGGCAAAACGGCACGCCGTCATGAGCGCGCTGATATTAGCGAGCTGACAGTAGTACACAAAATAAGATTATTTTGTATTGTTGACTGCTAATTTTAAATAAGTTTTCATGTCTAAGCTAACTTTATGCCAAAATTACACTTATTTAAAATTATTTTTTAGAATTATGGAGATATCATTAATTAGAAAAAAATAATAACACAGTTTTCTTTAAAGTACATATGTATATCAGTGTATCTATACTCTGTTATTATTTGTCAACCGCTTAAACGTTAAACGCTTGCTTTCCAAACTGCTTATATTATGTACATTGAATATAAAAAAATATAATTTGCGTGCTAAAGTTGACGCGCGTAAGTCGGCGCGCAAATGTCGCTGCACAATAAAAAAAGGGATGCTGTTGTTGGTATTGCTTTGTGAAAAATCAATAATTTAATTTAATACAGTCATTTACAGGATTATACACTGTCTCAAAGATTTGTTGCAACATTGCGAATTGACTGTAAGTCAACCGCTGATTGATTCAATCGATTCTTAAGTATCATTGCTATGCAAGAGAAAATCTAGAATGTAGCCTCAGAAATAGACAAAGTAAGAAGGGTATTGTCTCGCCTTGCAGACTGACTGAAAGTCACCAGGCCAACTAATTTATTATTTTTGCTGTATTCGACAATACATTGTGCTCAGGGATTAGTATTTTAATTTTAAAAGTGCATCTCCTTTATTTTGTGGAATCGTTTGAAAACTTTAACGTTGATGGAGAGGTCTACGTTGTTAGTATGATTCAAATATATATACATGTGTCGAATAAAAAAATCTTTTAAGTATAATAGGTAGTATGTATAATCAGATAAGATTTTACGATGCAATAAAAGCTACTTTTTCGATGCATATTCAATTGCGAAAGTCAACTTGTTATGCCATCGAAGCGTTTGTCCTTTATTGTTCGCTTTTATTACTAGTGGATGTATTTTTTTGATTCGATCGTGCGTCATTTGAAACATTCGCTATTGTTTTAATTTTCTAACCCTTTCAGGGACTCGCACGATGCGACTTTACGACGTCGTCAAGTCGTTCACGACAATAAATTAATTACCATAAATATCGTAAAATTCTTTCGATAAGATGTCCGTCGTAAAGATTGTGATACGTATCGCGACGTTGTCGCGACGTGCTTTGGAAAAACACTTTTTTTGTTGTTGGTGGTAATCGTTTTGTCGTGGTTAATATTAATGAACGACTGGTGACTGGTAGGGTTTCGAGAGCGAAGGGCGTGATGATTCAATTTAATTCTTGGGCGAGCGTTTCGCGGCACAAGTGGGGTCTCCGAGTGAGTCTCGTATAATTACAGCACGCCGGGCATTATGCACTTAATTAAAACTGTAAACTCATCGGGGTATTAGATGTTATTATTAAAGTTTTTTAATTAAATGACAAAAGGAATGCCACGTCGCCGCCGGCCCTGCTCTGTCTCATCCCGGTACTTATCCATCCGCTCGGTGTATAATTTTGAAAAGATGAATTTCAAGTGAGCACTGTTTCGTAATGTTGATTTGAGATGTAATTTTTTTGCTATTCGTTGTTGTTAGGCGATTGTGACATTGTCGAGTTTTAATTCGTTCTGTATGAAGAATTGCCTTTGAAAGCGCATGTGTGTAAATAGACTTTCACCTGTAATATATTGATTTTAATTTATAATTTATAATGTTTTTATTTGGACGTGGATTAAGACGTTTCGTCAATAGAAGAGTAATGAGCAATGACTTGTGTCAAATAATTGATGAAATTTTTCCATTTATGGACTATGCATGTGTGCAAATACATACATACATTCTATGCAGATTAATTATTCAAAAGAATACTAGTTGGTTTGTTTTTTTTTTACTATTTACATATGTGGGTTCTAAAGTGGTTTTCAAATATTACAAACAAGGAATGTGAAATATAAACGTTTTAAAAAATGTTGCTTGTTTACCGAGAGAACACGTTTAAATTAAAATTGCAGCGTTTTGACGTTTTGGGATTAAGAGCTGTTGGGATAATCCCAACAGCTCTAAATCAAATTCAAATTATATACATATTTTTGATGCACATATTTTTTTTGAATTTATAACATACATAGTGCTTCATATTTTAAATTTTACTATAAAATAATTATATTTTGGATATTGTCGCTATATACATATGTATGTACATATATATACATACATATGTATGTTGACCATATATTGAAATTGTTAAATAATGATGTGAAAGTTGGACATTAAAATGCACTAAAAGAAGTATGGAACGCTGCATGCCCGGCATTACGAGGGGAGATACGGACGTTTGGCCGATTGTGTGCCGAAATTACTCAAAACTCACTGAAAACAGATACATTATTCAGAAATCAACTCAACCTCATTAGAATTTGATATTTACGATAAATTAAACATTAAAACATTTCATTCGGCCAGCGTCCGACGACTTAGTGTCCATTAGCCATGACAAGGGTAGTGAATATAGTAGAGAAAGTGAAGAAATTTAAATCGTAATGGGCGAGTCACGTAGCTAGAAGAATGGACGAAAGATGGACAAAATAAGTGCTAGAATGGTACCCGAGAGAATATGAAAGGGTGCAAAGAAGGCCGCAGGGGATATGGGTAGACGAAATAAGAAAAATGTGTTGGATGATAGTTGGGCAAAGGAATGGAAGCGTGTTGGAGAGGTCTTCATCCAGCAATGGATGGCGAGTGATTGTAGATGATGATTGGATTTTTCCTATAGCGTGTTGATATCTAAAAAGAAGTAAATCCATGTATATTTTTGTCCAATATGCAGACATATAGATATGTTTTCAAATTTATTTGTAGAAATTATATGTATTATAATATATAGGTATAATAAAATGGCATTGCATAAGATTACGTTGAGTTTAATTTGAACGACGACCATATTTGGCAAGCTTCCGATTAAGTATTTTTTACCATTACCGGTCTCTTTTATACATACAAATTAATTAGTCAATATCGATCGGATTATTGAGAAAAAAGAAAAAGTGAAGAAAATTCAATTTTAGTTAATTATTTGCGGCTAAGCCGTTTCCGCGTCGATGCAAAACGACAATGGAAAAATTCCGCGATGGCGAATTTAATTAATTTCGTGTAGTATTAATTGCGATTCCGGTGGGCCACCTCACCCTCTCCCTCCTCCTTCGGTCTCCGCTCGCTCTCTAATATCCTCCAACCACCCACTCACCCACCCACCCTCACCCTCGAAC
Organism: Arctopsyche grandis; assembly: GCF_051622035.1. Taxonomy (NCBI): domain Eukaryota; kingdom Metazoa; phylum Arthropoda; class Insecta; order Trichoptera; family Hydropsychidae; genus Arctopsyche; species Arctopsyche grandis. The sequence continues at coordinate 12,980,408 of NC_135362.1, read as the reverse complement.
CTCCGAGCGTCGGCGAGATACATCATCAGCGCCCTATGAAATAATGGTTGTCAGTAAGTAATGGGATGATTGCATCCCTTTCGCACCATTCGACGGTCGTATGGCAGCGTCCCTTTCACCGACCCGACCCCCCTGTTCCCATCTCCTAACAACTAATTATAGTCCGATGGTATCTGCTAATTGGAAGAGCATTTCTCATTTATGGATACCCCACCTTTCTACGGACGTTTCTTCAACTCATCGTGCGGTTGCGAATAAGAATTTATTTTCATTTTTAATTGATACTATATATTGTATTCAATAATTCGATTACCTATATATGTATGTATGTATGTATGTACATACATATATTGTTGACGTCAACTTAATTACTCTGTTCGTGAAGATGCATACAGTAGTTCAAAATTATCGTGAAAATCCAAGATTATCTCTTGCATAATTATGTATATTGTATGTAGTATTGTTGAATAGAGCAAGAATGACGCTTATTATGGTTAAGTATTATGTAAGTTTAATAAAATGCTATGTTTGGGACTATATTATATTATATTATTTTAGGGTTATTAATTATAATTTTGTTAATTTTGTTATATTTATTTGTTAGTTTTGGTTTAAATTTGTTAATTATTAAATAATTCATTAGCAATTTGCTATTTAATAATAAAAATAAATAAATAATACATATCTCATTTCTAGATTTTAACTGGACAATGTATAGGTATCTATAGCGGAAAAGGTTTAGTTAATTTAGTCTGTTGGAGTCGTGCCTCTTCCTCTTGTTCCTTTCAAGGCTCTCTGAACTACATTATTTTCTCCATACCACATATCCAACGAATTAGAGAGCTACATATGATCATACATATGCATTTTATGTATTTAGATATATAATATGTAGTGCTGTCGATATCATCATACAGTTGTGTTGGACAACAACATCTATACAGTGGCGATCCAGGTCAAAGCTCACCCCTTGGAGTGTTTTCGGTGGTATTGTATCCTTACTGACATATGTAGGTATGACTGTGATCGATAACGATGATTCCCATATTTGAAGAAATGTAAGAGAAACTTGTCATGATAGAACGTATGAATTAACAATGACACGAAGATACGACCATTTACAGATGGAGTCTACCTAGGCATGCCGTGCCGTAGGATTATGTGTATCGGAGTCGTATATATGTACATAATTTTTTTTAATAGCATATTCTACATATAGTATTGTGATATATTTTTTGGGAATCGGTCCGTATTGGGTTTGCCTGAAGGTCTTCATGGTATAATCTAATATGTGATTTCGAAAGAGACTTTATATGTATGTATGTATGTTTGTTTGTTTGGTTCGTAAATCCGTGACGTTCAATTTATTAAAAAACAAATGAATATTCAATTAAATTTAAATAAAATAAAATTATTCAAATAATTTTAATAACATTTTTACTATTAGATTGGCCATGTTTAAGCGGTTTATATTACAAACACCGAGCGAAGCCGGGTAAAAACACTAGTTATAAATAAAATAAAATAGTAAAAATATCTACGTATACTTCTATATGTACATTGTACGGGTCTACCTCACGGCACCGAAAGTCAAAAGATCGAAAAAGCAAATATCGGAAGGCAAAGATCGAAAATCGAAAGATTTTAAGTCGAAAGATCAGAAAAAAAGGGTGTATGGTAAACGAACATTTTAGATTTTTTGATTGTCGGTGCGGCGACGGTCACCCACATTGTACATAATAATAAACATTTCAAGAACAATATTCAAATTTTGAATAATTTATTTTACTGTCAATAAGTTTTCATTCCAAGAAGGCATATTTTAAAAATTCTATTGGGTAGGTTTTAAATGGAAAATAAACAAATACGTGTAAATATATACATACATATGTACTGTAAATTGCAATTTTATTTTTTTGGTGCGAGTTGTGACGTGAAATACGTCTCTATGAGACAGAAACAGTGTACGCTTACTTTGGATTCAAAGTCCATAATTGGCTTCGTGTTAGATTTAAGTAATTGAATAATACGCCAAATGGGCGACAATTTATAGACGGGATTACATCGGTGAATAAATAGATTTAGGCGAATACACCCCGTTTTAAGTGATATAATCGGGCCAATCTGTAGCCCCATTTCTCGCCGAACGACACAACGCACCATCGAGGAAAATTCCCACCCCTCTCATCGTACTCGTATTGTATGTACGTCGGCTCTCAAGTAAAATTGTGAGAGTTGCGATCGGTGCGATTTGTGGAGGCCCGCGTCGAAACGTTTGAGAGGCTGCGGGAGAACCGAGCGCAGAAACAAGGTTAGCCGAGTATGCAACCGAACAAGCTAGCAAAGCCGCTTTATTCAATTCATCACAAGTTACTGCCTACGGCGGCCGCGATAACAATCATATTAGTCGACGTGCAGGGGTAGTAAACCTCTTGTGAATTATTTAAATTTGAAATAAATGCTTTGGGCTTACGTTTGTGGTACTTTGAATGCGGCCTGATTGAAGGATCGGCGTTGAAAAGGGGATGTTGCGTAGATTTTTGATTAAATTTGATAAAAAATTCTGGTGTATACACATACACATGTAGGTCATTGTAAAAATCTAATAATTTATTTAAGTACCGTATCAGCTCGAATGTAATGTGATCTATGTATGTACATATATGTATTATATATTTGGAGGGGGATTGAAAGGAAAATATTTTAAAAGAAACCAATCAATTTTCCTTTTACTGCTTTGTATAAAATGTTAGCCCCATTCCTATCTTTAATAGATTTTTGGAAATGCAACATTTCTTAAAACTTTTTTCAATACACAAATGTACATGTTACTAATCTTCTTCTAGGCGGTCATGATCAATTCCCCTCAGACTACAATTATTAGTTTTTTTTTATTCTTCGTGCAATAGGTATCAGTTGATGATTTCCGTGTCGTTAATTGCCTTTGAACGGTTTATTGACATATTGTGAGGTGAAACACAGTATTAAGTATGGTTTTGAACTAAACCACGAATGTACATAATAATGCGAATGCTTTTTGGAGAAAAATGCTTTATGTAAAAATTATCGCTTTATATTCGGACTGATACGATAGTTAGTTGGTTATAAATTACAAGAAGAGATAGGCTTCTCTTCAGGACAATTGTAAAATAACAAAATACGGTTCCAGTGTTCAACGAAAGAGAGTAAAAAATATCGTAAAAACTTGTTTTTTCCAAGAAATGAACAATAATTTTAATCAAAATAAGATGTAAATATGTACATATATTACATACATACAGATTTATAATTGAGAGGAAATACTACGTTCTTTCGTCATTTGGATTTCAAAAATTAATATGTATTGATTGTGTCCAAGAGCACCATAGAAATATAGAAATTTCTGATATCTGTCTATCAAATATCAACTATTTTAGTAGTTGTTAAAATAGCACACATTTATAAAGGATTTCTTGAGTACAAATATGGTAAGGGACTCGGTTTGCGAAACGATTCCCTCAGAACAAATCAGCGCGGAAACATATAACGAGGCTTTGGAGTTTTGCATTCTCGATCGACTGATGGACACATAATTCAGAAAATTAAGTTTTGAAGACAAACAAGATGTTATTAAGAAAGGTGGGCTACTTGAGATATTTCTGATAGCATAAAAATGCAAAATTATACTTACCACTTCAAGACAGGTTATTATAATTCAAAAATTAATCCCTCTCAGACTACAATTAGTATAGAACCCAAATCCGAATATTCGAATACTTTTTATACGAACTTACTTTTTTTTCAATCTACAGCACATTTCGTCCTATTTGATGTTCCGGATAACGATTCTCTTAAAATTTTAATAATATCTTGAACTTCTTAAAACCACAAGTAAATAATTTTAAGCTACTATTCGATATTCGATATTCGAATAATTGGGATCGCTACTACATATGTATGTAGTCCCCTGCTTTAAAAGTCACGGCACTCCTGGTTTTTAGGATTATTATTTTTAAATTTTAAAACTCAACGGTCCACCAAACTTAATTTTGCCAACGGTTAGTGTACAATGCTTATTAAAAATTTATTCAAATTGTTCGTTTGTATACATATGTAGATCGAAAATCAAAAGGTTTATTAATTTTTTACACACAAAATTTTATATACATAGGTTGAATTATTTTGAAATAAAAATTATTATAAATTCAATGACTATATAAGTGATAGTATTCTATTGTTAGTATTGTGATTTTTCATTTTTTTGTCATTTTACTGTGAATATGATCTTAATGTTTTAGTAATCGGATTGAATCTTCGGTACGGCGCGGCGAGGTGTTTAGATGCGATTACACAATCTGTGTATTTTTAAAACGTAGTTATTTTATATTTACAAGGGTAGAGGGCGCCTGATTGGGGCCCCGGTGGCGTCGTTACGTTTTCCCGGCCGTTAAGCGCCGTTTCGCCGTTAGCGACGGCTTTCACTAACGGCGCACAGTAACGAGCCGCTAACGGAACTCCTCGGAGCTTTTCATTGACATAACAACGACGTTGCTTACCTTCAAACGGTCACCGATTAAACTATAAATACGTACACATGTACACGGAATTGCATTTAAACGGACAAGTGCAGACAAAAATACACAATATATTTTCATGCCTAAATTTACACAGACGAGTCTAACTATTTTCTACATGTGTAATTACATATGTACATATATATTGGTAAATTAAAATAAAATTCGATTTTAATCATGTGGTTTATATATTCGACGAAAAACTAAAAATACCACTTTTAAATCGCTTTTTTATTTTTATTTTGTATAAAATATACAGCACTTTCTAAAAATCCGATTTTCCTTCGTTTCGTGTATACGCGATTGATTATTCAATTGTACGAGAAAGCTTATACATAGAAGCTCTTTGCTTTTTTTTTGTTTGGAAGTTTCTGTTGAAACACCTGTTGTCGGATGATAAACGACCGGTTGGAGCACCTGGTGACTGTTTGGCTTAAATCTTGTCCATATATGAGCGTACATATATATTTTTTATTTTATAATTTAAACGTAAATTTTGACTCATTTTAATTGCTTGAATAATTTTTTTAGCGTGTACGGACAATTCATCGCGGGGACAACTCATTGACAGATTTCATACAAATATATTTTTTCCACAATATTAATCTTTAATTTGTATGTTTTTGAAATGTACATATGTAGTATATTGAAACCGTTATTCAAATATTTCGAGCAATAATTTTTGGAATCATACATTTGTAGTTGTAATCTTTTTTAATTAAATTAATTGAAAACTTTCTAACTTTCTTTTATCAATAAAATATATATTTTGTTCGAAAATTTTTACTGCCGTTTAATATAATTTAAAAAATGGAAGAAATCTGCCGGCAATTTGTCCACGCGATGAAATGGTCGTGCGAAGAAATTTATCAAAATAATACGAGAGTAACGAATTGACAATGACATGAAGATAAGTCCATTCACATCTGGAGTCTATCTAGGCATACCATGCCGTACAATTATGTGTGTCTGAGTCGTATATACTTTTTACAAGGCCATTCTTAGTTTCATTTCGTCTATTGGTGTGATACTATTATTACATTCTTCCGCTCGGTTTGAAATTTTGCGCGGTTTGGTCACCGATAGCAATTTAAATCGCTTACGCAAATGTGACGGTGAAAAATAATCGTAATAAACACGTTTAAGAATCCAAAAATTTTGGAGATGATGTCAACTGATGGCCAGTCGCCTTGTTTGTTTGACTTTCCGCCACCCACTCATTTCGTCAGATTTTAATTGTTTAAACACCTATAACTTCATCTTTTGCACTAAGAGAAATGTACGTAGTTTCGATTTAGTATTTGCATATTTGAAGTATTTTATTTCGTGAAACTATTGTCGAAAGGGTATTTCAACAGTGTTGGAATAAATTGTATGTGTGTATTTCAAGCGATGCAGATGAGGATGAATCAAAATGGTGCTGCAGAAAACCTTTTAGCAGTAATCCTTCAGAGTTGTTTTTGTCCCACAGAATCAAAGGCGGAAAAGCGATGGAAAACAGTCGAGGATTTTCAGCTTTTACATTCACTTTGCTTCAATGAAAAATAAATATGTACATACATATGTATTTATTTTATATGCTTTAATACACACACATATGTAGGATATGTTTATTTCTACTTTTTATTTTAATTAATGGGATTATTATTAGCGTGAGACTTTGATACGCGTACGCGTTTCAAAGTCGTCTTTATTTCAAAGAATAAGTCCACTGATCCTACGTAGAATTGTTGGAGCTTTTTTTTATCCTATTCGGCATACACAAGGGTTGTTATTTTTTTTTATTATTATTTTAAAAGCTTTTCGTTGTTCGTAACGGTCTTTTGTGAGCGAGACATAAATATTCAATTCTTTTTCAATCCTTTCTATAATTTCGCCGTTCGCCTTGCCCGCCGTACGGCGGCCATATTTTCGTTTTATTAAAATGGTAATGCGGGATTTAGATTGAAAAATGTATATTAATTTTCGATGATGAATCTCCGGGTTGTGCGCGGGGGAGGGTCGGTCGGGATGGGTTTTGGGTGGTTCCTTGTAATACATATGTAGGGGTTAGGTAGGAAGAAGGGAGGAGTAAGGAGGTGGGGGAATGCCGGCCTGGAGGATCGCTTAATGCTTTTTCCATTTCCTGGCGGGGGAGGGCACTCTATCTGTCCGGACAGCTTCTTTCTTTGTGATTGCGGATGGCTCTGCTTAAACTACGTATTTATCTTGCTTACCGTTTATTTGCTAGCTTTTTAGACACACACACACAAACACGCGTGTGTATTTATATACATACATATGTACATATGTAGGTTGAACCCCACACATACATATGTATGCATGTATAACATAATATGTGAGTTTTACTTTCATTCGTTGTACTGAGCATCACGTATTCGTTTGTCAGAAAGAAGACGTGATAGATTCATGTTCAACTAAAGTATGTACTTTGTTAAGAGAGTACATTCGGTGTATGTATATTTTTTAAGTGAAAAAAAAGTAATAATACTTTCAAATCTAATTTGATTGTGAGAAGCAATCGGTTTTATTTACTCCATGTGTATGAAATGTAAAACTGCTTTATCCGCGGTAGAAGTTATTACACAGTTCGAGTACCTATGAATGTATGTACATATTGGTCTCTATTTTGCACTGCATATTTGTATTCGGTAAATGGAATTGAAGTGAATTGGAGATATGCCCACAAATAACTACGAACTATCCAAATTTGATCAAAATGCAAATTTGATCTACGTCTATTTTTGAGGTTACATTATATATTAATAATTGCTTTGCGATTACTTCTATCATACGTTAAAGTGAACTACAGTGCGCGGATCGCGAACATGATTAAGCCCGATCATAAGTTTCTACATATATAACTCGATTTTTATTACTTTATCGATCACTGATCACGTATTCATGATTTAGAAACACCATTTTTGAACACCGTTAGTCCCATCGAATTAACTTGGTATCGGTTACTGAAATCCTTATCGATACGAACAATTTTTTTTACAAATTTTTAAATTGACTGGAAATGGTACCTCCTCTTAAAAGAGTCCTCTTTTTTCGTTTTTGAATTCAATTTTCTCCCAAACCGCTAATTGAATCGTATTGAAAACTTTTACATGTAAAAGAAATTATAAATTTTACACCCCAATATTTTTTAAGTCGTAAGTAGTACTCTTACTCTAGAGAATCGTGGTTTTTTATGTTTTTCTCAAAAACCTTTTAGTTTATTGAACTGAAATTTTATATCTAGAAGTTTAAGTTTAATAACAAGCTATTTACAAAATTTGGTAAGCGTCGGTCAACCGGAAGAGGCAGTTTACTCTTGGTCGATTTTTCTTCCACTATTTTTTTCAACCTCTTAAAGATGCGTGCTCTTCACAAAAAAATTCAAGTATTATTCTTGTATCAATGTGATCAATAAAAAAATCATTAAATTGTATAAACCGAAAGTGTGATTTTTTCCCCTTAGAAAGGTCAAAAATGTTGTGACCACGATTCTGTCCATATCCCTGAGCGTATCAACTTGAAAATTTATATTTGTATTTTGTATGTACTAACTAAAAGCTGATAAGGTTTTAGTATTTTTATTTAAGGTTTTAGTATTTTTAGTGAATATGTATGTGCAGTTAAAAATCGAATTTGTTTTGTGACCTTCGTGTATTCCTCAAATATATTGAAAAAGTCATGGGTTGGTCACATCCGAGTATTTTAATATACAAAGGAACCCGACTGCTTTTCTTAATCCTTTTTACACACCACCGTCTCGATTGCATCGATCCCACGCTTTTCGTCATTGATGCACTAATGCGAAATTGCAATTGCACTTGTATGCGGTTTTGCCGTCGGTTGGTGAAAAGCAGTCTGTTGCATGGCTCCCCCACCCGCTCTTTTTTTGTAAAACGCAATTTTCGTTTTGATTGCACCCATCCCTCCCCACCTTGCCTCCCGACTGCACCCCCTCGAACGTCCGCTCACCCACCTCGAACCCACCCACCTTCGAAAGGCGTGGGGTAGGGGGGTTCACCTCCCGCGCTCCCCCCTGGATACAATGGAAAAAGTAAGCAAATTAAAATTAGTGTAATTTACGGTGCTGGCCTCCCCGCGGAATAAGGCGACCCGGCAATATCTATATGAAATTTTTAATAACCCAACCCCTCGTTCTCCCCCCACCCCTATTCCGCCTTTTCTCCCGCAAGGCCTAATTGAAAAACGAACAAAAATGCCGAGGCATTAGCGCTAACGATATGTTTAATTAAATTTCTGCCTAATCGACGCTATATGTGTGATATAAAAAAATAACGAATATACACCCATACAGTGTCTATGCTTTCGGGTTAAAATGCCGACAAAAAATGAAAGCTGAATTTAAATTCCTTAATCCAGTATATGTTTATTAGAAGATTTTGTTACCTTATTACATCTTATGTGCGTAATTAATACCGGTTGTTGAATGAAAAACCTCATGTATGTACATATATTAAGTGAGTATTGTACATAGGTTATGATTAGCGCATTCTATAACAAAGGTGTTTATATTTAATGCATAATTGAAGTGGAGATGGAAAATTTTATATAAACAACAAACGTGGAGAATAATTCGTTACGAAGCCGGAAAATGGTTAAATCCCCCGCAAGGTATGAGCGTGCTCGTAGCTTTTATAAAGGTGCTTTTACATCGCCAAGTTGCATATTTTATATACATATACAGATGATTTTATAACAATACTATAACGCGTAGACACGTTAATATAACATATGATGATTCACGAATTAAATATGTTGGTGCAATTGTTATAATATTAGGGTTTTTGATTCCGCATTTAAGGGAATTAATTCCATACAATGAGTTGAATTTCGGATTAAAGAAATTCAACTCATTTTCAAGGTAAATTCATACTAGCTCAGCATGTACTGGCAACTCCAGGTAACCATCAAGTACTGAAAATGTTCTTTGGTGCCTTTACTTATGAGCCGTTATAATTGATTCATTTTACTTATGAGCCGTTATAATTGAATTGGCTCATTTTACTTATGAGCCGTTATAATTGAAAGTGGCATAAGTCCACTTTTTTTAATTACTTCAAATGCTTTGCGTTTAGCAATATTTAAAAATACTGGTGGCCTGTAATAAGTTTGTTTTGCTTTTCCAAGATTCTGGAGGTATCAAATTTGATAAAAAAAAATGGTAATTAAGTCAAACAGAAAGAGTCTTTTTGGAACTGAAAATTGAACTTTGAAATATACATTTATATATAAATATAACGGCTAACGGACACAATCATATATTCCATTGGCGCAAAGAATATTTCCGTACTTTCTGCTTACGTGCAGTTACCGGTACGTGCTGTGCGTATTATGTTTTAAATAACGTATTGTTATTTAAAACATAACAAGATACATGATTTCTGTTCTCCTGCTCTTACGTGGTAATACGTCATGCCCGTTGTTGCTGGAGCAGTTGGGGCTTTATGTCCCTATTCACTATGTGCGTGGTAGACATCATCATTTGCTGGCTGTACCTCCTGCCCGCACAGTCCTTTTTCGAATGGCTCCTATTCCAAGAGCTATCCGACTTCTTAATGAAATCGTTGTTGCCGAGACTGAATGTGATATTTTCCACCTTAGTGAGCGTAAATTGTCGGAAATTACTCTAACCCATTTATCTGGTAGTCTGCGCTCATCATTGTTTTCATGATTGATTGTGATTTATGAGTGAAATTTTGATTAACTCTCTTCCATTTGGGCCTTACAGGGATGTTTTGTATTTGCAGTTGTTTCTTACATATTTATTGAAACTGGCTGTAGGTGCAAGGCATTCCTTATGCTATATTTTATTTGATATTTTTACTTTATCTGTTATTATAAATGCTATTTTTTATGTATGTATGGATGTATTTATGTTTATGTTTAATTGTTATTTTGTTTTTTTTTCTTTTTTGTGTTATATTTTTTGACCATTGTGGCGCTTTAGGAATTCCTGTTATGCCACAATGGTCTGTTTAAAATAAATAAATAAATAAATAAATAAATGATCGTTTGATTTTTCTTACTTAGGTACTATAAGAGTAATTAAAATTTTTGATCCGGGCTAATGGAGTCTTGCGGTAAAAAAAAATGAAATCTTAGTGGAATTTATGAGGCATACATATCTGCAAATCTATTATATAGATTTATCGTAATTGAATTCCACTCAAATATAATTAATAAATCGCTGTTTAAAGTTAGCGGAAAGGTGTGAGTGTGGTTGTGCCCTATTGGCCGCGGTAACAATACGCCGGCCAGCTCAAGTATCCGATTATATAACACGCAAAATTTCAATTACAACTTGTAATTAGTTTTTGGAGAGTTTTTCTTTCAAGATACATCTATCCAGTGGGCTCCTTGCCGCCACCTCATCACCACCTCGCCTGGCAACGCAACATCACACCCACACAACCTTCTACCCCCTTTACAAACGTACATACATTGTACGTATTTAGATATGTATATTCGGACCAGGGTCATTGTCAATATAAATTTAACTAATAATTGCTTGTACATTTTTTAACAATTAATTACAATGATATTCGATTTGAGGTTGTTTTCGGGAGTGCACCTACATATGTACATACATATATGTATATCTGGCTTGATGGATCAAGTTTTCGTAACGATAGTATTCTTCTATTGGATGACGGTTTTCAACTATTGTTCAACTTTTTTTTTAATTTCGGTCAGAATTCACTTACATTAAATTATTCAACATTCATTCCATCTTGTTCTAGTTTTTTCTATACATGGGTACTGCATATTTGGGCAATCTCTTTAATTTGTCTACAATAATAAAATAAATAATTTTATAAATCCCAATAATAAATAATAAGTATTTAGGTAGACGTGATGACAAATCGTTTATGTCATCATTCAATTTTCATCTCATATGACGTTAAAAATAAAAGCAAGATTCAAAAATGATAATTCTTCATAATTGTAATTCAGTCTATAACCGTCTTTCAATTGTAAGTTTCTTTGGGTTTTATATTTACTGGTTTTTACCGATTAAAATTTCAACGGATGGCTTTGAAATTTTTTTCATTTCTTGCACTTATTTTATATTATTCAACGTTTAATACGTGACTTTTATAGTAAATTAGTGTTTTTACCCGGCTTCGTTCGGTATTTGTAATATAAAACGCTTAAACACGGCCAATCTAATAGTAAACATTTTATTAAATTTATTTGAAAAGTTTTTTTTTATTCAAATTTATTTGAATATTAATTTGTTCGATGACGACACAGATTTACGAACCAACAATGGTTATATACATACATACATAGTTAAAAAGTCTCTTTCGAAATTATATATTAGATTACAGTAATTAACCTGCCAGATTTTGCATTATTTTAACTTAAAGTATGTACATATTTTTCCTGAACCCTTTGTGACCATCACAGTAGCTAGTAGATTTTTTTTCACAGTAAGACTTAAATTAAGATTAAAGCTTACTTTCGTACATAAATACGTGATGTTACTGTGAAAAGTTACTATTGAGTTTTAATGAAAAAAAAAACTAGTAAAAATCCATATTTAGCCAAATCGTGGATCTATCACCATTGTGTTTTATATGTAACCGGTGGCCTGTATGCACATAATTGTGCACTCAGTAAAATATCGCAATTCGGATCAACGGGATTGATAATTTAAAATTTCCGATCATGTGAACGAAGTGATATACTGCATTTCTTTCCACGATATAAACGATATAAGGGGAGAAAGAGAGACGGAGCAGGGCTAACGGACATAACTTCGCACACACGCACGCATTAGTCTTTTATATAATACAAGTTGTTTAAGCCGGCTTCGCTCAGCATTTGTAATATAAACAGCTTAAACATGGCGAAAAAATCGAATCGTTCTCATAGAAACTTTGATTTGTTTTCGATGTTACCAACCAACATTACATACTTACAAAGTCTCTTTCGAAATTATATATTAGAGAATAATAAGATTAGATTATCGAAAAGTAGACTAATCATTTTTTTTAAATAACGGAATATGGGGCTTATAAATAATGTACAAAGGCACATCCATTTATTTTTTCTTTCACATAATTTGGCTATATGTAGTTCACTTCATTTATTTATGTACTTGATTTACTTCTTAAACAAATTAGCCATCGTATTCCAATTTCAATCCTATTGGTAGGAATACATGCACCGTGAAATTGATTCGATTAATTATACTATACGTACATATATGTATGCAATTCTCGGTAATTTTTGATGAGCTCATCGTGTAAATTGTGGGTATGTGTAAGTCTCCCTCTCTCCCTCTCTCTCTCTCAACTGTTGTAATTGAATGCCGCACCCAATTTAACAACGCGAGGAATCTTTTGAATCCCCGGTCCGGCCCTGTGCGAAATTGCCGGGAAGACGGTGAGCCGGTGGGTGGGTGGGTGAGCGGGTGTAAAGGGGTGGGTGTGGTGCTAGCCGGTGAGAGGGTGGTTTCGGGGGTGGGCGCGGGAGGGTGGCCCATAAACGCTTTTCATTAATTAAAAATAAAATGGGATTTAGCTTTCGTTATAAGCCTTCTTTTTCGCCATGCTGCTGAAATTACTAGAAATATAATTGAACGCGAACCGCCGTTTCTCAAACTTTTCTCATAAAAGTTATGCACGGCATAAATTTCTCCGTCGTCGTGCCGCCGCAGAGCGTTGACGTTTTCTTTTCAACGCAAACCAAAAGGGATTATTAATATTGTATTATACCTATACATAGGTACGCGATGTTCATTGTGTGAAATTCCAATTTATTTATTTTACAGCTTATTGTATTATTTTTAATTACTACCTATATATTACGTACTTATTATATAATCGTGAATTATATATGTACCCATGTTCATATGTACGCATATAAATTGAATCGTTATGTAGTGAATTTCATATGAAAAGATGCTTAACTTTGTTTACGTTGTTGTTTAAGAGGTGATAGTTGGAAAACGATTTATTTAATAGTACATATGTATACATATGTATGTAATGTAAAATATCCCATTTTACATGTCAGAAGTTTTAAAAGTATATCATCAAAATAATTTACAGTCATTCGCTGATTCCACAGCTGGATGAAGGTTTCTCCAACAAGCTACCATTTGTCTCTGTTTTGAGCAACTCCCATCCATCTCATCCCACACATTTTTCTGATATAATCCACCTATTTCCTCTGTCACCTTCCTTGTAACCTTTACATTCTCTCAGGTACCATACAAGCACTTCTTTCGTCCATTTATAGTCCGTTCTTTTAGCTACGTGACCCGCTCGTTACCATTTTAATCTGTTTACTCCACCATTACACAAACTATGAATGTACCTTTGTTTTACTTCTCACCCATGTATTCCGTTTTCTATCTCTCCGCTTTATGTCAAGCATACAGCGTTCTACACTTCTTTGAGTGCACTGGACTTTATGCAGCATTCTAGTGTTCAATGCCTAAGTTTCGCATCCACACGTTATCCCTGGCAAGACACATTGATTTATGGATATATCAATGATTTTAGAAACATATGTATAAGAGCCAAAAATGTATTTATAAATTTTCTTTTCATCCAGAATTTGAATGTTCAACCTTTTAAGATTTTAAAGATTTTCAGTATAAAGATCTACATATTTGTAAATTATTGACTTCTGGGTGGTTCAGAACTATTCAAACTCGGAACTCTAATCGAACTCGGAAATTATGTACATATGTAATTCAATGCTATATCAGTTGTTTTTTTGGAGGAGGTGCAAAAATGAGCAATGTATCGGTATTTAAATAGAAGATTATACCTATGTATATAATGTTGTGATTATTATTTTCATTTTAATTTGAAACATTTTGTATGAATTTTACATTTTGTATCTACAGGTTGCCCAAGGCGACATCTATGATCAAACTTTTGTATATTAGTACCTACCAAATAACGTAAGTACACATAAATATTATACACAAAAGTTCATTTGAAAACACAGTGTGACAACCCCTGCGGAAGTCGCTATAGCAGCTCCATCACGATGTTCCTCTTCCCAATAAATCGACCAAAACTAAATAGTTAATTGCAGTATGCGTTAATATTGCTATTGTTTCACTCGACTCAACCAGGAAGGTCGACTGTCCCGTCATTACATCGTCATCGTCATCGCCCAGCTTTTAAATGTTCCATCGATGCCAGCCAAACTACACTCTGCAAAATGTTCAAATTATTGACGCGAATTAACAACTGCGTAACACTAAATACTATTCAATCTATTGAATAAACCTTTAACGTTCACTTATTTTTAATACGATACTATTAAATTATTTAAAAATAAAAATCTTGATTTTTATACGAAAAAACAAATGAAAATGTTTAATCGTTTTTCAAGTGAATTTTCATCACAATTTTCGCAGAAAATTTAAACACGATTTTATCGCAAATTAAGCACACTGTTATGGCACTTTTATGCGACTCGAATATTGTACAATTTATCACGAATAAGGTCGACCTGTTAGTTTCTAAATAACCAAGTATTTACATATGTATGAATGCGTAGATTATGTATGTAGTTCGTACGATTGAGTATATTGTAATGAACATAAATTAATTAAAATTTTCGTCTTAAAAGGTTGAGCGGTAAAGTTGGAAACCTTGGAAAATATATAGTATCTGGAAACTTTTCAAAAACATCATATCAAAGGCTTTTAAGGGGCTTTAGCCGTGACAGGCTAATTACACCGCGGACCCCTCGTAATTAACCGTTTATAATGAGGTTTCTATGTTTGATCGGACGGGCTCATTGTCGGCAGCCGCCTCGAAGCTTCGGGGAGCTTTCGGAGCTTTCCTCCTTTCCACCCCCCTCTTTTTCCCCCGCCCTCGAACTTCACTTAATGAGATTTGTTTTGATCGTTATCGAAACGCGCTTTCATTCAACTTCAAATCAGCCACGCCATTACGGCCACTCGGCTCCCGTAATGCCAGATAAATAACAATGCTTATAAATAGCAATTTATAAAGCGACCCACACTTCCTATAAACAAAACCGTATACATATGTATATACATACTTCAATCTCTCGTACAGTGTAAGCAACGAATATAATGTATATTTTAAATACATATTTGCGTATTGTTACAGGAATTTGTCCGTTTTTAATAATCGTGTTGTGTTGGTAGTGATTTTATTCCAAGTAAGAGGAGTTTTTTGCTCTCGAAAAAAGTTTTCGTGAATGTTGCCAGGCCCGACCCGAAGGTATATGGCATCCCTAGACGATGTAATTTTCAACGCCCCTCCCCCCCTCACAGAATAAATTGTATAAAAGGTACATGTTGAAGAAAAAAATATAAAATTAAGAAAATTATAAATTAAAAAAATTTAAATTGAGAAAAAATATTAAATTAAATTTACTGATTTTTATTGAAAATAGTCATGTTTTATGTTCAATATATAATATTAATAAAAATGAATAAAACAAAACATGGAAAAGTATTGTAAAAATGAGGGTGCCTCCCGGTGCCCCTTGGTTATATTGTCCCTAGACATCTTTGAGCCGGTCCTGAATGTAGCCGATATAAGATATTTACTAATACAGTTTAAATGTGCACGTATTTGTTATTTTAAACATTTTATTAGTTGTTATTTTTATTATTAGTTTTATTTTATCCAATAGATTTAGTAAAATACGTTTTCGTAATATTTAGTTTCTTAGTCGTATTCTTCAGATTGGTGATTTTTCAGGATACTACTCGATTTTTCTGGAGTTATTCCTATCAATAGAGTGGGAGTGAATCTTTTCTTTTGCTTCCTCCAACTCCATACTGTTGTATGGAGGTGAAGAAGTCAATTTATACTGTTGTATCATATTAAGAGGGCTGTACACCCGAAACCTTAATTTTGTTGCCGTTCCTTTCTTCGATATAAATATTGAGTGAATGTATATATTGACCGTTAAATAAGCACGCTGGACTCTATTCGTGAGTGTAAAAAAGAGGCGATTTTATAGATGTATGTCGGCTCCTAGCTCCTATAAAAAATAACTAATCAAAAAAATAAAAGCACAGATGCATGCCAATGGTGGATATCCATAGCATATTAAAAAATAATTTATCTAGTGCCATAATTGAGGAAGAGAGAAGTGTAATACGTTTGTATGGACAAGGCGATGGTGTCCAGCCCTCTTAAGGTTGTGTCATATTTTCAAGTTGAATTCTATTCAAGGATAGAAATATTGGTTTTACTGATAATGGTACACTTATTATGGTAAGGTATGGTACATTTTTTAGGATAAATCCTTTGTTTGATCCTAGGTCATTTCTGTTAAGATTGTCAACATAGAGTACGAAGTGTTTTTGAATACAACATATTTCGCACTACAATATATGTACATATATCGCGGATCATTGAAATTTTTGCTCATATTGTCGAGAGTGGAAGGTATTAGTTTTTTCTAAATCATTTAATGTTTGTAACATGTGAGTATCGACAGAGTTCACGGTACAGTAGTTGGAGAAACGCTGATGATGAACAAAAATTTATATTATATATGTATCCATATGCATGTACATATGTGCATAAATTGAAATGTACTCGCGTGGTATAATGGAGCACTTTATGCGGCATCATACAATACATTAGGAATTAATAGGTTTTTACTAAAAATGCACTTAGCTTAAAATAATATTACGGAGTGGGGCCGGAAATGCGCCAATGCACATCGTGGAAATGCATTAGTGCTTTTGACACTGACACGGCCATACACCCAAACGAATAATCATACACATTACATTTACAATTCTGTTTTATAGAAGTTTTGGTACGAATTTGGTTTTAAAGAGAATCCGGAATACGTCGTACATTTTCTTAGGTTCGACGTCAATTATTTTGATGCGAGTTTTATAATGCTGGGTTTGGAATATTGCGTTTGCGGTCATCGAAGTGTTGAGTGCGGCGAGTGTCGTCGCACATTGCGGATGCTGTGGGTCTTTAAACCCATTATTCAGCGTTGAGGTCCTTTTTTTGTTGGTGGTTTCGCGCCGCTAAGTGAAGCTTATCTTTATTTTGCTTCCTTTCGCCCTAATAAAATGCCACGCAGATACGTGCGGCACGCGTGCCCACAATGACGCGCGCCGATCGTCAACATTGGCGTTCGAGCTTTGGTCTTTTGCATTCTTATAACAGTTTTTTGTGAGGATTGTTCTATATGATGAGAATCCTCGACTGTTTAACAATTAATGCATTCGATGATGCTATTATACAAACTAGACTAACAAATGATCCCACTTCTGACACCAACGAAATGGCGAATAGCGCAACGATTAAATTAAAATGCAGTTTCTATGTCATAATTGTGTCGACATGTTTAGTTTTAGTGATTGCTTTATTATGTTTGTTAACAGGTATCATCGATGCTTTTTGTCTGGCAAAATATGGGGATTTGTAAAATTGATATTACAATTATTAGAAGTTTATAAAAATGCAAGAAATAGCGCCGCAAACATAAAAAAAAGACTATATGTACACACGAAGGCACATGCATACATATGCAAATTTGTACCGAGTCGGCCGGGCGAGCGTTTCGGGGTGCGAATTGACCACGAAGATTGTGCATGCTGAAGCCGTAGCGACAATAGCCTCGAGTGTGGTACATGTATCAATTCCTTTTCAAAACCACCCGTGAAATATCAACGGGAACAATACTAGTTGGATGCAGTATATTAGTTGTAAAGATTATTTATTTAAAAAAATCAATATCAATGCGTCATGTGGTTAATATATAAAAATAAAAATAAAATCATATCCAGAAACAAATATATAGAATAAAAATACATATAAAGCATGAAACATAAATATATAAGAAAAGAGTTACCATTGACCGTCGTTATTAATGTTAAATATCAAAACTCCTTGGCTTAATTTGTAGCTTTACTACAATTGGTAGGATGTATGTAATATTGTGAAGTAATTTGTTTGTTGTGAAAACTCGTGTCGATGAATAGTACTGTTATTTTATCACGCTTTTTGAAAATTTTGAAGGGTTCTGTATATTCATTCTGTTCCCCTATCTTATTTTCTACCCGGCTTTATTTTCCAACTTTTCTTTAAATATGTACATTTGATATCAATCCATTGAATGTTTGGCTTTTCTTTATTAAGTTTCGGCAATTAACCTCACAACTTATTTCAGGGTATTCCATTGACTTTTTCTCATTCGGTACGGCCGCTAAAATTATCCTCATAACTCAGACCACTCAATGAAAATTTTCATAAATTCTCCACATTTTTCAGATATTCTTAGCATCGTGCTGTGGATCAATATAAGAGTGTGTCTCAAATTGTGAAACCCTTACGATGGGACGAATAAAGGAGAACATAATGCTCTTGGAGCACTTCATGCGTCGACCCTACTGATGGTAAAGGTCGTACAGTTATTCCGGGAGGCAGCTTCCGCTCGGAATGGTTGGCGATCGCTGTCCGTGTCCGTAATGTATCCGCTAATGTAGTGGCGGCGGCAAGTGGACAAGAGAATACCGGATCCATTATGGATCGCCGCCAAATGGGCTTTGATGAAAGGCGCCTGAGTTGCGCCCGCCCACCCCTGCCGCCCCACAGCACATCTGACGTTACTTCACTCGATCGTCACACTATTCTCCACTTTTTTCCCATTCAGCGCTTCTCAAATGACGGTAAAATATAATGGAAAAGCCCCCCCCCCCCTCCACGTACAAAGCAATATGTACATACATGGTTACTGTGCCAATTGGAGGTATGTAGTCTGCGTCATCGATTAAACGAGGTCTCGGCGAATTATCCAAAAATCTTTAACAAAATGCTAAGTCGATTGTGAGATCAACGGTTGATACGATCCGGGAAAATATTACATTTAAAATCACTATAAACAAGTAACAATTACTAGCTGAACCCGGCATGCGTTGCAATTCCACAATAACACATGCAATTCCCGTTCCCGTTACTGTTGCGTTCTCGGTCCCGTTCTCGTTCTCGTTCCCGTTCTCATTTCTCGGAAAAATGCAGCAGCGAACACATTCGACATTATTCAATTGTTTGTTTATTTTACCTTAACAACACTATTGCGTTGCAATGCCATTCATTCCCGTTTTTCCCGTTTCCGTTTCCGTTTTCGGGGAGTACTTTTCTATTTAGCACTACACCACTGATCACAAGCCACCATTATTTTTAAATATTGTTGAACGCAAAACATTATATTTATTGTTTTGCGAGATATTTCTCAAAATGAAGAAAAGTGGACTAATGCCACTTTCAAATATAACGGCTCACGTATCCAACAGAAACTGTCTTGGTTGAAATTTTTGACTTGGCTGAACATTTCAACTTACGCAAAAGCTTCAGAACCAACAAACTAATTTTCTTTCTCACTGAGATTTATGCTTTGTAATATACGTAACATTTTATCACTGTTTTTATACATACATACATATACGTATGTACCTGAAAAGTCTTACAGGCCAAACTCCAATTCGCCTTTTTGGCCAAATACAAACAATTATGTTTATGCAGTATGATAGAGACATCTATTGACAAATAATACTAATATTTCGAGAAATAGATACATACATTTTACAGATTAGGTAGCATTTATAATATCAACAAATTTGAAATGCCATAAACTCGAATTTGC
The DNA here is from genome assembly GCF_051622035.1 of Arctopsyche grandis. Classification (NCBI taxonomy): domain Eukaryota; kingdom Metazoa; phylum Arthropoda; class Insecta; order Trichoptera; family Hydropsychidae; genus Arctopsyche; species Arctopsyche grandis. The sequence continues at coordinate 12,960,204 of NC_135362.1, read as the reverse complement.
GAGAGATAGGAAAGGTTTGCCATGTTTTTCATGGCATAATTTGCATCATATTGTTTTGTGTTCAACTGTTCAATCGGGATGAATTTTCGTAGTTTTGTACAAATACTAATTTAATTAAAATCTTTCTCAGATTTAATTTTCTACGAATGTGCTATATCATATAATGCACTGCGTGAAATTATGACAAAAACTTTTTATACTTGCTACATATGTACCTATACAAAGGGTAGTGGTTGGAAGAAAAGTTATTTACCGGTTGTCATTACCAGCCGGAGAAAATGTTACATTATATTAAAGTAAAAATCAAAGGAGAGTAATTTTACGATACTAATCCGTTCAGGGATTTGCATAAAAATGACTATCAATATATGAATTAGAAAATTTAATTTCAAAAAGAGGAAATAAATTGTGATTATTTAATAATAAGCTATGGTTATCAATGTTATATGAATATATCGATTTTCCCACACCTTGTTGACGAATAAACATTAGAATTAATTAACTTTTAATTTTTTGCTATCTGTAAAATATGTATGTACGTGCAAGCTAGACAGCCCTTGATGTGGTTATAAAAAAATGTTGAGCATATTGAAAGTCACGGCAGTTGGGTGGATATGGTATTTAATTAAAATTATTACAGTATCGAATTTGTGTACCTTTAGCTCATATGAAATTAATTAATTTTAATTAGGCGGGACGGTATATCGAATTGTGCACAATATGTACGGTAATAAATACTTGGTATATGTGTCTATTATAATATTGTATGTGTGTGCTTAAATTAATTTCACATTATACGTACATACATTCATAGATATGCATGTATGTGTGCACATTCGCACAGGTATTCGGTTAATAAAACTGATTGATTTGTTGGTATGTGTGTTTTGCAACGTTCGTAGTTATTATTGTTGTGCTGTAAGCCGTACACGGAGTTGGCAATTAAGCAGTTACAATCAATTCAAAATTAAATTTAGCAGACCGGAAAACCGTACCGCTCGTAAACCGCTAATAAGCAAAATCTGTGTTTAAAAATAAACATCGCCTCGTACGGTTCCGATAGGTATTTATCGGACGCTAATTCAATCGGCATGGTCTTTGTCTAATGGTTCGTTTATTTTAATGAGAATTTTTCAAACATTGGTGTATATACATTTGTATGTATATTTTTTATATTTTCCCATGATGCTATTATGAGTTCCCATTGGGCGACACCTATGGTATTAAACTTGTATTTATATACATACATTTATAAATTTGAAATCATATTCAAATAGTGGTGACATAGTGGGTAGTATGGTTTCGCCAATTTGATGAGGGACTGTTTCAATAATAAAATCAGATACATTGGCAAACGTATCCCGATAAGAACCGATCAATTTGGAGTTACAAATATCCAAGTCTGATCAGCAGTCCTACATTGTAAATACTGCCGATAAAATTCTTTTCAATCGAGGTCAAGCCAGAACTCGAACCAGGAACCTCTGGTTGGTTAGCATTAACGCAACCACCGAGCTATATGTATCATGTTTACATACATATATGTACATAAATTTTAGTTCAGTGTGTGAATCCTTTCTGGTTAACTACTCTCTAACCTCTCTTATATCGGGTAAGCACGATATGAGTGCAGTCTGCCAATTTGGCCACTCGCACGTTACTCATAATATGGCAGCTTCCGAGTAGCGTTCGTATAACGTCCAAGTCACAAAATAAGCGTAATCGGTCTGATTGCATTCGTATCGTGTCAACCCGGTATTAAAAACCAATGAAAAAAATTTGGTTACACATGATTGAAGAATGATTCTCGCATTATCGAAACAGTCCATTGCATTTGTATGTGATGCAAATTTGACTCGACTTCCGTTGGCAAGACAAAAATCCATTAATGCAGTTAACAGAGTGATCAATTCTTCCTCTGTCGGGATTAAAGCACTCTATCCTGCCACCCCCGAATGCGACCACCCACTGGACGTCAGCTACCTTTACAGTCGGCAAGCCTCTGCCATCATCCTCCCCCTATATACACCCATTGAAGGGGGGGTTTGAGGGGATCGAATGGAGGTGTACATTCCCAAACATGGTTCGGGGAGAGGACGCTAAAAGCATTCGCTAAGTGGCGAGTATTTGTCATTAATCCTTTAATTGACGAGAACGGCCAGTCACAGGCCGACTCCGTAAAACGAACGGAAAAAATGAAAACATCGACAACATTTCCTATATATTTTATACATATGTAATACTGTGCGTATACATTTAGATTATACTCTCTCAAATATAAGATTTCTTTTAAATATAAGCAAATTGTAAAGATTTGTAAGAATATACATATGTATGTAGTAAAATAATTTTTAATATAGGTGATACAGTAACTAAGGAAAATTTGGTTTAATAATGATTTAGTCAGTATATGCGAGGATTTTTGGCTGAATGGACATTTGGCTGAACGAACATAGACGTAAGGACATAAGCCAACGAATGTTCAGCCGAACGGATATTTGGTCGATTGTTTATCAAAATTACTCAAAACTCACTGAAAATGGATGCATTACTCAGAAATCATCTCAAACTCTTTGATAAATTTAAACAATTTAAATTTCATTCGGCTAAAGATGCCGACGGCCTAAGTGTCTGTTCGGCCAATCGTCCATCGGCCAAGTGTTCATTCGGCCAATAATCCGTCAACCGTATAATACGCGAGTAAGAAGTATCACAGAGAAATCATGAAATTCCAATGGGCGTATTACGCAGCTAGAAGAACGTACGACAGATTGAGGAAAGAAGTGCTCGATTGGTACCCGAGAGAATATAAAAGGGTGCAAGGAAGACCACTGGGAAGATGGGACACATTTTTCTGATTTTATGGGATGAAATCAGAAAAATGTGTGAGATGGGAGATGGGTGAGAGTTGCTCAAAACAGAGACGAATGTAAGCGTGTTTGAGAGCCCCTCAGCAGTGGATGGCGAATAATTATGATGATGATATATGAACTTGATGATCTGTGATAGATATGTACTTCATGTTTATTTGAATAAACTTCTATAATTCTGCTGATTTTCAGATTGGAAAATCAGCAGAATTGTACCAAAAATGGGAGAAAAGGAATGAATATTTATTTTTGACCTGGTGACTTGAACTATGCCTTGTTAAATGGCAGTATAAAAAAACGATCGGATAAGAGATAAAAATGACCACTAACACGAAAGCCATGTGAAACGTAAAGGAGGTATGTAAAAAGTGCGTGATTCCTATTCATCAACTAAGATATTTTGTCAATAGGAATTGCTTATTTGGAAATATCCCCTCTAGCTAAAATTTACCTAAACTGGAGTGAGGTCACTTGGAGAGAATGATAACCTTCGAGGTTATCAATTAGCGTAGAGTATGTGTATGAATTGATGTATGCACATATGTATGTGTGTTACTACCGACTAATTAAAACGATGTAAAAGCGACTGAATCTTGTATCTAGAAAAGAGCTTTGTGCATCCTAAAAGGCACCTCATAACTTTATAACACTTTTATTATTTAATAACCAGGAGTTGTTTGCATTATACGTACTCATCAAAAACCAACCACTTAAAATATGGAGCGAAACTTTAATAAAGAAGCTTTTATAAAGCAGTCGGGTCAACCTGAGTGGAACCATCAGCTGTTGCATATTGCAGCGAAACTTTCAATGCATATAACGCATCGATGCAATTGAAAAGCAGCCATCGAAGTGCTTAGAGCAGTCGAGCGGAGGCAGTCATCAGGGGGGGGCATCATGGGTAGCATTAGGATGCTGTCGCACGTGACTAATGCCATTTTGATCCGGATTCGAACCGGAACCCACCGGTGCGCTCGGCCAATTAGCCGCAAACGGCGCTTCGATCACGCTCCGGGACTTTTTTTTTGCCACTATCCTCTCTCCCTCTCTCCCTTCCCGCAAATGGGTACCGGGTTCGGATACCGGGAATTGCGAGCGCCAATTATGGACAATTTTGTCGTCAATTGCTCGTACGTGTGCGAGTGTGTGGATGGGGCTCGGGATTGACGCGATTAGGCGAGGGTCGCCGCGGGAGTCGCCTAGTTTGATATTATCCATGATTATTGTGAGGAACAGTCTGGCTTTTAACATTTAGCCGTTTGTGAAGGCGATGCTAATTTTAGTGTGGAAATTTCCCAATCGAGTAATCCGAATAAGGGTATTATGCTATAGGATTATTCGAGTTTGGTAGAGGAATGAATGAGTGATTTTCTCTTTGATGTTTTATTTTTGGGTCGCTTTGACCTTTGCCACATTTTTTTTAATGACATAATTCTTCTAGACGGCTTTATTATAAATATGATTCGACAATCAGTGTAAGTGAGCTCTTATCAAATGGAGCGTAATTGGGAATTGCTTTCAAAATCACGTCTCTTGTTTTGGCCTTGTTGTTTTGTCTAAGCCATTCGATTTCTGTTTGTTGAAAATTGAAAATTGAAAATTGAAAAAATTGAAAATCAATGTTTTCAATTTTATTATAAAATATAGTAAATAACCCACACCGCTTAGCACTGGCTCTACTGGCTAGAAGTATGGCGCAAAGTAGAGGGAAGATCTTGTGGTTATTACTAGAGACCGGAGCCACTTTGCGCCGTTCATTGTTATCAATGTTCACCGTGCATTGTTAATTTATATGGTGAACCTTTTTTTGCTCTCTAGCTTTGTACTACAAAGCTAGAGAGCAAATTAACAAAGAACGGCGCAAAGTGGCTCCGGTCTCTAGTAATTAGAACAGAGATCTACCATCTTCTTTTAGAATTTTTTAGAAGTTTTCTAGCTCAATTTCTGTACCGGATCCAATAAATCGGCATCCTTTCCCTCAGTTCCTCGCAAATTCGAGTTATTAGCATTTCGAATTTGTTGTATATTATTAAAATATGCTACCAATATAATGTATTTCTCAAAAATTTTCTGTGCATCAAAAAAAATTGTTGATTGTATGATACGTATGTATGTATGAACATATGTCTCTTTTGTATTATGTACTTATGCATTGTTATGTTTGAAAATGTACATATGTAGGCATTATATATGTAACACACATACACATATCGACATTGCACACCTACACATATCCACAAAGCCAATCACACATTCATTTATTTCGAACGGGTGAACGGGTTGGATCATCATATTTATATATAACATATAACTTTATTTTAATTCGTGTATCAATTCTTTCCCGTAACCACATGTTGAAATCCACGGCCACAACGCCATGTACATACATAGTTCTACATAGTATCGATCGACATTAATACATTTAAAAGTGGTTTGGATTGAAATTTTTTTTTTTAAATAATTGCACCCTTCTTTTAAGATCCACTCTTCATTGATACTGGGAAAGGGTTGGGTTCGCATTTAATATTTTTTTATTATATTTCATATGTATGTACATATGTGTGTAAAGTATAATGCGGAATTGTTGGTAGTGTGCGGTTCGTCCCATACAAGGAACTTCTACGTACCTCCCGTCCTCCCCCTACGCCCCCACATCCATCCCAAAAGAGCTACTCGCAAATAATTGGACATGCACCCAATTAGCCGCCGCCACTGGGCTCCTATGCCATCGTTGTCTCGCTCTCTCTCAACACTCTTCACCTGTACTCGACAGGGACGCACATAGTCGGACCAGCTGTGTGGCATGAACTGATTCCGAGATGAAAACTGTAGCACTTGACTGTTTACCGTCTCCACTAAACTTATAATGAATCTGATATATCCGTTTATGTAAATGTGCTTCGAGTCGACTTTTTTTTAGTTTAATTTAATTTTAAATTTAAATTTTTCCGTGCTACCCCGCATTATAATCGTCAATTAGCGAGAGGCGATCCAATTTTGAACACAGGTTTAAATAATAAATAATTAATTAATATTCCGCTCGCTTTTTTAATTGGTCCACCGGATGAGTGTAATTGTCATCGTCGACGACAAAACCGGCTATGCGGCAGATATGCATCTACCCTTAAAATAATTAATTTGCAATTTTACGAGCGAGTTCTCATTAAAAGTTTTTCTTTCAGGCTATGTAATATACTTTTATTACACTTAATTTGATATTGCAACTCAAACATATTTGTATTTTATGATAAAGAACTAAGATCATCCGATTACAATTGATTCAGTCAATTTATTTTATAGCTGTGATTAAACCTCATTGTAATGTTAATATTTCCTTAAAACGTTCAAGAAGTATAGAAAATGTAATCTTGAAATAATCAGAAGTCATTTAAAATTAAATCTATTGTACTGTGACTGAAAAAACTGCATGCAAATGTTAAAAAAAACAGTAGTAGCAATTTGTGTCATCTGATTTCCATAACAACGGATTTCCAACAGTAAATTCTTTCAATACATACTATACATATGTAAATACATAGTTTAAAAAATATTTTTTCCAACTATATAAATAATGTTTACAAATCGACATACATATGTAGAAATATACATTTCTGCAGTGCTGTAACTAGCTGAGACTTGTCGCTGTACAAGATATCCCCTTATTTTTTAGCGAGGAGAGTAGGACTAGGCCGGATGTGAAATGAAAAGCTTAAACCTGCAACACATATCAGTGGTTAGCATGTAGTGCTTTCGATTGTGTGGTCACATGTTCAATCCCTAGCTTTGTTGCTGGCCAGACCTTGGATATGTGACTCTAAGGTCAATTGTTTCCTTTCAGAGATTGTCAATTTATCATTGGTAAACTCTGGAATTATATATTATTTCATTGGAAATGGTTCCAAATAATTGGCAATCCTGTCCTATTTCTCACAAAATTTGAGTAAACCTCATCTCAAAATTTGTTGATGTTTAAAAATGCAGCAAATATTTGTCCATAGAAGGCTCTATGATGATTATATTGTTCGATGATCCATCTTTGTAATTGGCTTTGAATGATATTTATGTACTACGTTGACCATAGATTTCATGTTGATAAAAACGGGTTTATACCTGTATAAAAGTAAAATGAAAGATTTATTTATACTATCATATAAATAAATATTATACCGGCAACTGAGCGTAATCAGCAGTATGAAAAATATTCTGTTTCTATATGGACACATTTATATGCCATACATTCGTTATGTGAAGCATCTTTTTCTGCTTCTAATGCCAAATCCGGATTCGGACGTAGGTCACTACTATGAAGAGACATTGTTTATTTCCCGTGCGAATTCTGCCCTATCACTAAGCCGAAACAATTTTTCGAGTCCGAGTCCTATCCTGATGTTCAGGAGCCAAAAGATATTCTTTGCATATATCCCTGTTTGGTTTAGTGCATGGGTTAAACTATCATGTTCCACTATATCGAATGCTTTTTCGAAGTCGATAAAACAGACGTATAGTCTCTTTTTGAATTCTTTACACTTTTGCAGGAGCACGTTCATGCAGAACAACGCCTCTCTCTTTCCCAATCCCCCTCTAAATCCAAATTGTGAAATTCGTATGTAACTCGTAAGTTATAAATAGGTTATGCGAAGCATCTACTTTAATGAAAAAATGTCTATTGAAACGTATATTATAATATTTATTTATTAAAAAATTGAAGCATTTGCAACATTTTTATTTCGAGTAAAGGATTTCTAGAAACACCTGGAATTCCACATTATAGCAGCGTTGTATGTGCTGGATTAATTGATAATAATGCATGCAAATGCAGGAAATTTAATGAAACATATGTTCATTCATATTAGGTGAAGCTGTGTAGTAAGGAAGTAAAAAAGGATCTAAGTGCCGTTTAAAGATTTTGCTTTATGTAATTCGGGTTTTGTCAAGCATTTTGCAATAATTGTACTAGAAATACAAATTTGCTTTTGATATACACGATTTTGGGGACCATTTTTTAAAACATTGTCTCTGATGTAGTAGAACGTATTTATGGCATAAAACCGATTTTGGATTTTTTGCCACTTAGGCTATTTTTTATTTCCGGTATGCATATGTATAAATAGCAATGGGAGGATATTACAGGACTTCACCGTATGTATGGCTGAAGATCTTCAACGGTGCAACTGTCAAATCAGATTCAAAAAAGGGTTTCAAAAATATATCCTTGTCAAATTGTCGAATGGTTTCGGGTTATGAGAGTTGGGATTTATGGCGTGATGATACGCGAGAGCCCGGGGCGAAGGGAATGTGGAAGCACATCAATATGTCACTGTTATTATTAAGTTTTCAAGGAGCCGGTCCTTGGTGGTCCTTCTGGGAACAATAGCGGAACCGCTTTGCAAATGCGTGGCGGAGTTGCGAAACGCGTGGGACGGGTCGGCGGTTTCGTCTTTTAAAATAAAAATAACCCACATACACCCATACCTCCATACAAAAGAAATTTAATTAAAAAGTTTAAAGCAAGTTCACAACGTAGGCCTGCACACATACACGCCAGTGAGAGTATTATGGCGTGGGGATGGGGTGTGTGGAGATTAGGGGAATTCCGGTCCAGGGAACGTTCGCCCGCATTAGATCATATTAACTTTACGCTGTTGATTGCCCACGAATGTATGTTTGACATCAAATATGTTGTATTGATCTGTCGTCGTTTCCATTCTCACCCGGATGACTAGTTTCGATTCGGCATTGAAAACTTGTTGTGGTCGAGCTCGATTTAGATTTCAAATATCAATCTCCTCGTGTATACATAAGTTTTGATCAATCAATTGTAATTTTTTTTTATTTTCTTTCAGGTTTCTGGGTCAACTAATGAAGCATGGAGGCGTATACGGTTGGACGTTCTTGGCTGATTTACTGCTTTACGGTATGGTTATGCAAATTTTAATTGAAGAAAATAATGCAGGTACTTTTTTTACCGTCGTTTTTTATTTATTTATGTGAATGTGAAAATAAATAGGTTTTAGTTTACGCCAAAGTAATATTGCGCAAATGTATTAAAAATGAAAGAAGTAGGATTTTTTGCTCACAAAAACCAATTTTGCAGATAAAATATAATGATTTGTTGACATAAACACGCAGGGCTTTTGATGGGATTTATTTCAAAGAAAAATTTACGTAATTTGCACCAAAAAAGGTACTAAGTTTTAGCTGCAAAGTTGAAGCTTAATTTAGACGACTTTCGATATTCGATATTTTTTGTTAGTATTGATATTGTATTCAGTGGCGTGACGTCATTATTAGATGCACTAGGCAAGTCCCTTAAAATCTTTTAGCTAAAATTAAAAAAAATATTAATTTAATTACAGTAAATTCAAACTGTTGTCCATATTGATATTGTTCATTCGGATTAGTTAAAAAACCGGAATCGGCCCTGACTGAGGTAGCGGTAGTTGTAGTGGTTTTGGAAAAATGTATATTTAGTGTTGTCAATAATAACTTCTTTCCGTTTGCTTTACTTTCCTTTATTTAAGATTGTAGAAGAGGGATTGCCGGCTGGTGTATGGTGATTGGCACATCACTTATCAATGTTAAATTGATACTAAATTAAATGGACACAGTGCACCGTCGGTAGCCCTCTATTTATACATATATACTAAATATCTGGTGGGGAGCGACCATAACAATATGAAGATTGTCCAGGTTTGTTATGGTATGGTATGCCGCGTCGTTCGCTTGCACGGTCTCACTGTCTCAATTCTGTTCCTTTCATGGTACTGGTGAATTATTATGTTTTTAAAAGATTTTATTAGTTAATTAACTCATCTATTCAAAAATTTTTGGAATTTTCACTAAGAATGTTCTGATTTGGTCTTTCAAATATCATTCTAAGCTGTTTTTTATTTGTTTTATAACTAACTAATATTTACACACTATTACTTCCGAATCATTTCCAGAGGGGCTCGGCTCACGAAACGATTCCCTCAGAACAAATCAATGCGGAGCGCTTGGAAACAAATATCGAGTCATTGGAATGTTACATTCTTGATCGATTGTCAAAATTATTCAAAACAATGCCTCTTTGTATTTTTTTTTTAGAATTAATACATATCTACCACTTATGCAATATATCCAAAACAATAACATAAAAAAAACGCGGTAAAACGATGAAATTGATACAAGATAAAAACAGTTTTCTTTTGACAAAACAGGTGATATTTAACAATATTAAAATCATCAGTGAGAATGATAGCGATGATCTTTCAAAACTTCTACGGGTTTCTACAATGTTTTTTTCCTACTTCGACATCAAAAATATCAATGTCAAAAGAAATCTTAGACAAAAATATATAAGTATGCAAAATTGCAGATATTTTTGACGATCAGAAGTGACTCAATTGAAAGACAGATTTCAAAAATTTTAATACCTTTTTTATTTTAACTTGTTGCATTCAAAGTAAAGTCGATTACTGTATGTATGTACATAAGTATTAGTATTGTCGAAATGCTTGCTTCCAAAACTCAATATTTCGAAACGATCACATATACTTCAACGTTACCCCCATCGTTCACCCTTAGCCCAGAGGGTGGTATCAGCCCGCATCCTCATCCCAAGGGGGAGGGTAATGGTGGTCCATACAAGCTCGCTAATTGATGGCCCCGTGAAGCGATCTGTCTCGCACGTGAGCCAATAACGTGGGATTATTGCCACACTCTCGATACTGTCCTGTAAATATTGCTTCGTTGATTAATTTGCCAATAATTCCCGACTAAGACTTGGTTTTTCAGTACGAAACGATTAAGTTTTGAGCAAAATTGATACCGTAAAACGGGAGCATATCGAGGATTTTTATATAAGGGATTATTCAAAGTTGAATGGATCTTTAATATACACCTTTAATTGACATTGTAAATAGAATTTTCGTTTTTCTTTTGTTTCTACCTATGTAGGTATGTATGTACATATGCCTGAAGTCTTAATGCCTGTATATATGTATGTATGAAGTCCAGTGAAGAAGCGACCGCGCCTGCAAACTCCACAACTTGGGGGGCACCTATTTCACTTTTTACTTTATCTATGTATTTACATACGTAGTAACAATAGACGAAGTTTTGTGAGCATGCGAAAATTCGAACTCGAGATTTTGACTGATTTGAACTTAGAATCGATCACTGATCACGTTTTCATGATATAATGCTGTCATAGCTATTAGTATTTCATAATGCTGCCGGTATGTGTGAATGTGTCTGTACGGTTCAATATCGAATTTTGTTTTGTGACCTTCTTATATTCCTCAAATACATGGGTTGGTCACATCCGAATTTTTTTTAACTAATATAACTTCTGTTAAGCTCGATTTTAAGTTTAGCAGAACTTCACCATTTACTATAATTTTTGGTTGACGGACATTAGGCCGACGTACATTTGACGGAATGAAATTTTTATTTGTTTGAATTTATCAAAAATATCAAATTTAAATGAAGTGGAGGTTATTTTTGAATAATGCATCTATTTTTCAGTGAGTTTTGAGTAATTTCGATACACAATCAGCCAAACGTCCGTCAACCAAGTGTCCATTCGGCCAAAATTCCGTGCACGAAATTTTTTACTACATTCCGTGTAGTGAAATTTCTTTGCTTTATCAAGAACTGTTGATATGTGAGTTGGTTTTATTAATAGAGTAATTTTCATGGATCTTAGTCATAAATTAAAAGTTGGCAAATTTTCGTTCGATTTGGATTTTGTAATCATATAGAACTTGGCGGTAGCGATGGACAGATAGATATAGACATCCCATGACCTCTTATCTCATTATTTTTTGTCACTGAATATACATATGTATGAGCCGTTATATTTGAAAGTGGCATTAATTCAATTTTCTTCATTTCGAGAAATATTCGCAAAACATTAAATATAATGTTTTGCGTTTAATAATATTCAAAAATATTGGTGGCCTGTAATACATTTTCCGAGATTCTGGGCATATCGAATAAAAAGATGTGATAACAATTTATTAATTTAGTCAAACAGAAATAGTGTTTTTGGAACTGAAAATTGGACTTCCGCCACATTCAAATATAACGGCTCATATGTATGCTCAAACGGCTTTCAGTTAATGACATCTCCCCGGACGGTTGATTTAGATCTTTCATACTAAATTGATTGTCCAAATTCGGACTGGTTTCGGGGACTTCTTGTTTGCCCTCAGGTGGGTCTCTCAAACAGCAGGTCCTCAAGACGAGTGGTGTTGACGGTAACGTTATTATTTCTCACGTAGTTTAATGAGCCCCTTGTTAAGGAGTCGCCTGGAGCGACCGCGATTCTGTGCCTCTCTTGTCCCTCCCCAGCCCACCCTTCATGGGGCCAAGGGGGCTTTGTTAGCCCCCGCTAATTGTCCCAGGCATAACGAAGCGAAAACGGGGACCAGGCGCGTGTCCCGGGGCGCCCCAATCAGTTGCGCGTCTTGGTACACTCAACACTTACCTGTCTTTATGCTTATACGGCATCTAATCAGTGACGATGCAAAATTATACGTAATTGGTACACATCCGAGTATCTACGTATGTACGAACATACATATATAGCGTGATAAAAAATAATTCCTTTTTGATGTAGAACTATATGTATGCCTATTCGTAAAGTTACATGTAAGCATCGTGATGGCAAGGGATCATTTTTATTACTAACCTCTTCTTAGCTTGTTATTATTACTATAACTAACCTCTTCTTAGATTGCAAACGATTTTGTCGTCTGACGAAGTTTGGGTTCTTATCTGATCGTTTTCAAACTTTACCATTTTGCTCGGTTTCGTCATCAATATAAGTGGAAATGACGTCCGCCATTACCACGGTGACAAATAATCGTAATAGACACGTTTGAAAATACTGTATCTTCATTCACGGTGACGTCTATCGTCCACACTGTCCCATTTGTCCACACTGTTCTGATCATTTTTTTCACTTTTCGCCCCTCTTCTCGCTATGGCTGATTGATCACTTTGCCATACTCATGATTAAAGTTTACGGAGAGAATTGGTGATTTCTTAATTAGGTTTTTTATATATTGTCTTAATTTTATAAACAAAATATAGAAGAGGTTAATTTTTAAAAAAACATTTTTTTTGTATAGGAATGATGCTTATTATTGTCGAATATAGGAAGAGAGGTGCTTTCTAAAAATAATAATTGGTGGATCTGGTGATGTGAAGTATAACGAAACTTCGCATAGTAAAAAAAAACAATGTAGAATAAGCCTAATGTACAAATAATAACCAGACAATGAACATATGACGAGAGAACATACGACTATGCTTGCAGTGACAAGTAAACTTATAGTCTACAACCCGCAAAAAAATTAAAATTGTATGTGCATAATAAATTACAAAACACTCATGTTCTTTTATCGGGTGTTTTGTTGACATGGAATGTTTATACCGGGTTAACCGAAACGAGTGTACTCAGACGTTGATACGTTTTGAGTAACGTCCGAGTGACAAACTTAGCGAACTTGGTCTGGTTGCACTCTTATCGTGTCAATCCGATATTATACACAGTGGGAGAATCCATTTATTATTTTGTGCAAGGAATGAAATTCGCATTAATATTTAAATAAATAATACTTTATTTACAAATGATCGTTGAACAAATATAAATTTATATCAATTTCATAATAGTAATAATAATTATTAACTAATAATAAAACTTAGAAAATATAAAACGAAACAATTTCAATCAAATTTCACAGTCAAAACGGGAAGTTGTACAAACAAAACGAAAAAAAATAAAAATATCATACATAAATATTGTACGTCGATACCTAAAGAAAGAATATACAAATTTAAAATTTAATTAGAAAACATTTAAAATGACTTATTATTTATAAATTTTTTGTATTAAGGTACATTTATTCAATAAGGATATTTTTTCTTTATCATAACAAAGCGTTTTATTTTTATTTTTTTTTCAAAAAATGCGAAGCAAACATATCTTCACTTGCAATAGCGTGAACTTCTTACTCTCTTCCACTCCCTCCTCTACATATCTCTCCTTTACAAATCACGTAGATTACTTTGGTTGATTTCTTTTTAAGTACAATCTTATAATATATAACTTTTATTATATACACGTTACAGACATATTTTTTTTTATTATTCATTAAATTTATATTTTACATAATATATTTTATCGTATACTTAGGTCACGAGGAATTCTTATCTACAATATATTGCAAAATCTGAGAGAAAATCGTGATAGACTAAAATTGAATAGTTACTTCGTTGCAGGATCGGGGGATTGATGGAAGAAAATTTGGATACAAAGGCGGGATAAATGATTTAAATTCAACAGAATTTAAAGTGAAATAGGAGTAGGTACTTAATAAAATTAACGATAAAAACTTATTCGTTATCGTCACTTGAAACAAAGTAGAGATTGTCTTTTAAATAGTCTACTGGAATCGTTGTATCGTTGCTTTAGTGCGGCTTTATCTGAAAAAAAAAAATTATATTACATTATCGTAAAAATATTACACCAAAATGAACACTCTTTAATAATGGTCTGTTTATTGTAAAACAATATTATTCAAATGGATGAATTTTAAAAGTGCGTTGCAGACTATAAGTATATAAAATACGTTTACGATGTACATAGTAGCTACTCTCTATAGATACGTTGTGAGAAATATAATATGTATATCGAGAGACAAATTTTTTAATGTCGTTTCTTTTGGAAAATGCTGATCGTATTTACAAGAAAACCAAACATCCTCGATATATACATATGTACAATATATGTATATGTTATAGTTGAAGTGTATCTTCCAGCTGTAATATATTTTGACTAGTTGGAATATATTCCATCTAACCTGGTACCAACTACCGTTATAGTTGAAGTGTATTTTTAGTTGTAATATATTTGGGATATATTCCGTCTAATCCACGTAAGTTGATTCAAATAGCGAACATTCCGACTGAACAAAATATATTACAAATGAAAATACAGTTCAACTCTAAGTTGGTACCAGGTTAGACGGAGAGGCTAATTTTTCGTGAAAACGTAACTAGACTAGTACATTGAGTTGGAAAGTCTCATTTTAGTTTTGAACACATTTTTAGAATTATCGTAATACGGTACTCATTACTAGAGGTAGGATAGTCACAGTGCTATCCATTGTTCGGCAAACCTTTAACAATGCATTTACAACCTTTGAACATTACACGGCCCCCTCAGGCTCCGGTGACTACTCATTACCTTGATTCATAATACCCAGCAAATATTAACGCATCAGTGAATTCAAAAAACATCACAGCTGTCAAAACTCAACTATTATATTACAACTGGCGCACATTGTTGAAAGTGTATTTGCGCTTGTAATTTATTAGTTGAATTGAATTCGAATATGAATGACCTAAAGCTTCAGTTGGAATATATTACAACTGAAAATACACTTCGACTGTAACATAGATATATAAAAACATTTTATATATCTATTGTTTGTTTTACACTACATATTACAGGACGTGCGCGGACTTTTCTGTATCGAAATTACTCAAAAACCCTATTTAGAAATCACTTCGAACTCATTGAGATTTGATATTTTTGATAAATTTAAACAATTAAAAATTTCAATAGGTTAAATTTACATCGGACTAATGTCCGTTCGGCCAAATGTCCGTCGGCCTAATGTCTGTTCGGACAAGTGATTCTGACTTCATCATCAAAGTACATAATTCACCATAAGCTTAAAAAGAAAATTCTAGCAAATTATTTTATATTTTTCTTTATATGTATGTATGCAAGTCTATGAATTACACAATCATCGAGGTCACAGTGACGAACGCAACTATGTAGATTGTATTAGACAAGCTTATGGTCTCTGAAAAACTACCATGTAAGACTTGTACTTGTTTGCCGATTTGACTACAGGACAATATCTACGTGAATTTCGTACTTAGTTACTGCATTAGTTACTTGGCAAAAAATATGACAGTACGTATTACTATTAGCATATAATGAGAACTCACCGTCAGGTCTGTCCTGGCGTTCTTCCTGAGAGGCTTGCAGGCCCCCTGCATATGATTGGCGTTCGCTGTGGGGTAGTGTTGGGGGTGTGTATGGTGGTTGGGCTGGTGATGTGTCTGATAGTGGTTGTGGGGGTGGGTCTGCAGCGGCGCCGGCAACTGTCATCGCGGGTTCTCACAAGTGTCCGCGTCGGGGCTGCCGTAACCACTTGACGCGTCATCCCCGCCCACGCTGCCCAACATCATGTCTTTGTCAACACCAACCCCAACGCCAACACCAACCCCCACCCCTACGCCGACACCTACCCCAACGCCGACGCTCGTACTTACTCCAGGGTGGTATCCACCACTCACGGCGCCCATACGCGCCGCTTCACTGGGTGACTGTAACAACATTCGAACATTGAACACTTGTCCTAAGTGTATATTATGTGCATACACAGTCCGTTTATTGAAAGGAGATAGCAGAAGTCGTTTAGTTTACGAAGGCCAACCCCCACTCCACGGTAGAGATGCGCAGGCTAGAACCGTGCACTAATTGCTGCTTCTGCGCACTATTTCCCTGGAGTGGGGGTGAGACGTCTCCATCTTTACTGACATTATGTACATTTGATTATAAAAAGCATCAATGAAACCACGTTTTGCTTGTGTTTTAGTGTTCAGTGTCTGTACAAAGCGTATGTTAGAATTGTTATTGTAATTTCATAACTTATGAATTATTCAATTTAAACAAATTGCTCAGGTTGTGTTAATGCTAGCCAAGGTTTCCGCGCTTGAACTCTGGGTTAACCTCAATTGAAAATAATTTATTTATGCGTATTTCTGTAGTGCTGCTGGTCAGTTTATCTATTGATTTCATTTTTGAAATGGTTCTTCATCAAATTGGCAAAAACCATCTTATCTACTATTTATAATCACAATTTTAATATGATTTCAAATTTATAATCTATAAATGTATATATGTACAAGTTAAATACCACACGTGTTATTCAGGGCAACACGTAATGGCATCATGGTGAAAGAAAAGAATGTACGATACACAAGGTTTTACAGTTTGATATATATATACATACAATAAATTATAATATGTTGGTAAAATTTGTATTTTACATTTGCGTTTCATTTGAATGGGGGAAAATATGCAAAAAAATCATTGAGAGGTTTCAATTAAGCCGATTGGGGTATTTTTTACAGATTGGAGGTTTTGCCTGAAGGACTTGGGAGGGCTATTTTGAATAACTTGGCTCGATTTTCCAGAGGTGGTTAAAGATAGACTTTTATGAAAGAAAAAAGAAAAATTAGAATAAAGTAGAACAAGGGGATGGGGAAGTCAAAAAAGGCATTTTATAAATTGTGATAATATTTGAAACCATATTATGTTATGTACATGTGTATAGAATCTACAAAAAACTTAATAAATAATAAGGTATACATAGATTCACTATTGGCGCGGTGTATATATTATTTTACATAAAAGGATTACCCACACGAGTGTTGCCTGTGGTTATATTGAGAAATACTAGTGTGTATATACATAGGTTATTAGTGTGTGTAATTCTTTTGTGAGGAATAATCATAGAACCATTCGCACAAATACACAAGCAAAACGGATACTCACTGTTGACACATAACTCCTTTCAAAAACAGACTGTGATTGTATAAATTGTAAACAGACTGTTATATGCAGCTTTTAATAATAAATAAATAAATAAAAGTGAATAAGAATGCAAGCCCGCCAGGAACTGATCATCATCATCATCATATAAAGTTTGAAGTAAAATTTAAAAATGAAAAATCAAGCGTAACTGTAAACATTCAATTATTTATTTTAGACGTGATGATAGTTTACCTGTAGAGCGTTAACTTGCCGTCGTACATGGGCTAAACTGGATGGGTTGTGGGCCATGTTGGCGAACACCAGCCTCTCCTCGTAGTCGTACTCGCACAGGATCTTATTATCGCACAAGTAGAAACGATCGCCCACGCAAAACCTAAAAAATTAAGACGCCGTACAGTTTGCTATCGTAAAAAGTGAATGGAAAAAATCTGCGGGAAATCGGGCTACTTTTAAAATACTAGAAAGTATGTAGAAGCAGAACTAAAGTCTAAATACAGTTTTTTCTCAAAGTGATATAACCCAATGAAACACTTTTTTTTTAATTCAGTAATCGATTAAGTAGATTTTGCCATAAAATTTATGTATAAAGGTTGATATTGTGCTTGTGCTCACTTTGTCTAAATATGATAATTGATTATATAAAACATCCGCATCCTATATGATTCGCCAGTACGAAGCAATCTTGAGTTTTCTTCTATCACATGTAGCCCTAGTGATATGGTACATTGTTTAAGAATCGAGAGAGTACAGAGGAGGCTTCTCAGATATGTATATACATATGCACCTACATGATGGTTTATGGTCGCTATCCTTGGATCTATCCTAGTGTGTGCCTGTTTGGAGCACTATGTTATAATTCCCTCGAGTCACGACGTAACATACATAGATTACATTTGGGGAAATATTTTTTATAAATTACTGGTTGGTTTGGTGAGCAATCCTCAAATTATTGCAGAATTGAGATTCAATGTTCCCAGTCAACTCAGGTACATTATATGCCGCAGTTTGTTCTCTTCTCCTGGGACACGTACCAATTTGATGGTTTCGTTACCTGTTGCTAGGTGTATGAAGCTCCTAGACCAGATTTCTGTTAACTTGGATTTGTTAAATCTAAAATATTCTGGCCTAGTTGAGGGATTGTTGAATTTGAGACTATAACGTGTTCTATTATTATATATATGTTTTATAGTTGTGGTAATTTGTTTTTTTTATTATGTTTTATTTTATTGTCATTGTATTTCTTTTTTGTTTAGTCATAGTGACGACTATTACTACTCTTTAATGTCACTATGCCAAAATTGTAATAAATAAAAGGCTAAGCGTTCGTACATACATACATACATATGTACATATGTACATTACAGCGATAATGCGCATGCACGTTCCATTAACTGACAGTTTTTACATGGTGATCAAGTGCACAAATGTGTGCATCAGGCTTTTTGTAATAATATGAAAAGGCGCTCTAAAACCCGCTTATACACCGAAAGCCTACGTATTATCACTACTAGAAGTGGGGGATTTATAGAATATAATCAAGATGAAATGTTGATCTATTCAATATATATATGTAGGTATAGAAATGATGAGTACAATACATTATCGTTTAAATAACTTATTTTCCATTGTTCTTGCAATTTCAAAGGTTTCGTCTACTAGAGTTAACGATCGCTTGTTTTTTCGCTGGTGTAAGCGCTCTATTAGTTTCGCTTTGTTGATGCAGTTTTTACGGCCGAAGCCGTATGCTTTATATTCAAAGTGTTTTTCCGGTTCATTACCTGTGATTACACTGCTGGCACGCGAAACACTCCAGGTGGTAGACGAAACTCTTCGCTCTCATCACCATCTCGAAGGCCGGTATCACTTTGTTGCATGCCACGCAGTTTCCAGTCACGCCGAATAGCCTAGATCGATAATTGCACGTGTTAAATTTTTATTCGAGATAATTACGTTTCGGTTAATTTGCGTTGGGTCGCTTTACCTTAAATAATCTCTTTTGCAAAGTATGAGATCAGCTTTCGTGTACAGTGTGGATCCGACTTCTCCGAGTCTCGCGTCGCAGCAGCCGCATTTGAGACAGTCCTCGTGCCAGAATAGGTCCAGGGCCTTCAGCAGGAACCTTTCAGTTATGACTTTTCCGCAGGAGGCGCATTCTCTGGCCACTCCAGGGCCGGATCCTGGACCTCCCGGTCCGTTGATCGTCGATCCACCGCTGCGGCTCAGCGCCAACTTGATATCGCCTGTAACTAAACAAATTAAAGTTTTGTGAGTTTGATTCGTTTTTGAATACTTTATGTACATTTTGAATTGTTTTTCAAAAGATTTGTCCGTTGTGTTTTAACATAGAGCCTTATTTTCATAAATGTAATGGTTTGCTTTACAAAGATAATTAATTTATTTGTTGTTTTGTACATTTAATTTGCGAACAACATTATAATTAGCATTAGTTTCATTGATTACGGTCATCTATGTATATTTAAAATTACATACATTTTTCACATAGCTTTGATGCAATACTACGGACTTATTGTAAGTCGTCAGGACAATCAACTATTGGGATACAAGCGTTATTTTAAATATTATTACTATGCGAGAGAAAATCTAAGATTTTTAGTGATTTGATGGCGAAATTTATGCGTATTGTATTAACCGAGACTTTGCAGCCTCAGTTGTAGACGTTGACCTGCGCCAAAGGGTTACTTTTTTGTGAAGAGAGATATGAGTTCCAATATGGCAGACTGATTGTAAGTCACCAGGTCACCTTGTTATTACTGTTAAAAGCGTCATTCTCACTCTATTCAACAATATATAATATATACTAAGGTCAAGCGCACACTGTAGACTTTTTGTCGTAAATATCGAGAGATCATCTCGGATCTATATGTAGCTATGCAACCATTTTTTGTTATCGCGATCACTGTGAATATGTTTCCCTATAAATTTACATATAAAAAATAAAATTTAAACAGAGCGGGTCACGTAAAAAGAAGAACGGATGAAAGATTGACGATAGGAGTGCTCGAATGGCACCGGAGATAATGCAAGAAATACCATAAGGGAGATGAGTGGATGAAACAAGAAAAATTGTGTGCTATGAGAAGTTTAGACAAATGTAAATACAGACAAATGGAAGCTTGTTGGAGAGACTTTCATCCAGCAGTGAAAGTCTATCCAACTTTAAGTCTGATAAGTGTTTTTTGTTGTTTTCTAACATATGTATGTACGTAAGTTATCAAAAGCAGTAATAAAAAAATTGATGTAATAAAGATGGAGTTGGACGCCTTTTATCAATGAAATAGTCTAGATAGTGAGAAATAAATTGAAAATTTAATTGGAAGGTATTAGAAGAATACATATGTACATACATATGTTGTTGAGAATACATATGTACATAGTATGTAATATGAGTGTGCGTGTGTGTAAAAATGTTGATGGTACAACCCTGTCGAAGTTTAAGCCTTTGTAGACATTTAATTAATGTAATGCGATATTGCCGGCTGATTAGTTTGTAGCGGCCATAATTGGTTTTCGATGCGATGCCGCGTCATTGTACTGCCCCAACTTTGGGTAATCAATTTAATTGGACTTTTGACAGTCGCATTATCGACGGGCGATTACTTTGTCACGTGGCATAGTGACAGCGGCGTCACGTTCAAATATGATTTTCTTTATTGTTAATTATATAGCATTTAATTGATTACATATGCAGCTTTATGTCCACAGTGCCAGGTGTGGTATGAAAATATTCGGAATTCAATTAATATTTCGAATAATTTACGATCGAAACTTCGCACGTGTATTCAGGTTTGGATTTAAAGAAATAAATGGTTAATTTTCAACGGTGAGTTTGGGAACTTTTCGATCATACCACGTCCACAGGCGCGTTTCAATTAATTCTGCCATGATTCGAGTTTAACATCCGGCAGAAGACGACGGGCTTTCAGTTAAATTAATGCAAATTTGCCATGGCAGGTGACAGGCAACTTTTCGTTCACACACACACACACACACACACTACCAATTATGCGATAAAGCCTCAATTTCAATATAATTTCACTGCAAACATACGGGCAAAAACGCATCCTATGCAAATGAGAAGCGTACAGTTAACTGTGAATTAGTTTCAACTTTACTTTTAAGTTGATATAAGCGGTTTTTTTTGTCAACAGAAGCCATTCGAAGCGCATGTTCTTTTTGCGTTGGCTATAGATAACCTATCATTTAAAACAGGGTATATGGCCGAGCATCCGCTAGTCATATGCCCGGCGGCATAAGAAATAGTCATTTAGAGATTTGTTACTATTTTATATAACTACATATCTGTATTTAAATTATCGTTCAATTTATTTTATTAGATAGTTGCCGTTTGAATTTACAAGTCACTTAAATCGAATGGAAAGAATATATTACGATTTTTAATAAAAATATGCAAATCATATTCATTCAAGATTGACATTAAGTATTATTCAAATGATTGTAGCGATTTTTTACTAATGCATCTAGTAGCTATTTTAAATGAATATTAAAGTCAAACGTAGTAATAGCTTCACCTTGTGTGTGGGCAATTTAATATGTATATAAGAAATTCAACGATCAGCAATCTAGGCATTGGTAATTGAATGAGATGGATAAGTGGTAGTTTAATTTAATTGCATTTATGTATTTTCATTTAATTTTAAATATAGGCCATTTATCTACGACTGGTGTTTTGCCGCGGATGTTTTCAACGTATTCCTGTTGTTTCATGATCTAAACATCTATGTATGTATGTATGTATGTATGTACATATATGTAGGTATATTTACATCATGAGATTTGCAACCGGCCGGAAGACGGATAAGTGGGTTTGAGAATGGCGTCGTAATGAACAGTTCGCGGATCAATTCAAGACGCGAACGAATTTATTCGAAATGGCACAAGTTGACTGAATAGCTTCGTTAGAAAAACTATTGTAGAAAAAAAAGCAATTAAGAGTATATATGTACATACATCGCATACAATCGCGCAGTAAATGTCAATATCGAAAAAAAATATTGAATGTGTAATAATTTGCGGGTGATTTTTTTCCCCGGTTATAATATTTGTTGAATTATTTACGAAATAAAATTCGGGTACATTTTTGAATTTTATTTGTGGGTTCGTGTGTGTGCGACGCCACTGTGTTACGCACAGATTTGATGGGCACAAATTGGCCATAATCGGCCGTCATTTGGCGGCCAACACCTGACCGGCTGCCGTTTTAACACCCGCACGTCACGTTAATTTATGCACCTGTCGATTTTACACTCAGATATCTTGCAAATATTTATTTCATTTGCGATAAAAAAAATTTGCCTTTCCCGTTTTTTGGTTATCGGATGCAGGACAATTAACGGCACATGCGAGTCAATTTTCGAAATATTTTCAAACGGGATGCTTAATAATAATTAATCGGATAGTAGCAGTTGAAATTTTGAATATATGTATGTACATATACATATAAAATTATTTCTATTATTTTTTGCGGAATGTGAAAAATAAATAATAAAATAAAAAAAAAATCACGTGTAGTCTCACCGTGATATAAAATTATGTTCAATTTCTATACCTATGCACGTGAATTTCAGGCGACTTTAAAAAGAAAAGCATTGAGTTTTTGTATTAAGAAAATCACATTTTTCAAAATGGATGAAGCTATTGTAAGTTTAGTTAAAGTTTGTAAGCTATATTAAATTTAGATTTAAAAATAGTTTTTGAGGCAGAAAATCTGTATAACTACCATCATAGATAAATTAAGTCAAAATTTTATTTCATAAACCCTTTTCTTGAACATAATCTGCTATACAACCATTCATCACCCAATAGTGGACGAAAACCTTTCCAGCACCCTTTCGTCTTTGTTTCGAGCAACTTTCACTCATCTCATCTTACAAATAGTTCTTATTTCATCCACCCATATCCTTTATGGCCTTCCTTGCACTCTTTGACATCCTCTCGGGTATTACATTCCAGCACTTATTTTGTCCACCTTTCGTCCATTCTTTTCAATCTCTTTATCTACTAAATCAACTACTCATAGATATCAGAAATTGTAATATTATACTGCGTACATACATATAATATAATATTATATATTGAAATTATTTGCTAAAACACATGTCTGAAGAAATTGCTGAATTTCTTATTGTGTCTGAATGTGTTATATTTAATTGAATTTTAATAAAAAAAATTTAAAATTCCATGTATTTCATGTGTGTCGTAACCATTTTTTTCTTTAGATTATTATTAACCGTTACGTAATTAAATTTACTGATTAGCATGCATCTCACGGACCTCTTGAAACCTTTCTTTGGGTTCCCTAGGGGTCCATGAATAACCAGTTAAAATATGTAGGAGGTTCAAATGAGAAATTGTGTATACATACATATATGGATATGTTTTATAACCATATATACAAACTGGTGTGGTTTGTTTTTCCATGAAAAAAAAATATACAACTACTAATCAAATTTGTGATTCGCCATTGTACGATTTGTATGTCGAGTAATTGAGCACTTTCCGCTCCATTTAGGCAACCGTCAATTAAGTGAGGGTTTTTGGTCTAAGTTTAAAAAAAAAAATTTGACAGCAGTTTAGGTTTAAACGGCGCAATGGTCGGAGGCTGAGGGCCAGTCAGTGCAAGAAGTGACCTCTTAGAGCTCATTTAATTGCCGTCTAGCTGTAGGGGGCGCAACGCCAAGATAAATCGGCCGCTGTTCATCTCATAGACATTTACAATACACCACTTAGCCCCAGAGAAGGAGTAGGAGGAAGAGTGAAGTGAAAAAAAAAGAAAAAAAACCCACTCTATACAACCCCCTCAGGCCTTTTTGGCGCTATCTAGAAAGGATGATACGACGAGTGCTTCTTTTGGGAGCTTTGTACGCAAGCACTCATTACAGATGCCATTCCGACAATTCAATAGGCTTTGATGTCACTATTCAATGAGTCAGTGATCCGATCGAAATTATTAAGCAGGATAGGGAAATAATAGACGTCGATAATTTGGAATTGTAGTGGGTCAACTGGTAGAAATCTATTGACGCATTGATAGGTGTTTTATCAAGTATGAACTTATTATATTATAGCGGCACTACTTTATTAAGGTAACGTGAAATAAATAAATTCAAAATACAATAGATAATAAAATATATTGTTCATATATTGACAGGCTCCGCGAAATACAAACATGATTCGTACTTTTTTGTAACGATTTGTAACGTAGAGATTAGGTGATTGGTGCTCGTCGACCACTGGTTTACTATCACTGATTACTTGATTTTGCGTTCACGCCGAAAAGGCCTCGACGTATGAACAAGCGATATACAACAGCCAATAAGGTCTCACAATCCATCGTCCAATGACCTCTTTGTGTTGAGAGCTCTTTGTTTTGGTCTGTGCCTCATTCGGAGTTGGTAGGCCGACGGATCAAGAGCAATAAACTCTGATAACGGAAATCCTTCTACACGTCCACGTTACAGTACTAATTGTTAACAAATAATTACCACTTCATAGAGGTTAAAATAATAAATAAAATATTATAGTTATATGTAGTCCATTCGCTGTAGGAAGTGCCTTACACCCCATCTCTACCAATAGAATTTCGCACGTATAATGTTATATTGTATACACGAAATACTATTTATTGGTCGAGAGGTGGTGTAAGGGACAGCATGTACGTTTTACCTATGTGAGTGACTTCCTACAGCGAGTGGACAATAATAAAGGCGAAAACACTAACAATTGTATTTAAAAAAAAAACCACGTGCCACATTCACCGCTGTGTGTTTTCGCCCTAATACTATATTTCTCGTTTGATGCCTTCTTAAGTTATAAGATCATACATTTCAAATGAATCTTCCACAAGATGTATTTCATAAAAACATTACATCGAATGAATGCACTAATGAGTATTAGTCTTCTTTAAAAAATCGAATTTCAATGTTGTATTAGATTTAAAAATTAAGTGTCTAGAAGCAAAAGCTCTTAAAGTAGTAGCTTTTAAACACATAATGGTGTAAAGATGCGTCGTAAAAGTAAAAGGACTCTTCGACGATAGCAGTTCGCGTGTTTCGCGTGAAATCATTAAATGCACACATCCTTGGGGATTTTGCACGAGACTCTTGCGCAATTTGCCAAAGTGGTTTAAACACCACCTACTTAACATACCCGTTCGACATGGCGTCGTCGCATTCAATCACTCACTTTATATACGTATTGCCACAAGAACCCTGTGGCGATTGTCGTCATTATTATGTCACCGTTTCGGACCCGTGGAATTTCAACGTCGTTTCACACTCGGCTAACATATGCGGAGGGTTTCGCGCATGTGAACTTATGCGAAGCTTTGGCGTCCCAATAAGCCGAATCGAGAACGTTTGTTGGTTTTAATTGTCGCCGTAAATCGTCTCGGTGTGGCTAATTCGGTGCTGATGTCTCATCTCGCGGAATGCAAGTAGTGCTTTCGCTTGAAGTTTATTGTGCGTTTAAGACTTATGTTTACGGTCGGTCGGGGGACATTAGCGAAATACCCGAATATCGCGTAAACTTGACTGATGGTCCCCGACGCGGTTTTGGGAATGCTCGAAATGCGGCTGGGCGTGGATGTGTGTGGCACCTGAGAAGACGCAAAGCATTAAGATTCTGGCTAGAGTCACAAAACTATTTTGATGGCCTGCCTAAATATATGTGTAAAGTAAGAAGCGGGAACATTTAGCAGCTGTTGAATTATTGGTTAATGCTCGCAGAAATATTTCGCGAGGGTGAGAAGAATCATTGGCGTGGAAGATGTAGTGAAAAAATAAGACGGACAATGGAAATGTATGAATCGTGTACAAAATCGGAAGATCGATGGTATTTTTGGGAGGACGAATTAAATATAGCTTGGTATACAGTGGATGGAGTCAATGCGAGTTTGGCATGGGATATTATTTCAGTAAGAAGAATGGTTATATTTATTTATAGATTAAAGTTGATATATGTAAGTAGAAAAATATTACTAATCATATGTTTATTTATTTATACGGGTTAAAACCATTTTTATTAAAACGACATACATATATTATCAAAATTGTACATAAGCATTATCTAAAGCCGTCGATCATCAAACATCATAGAGACAAATTTTTGTTGCATATTTGAATATCAACAAATTATTAGATGCTGTACACTCAAATTTTGAGAGAACCTATTGAATAGGATTGGCAATTTGCTAGATCCGTTTCCAATAAAATCAAACAAAAATTGGCAAACTCTGAAAGGAAACAATCGACACTGGCCAGCAAGAGAGTCAGGAATAGAACCCGTGACGACAAAATCGAAAGCATTAAATGCTAACCAACTGATCTACATTTTATAAAAAAAATATATTTTCCCATGATGCCAATACGGGTTGCCTTTGATATCCTATTGAAATGTATTTAAATAGTGATGACTAGAGATAGGCGCGACCGTGCTAACCATTGTCAATTTCAATGGCCTTTTTTTTTGCTTTCTATCTTTGTAGTTTGCCATTTTTCCTAGAAAATAGCACGGTCGCGCCGAGCTATAGTGATGATAGATTACAGGTAGGTAGGATTTCAACAATAAAATCAGATAAATTGGCGAACTCTGATAGAAAACGATCGACTTTTAGTCACAAATATCCAAGTCTGACCAGCAACACTGCATACATACTCGGAAGTTAATTATTTTCAGTCGAGGTTAACTCAGGGCTCAAACCCGGCAGCCTCTCGGTAGTTAGCATTAACGCACAATCGAGTTATGCTGCTGCCTACCAATATGTAAATCGGTTTTTTATAAATATTGGAGCGACATACTAGAAGTAGTTCGTTTTAGGTCTTTGAAGGACTTAAAATATTACTAAACAACGGATCAGACACTTAAGATGTAATTAGAGTGTGTAAAGTGTATTATTTACTCGGTTTGCATGCGATGGTCAAATATAAATCCTGACCATCATATCAGACCATTAATACCAGGGTGCGTTCATCAAGTAATGACCTTTTCGATTGACGTTCGACGTGGCAATAAAACTCCTTAATTGCGGCAGGCGTGTGTGTAATTAAAATATTTCGAACATATCACAATGGACGTGTTGGATAGTGGCCAGAACTTTGAATATATATACACGTAATAGTATGCATAGGTGGGTTTGTATGCATGTACCACTAGTGTTCCTTAATTGAGCAGTATCCATTAGCGCGTTCGAGATTACTTTTTATGCGTTGGCAAGTGACGAGCATTTTAAAATTTCGTGCTGAAATCGAAGCTCGGAAAAAAAGCTTTCAGTGTAGTGCATTAGTTAGTCTTTTATTTTTTTGCTTTTGGTCCGATATCAAAAGAGCGCGGTCATAATAATCGACGTGTGGTACTCTTTATTCTGGAAGTCTTCAACCCTCCCGTCTATTATGTCGATGTGCGTAATATTATAGAAATATGATATAAAGAAAATGTTTATTTGATTGATTGCTTTCAACTCAACAATATTTGATAAGTGAAGGATATCTTGAGAAACAGCAAAATTAAGTGACATTAAAGGAGGTACTGCTTTCAGTTTCTGAAAATTTGACCAAAAAGTCGTTTCATTTGTAAAGGCTCACCCCCATTTCCCAGGAAAAGATGGGCACGTTAGTATTGTGAACTGGTCGTTGCTTTTGCGCACATTTTAAGAGGATTGGGAGTGGGCTTTTATAAATAGAACGACCGTTATAAATATTTATCAAGATGGGATAAAACTGTGTTCAGTTTGTGTTTAAAATCTATATGTATATCATCATCATCATCATCTAGACACATACAGCCACTCAAAATCCACTGCTAGATGAAGGCTTCTCCAGCACGTTTAGATTCGTTTCTGTTCCCTTGTCTACAATTCGCCCATTCTTCTAGTTACGTGATCCGACTATTGCCATTTTAATCTTTTCACTCTCTCCACTAGATTCACTACGCTTGTCATACTTCCCACTCACGTATTCAGTTTTCTATGTATCTCTATGTATCTATAAAGCGTTCCATATTTTTTAGAACATTCAACTTTGTGTAGTTTTGTAAAACTAGGATTTAGTGTATTTGAACTAATGAATGCCGTTTTTAAATAAAAAAAGCCTGAAGAAGATCTTCGATCAATGTGCTTTACCAGTGATGATGTATGGATGTGAAACTTGAACATTGAACGTAAAGATGCTACACAAAGTCCAATGCAGTCAAAGAAGCATGGAGCTTAGCATAACGAGGAAAGACAGGAAGCGGAATATGTGGTTGAGAATTATGACAAAGGTAGTGGATATAGTGGAAAGAGTGTAGAGATTGAAATGGTAATGAGCGGACCATGTGGCTAGAAGAATGTACGAAAGGTGGACAAAATAAGTGCTAGAAGGTATCCGAGAGAATGCAGTAGGGTAAAAGGAAGACCGCAGGGAAGAGGGATAGACGATATTAGGAAAATGTGTTGGTTGAGATTTATGACATGGAAGCGTGTTTGAGACGAGTGGAAGCGTGTTGGAGAGGCCTCCATTCAGCAGTGGATGGTGAATGATGATGATGATATGAGAATTTACAAATTAAGTCGATTCTTTTTGTATTTTACAATTGACAGATAAGTTTTGAACTTGGACATATTTTTCATTCTCAGAACAAAGGTAAATCAAACGTCATTCCTGTATAAATACATTGTTTTAAATTGATCACCGGTTCTCGATGTATTTGTATATGTATGCTTTAACCCTGGGATCACATATGCAATCAAAAGTATAATGTAAGTCTATGGAAAAATATATGATATCAAATTTGAGACTGGAAAAAATTTAACAGATACAAATCAAATACCATTATAGTATATTTATATGTAGGCATATACGAGATGTGTAGACAATTGAATTATTTTATTATATAAAGCAGCCAAAAAAGTCATTATTTTTCTTTATATTCCAACATACATATCTGTGATTTATTTTCAGCATGGTAATATGTATGTAATATAAGATATACGTATTTTGCATTTTTAGAAGATAAAGTTGGCGACACGAGACGTCTACTTTTCCGGTGTTTTCGCTAGGGATTGACCAGTGGTCCGTGGGGTGGAATAGCGATATTGTATTTGAGGAGCCACTGGTGAGATTTATTGTTTAAAAGCTTTTCCCGGTTCCTTTTAGTGCGTTCCATCGGAGGTGACTGCCTGAGGAGGATGGGCGGGCGGGTGGGTGGGTGGGTGGTGCCGGGTGATCCATTACCCAGTCGTGTCTACCTAATGGTAGACGTTTAACTTACCCACTAAATCTGTTGAGGGGTTTGCTCGCTCAAGACGATGATAATGGCGACGACGAGGTATTTGCATGTAGCATTCCCATGCCGGAACGTTCCTTCGTTGCTTTACATATTTACGCGGGAATAATAAATAATTCGAGCGATTTGAAAAACGCGGATGCGATCGTTCAACGTTGTCGAGATTTTTCTCCGACATTTTTCTTCGGCGAGTGATGTGCGACGTGTCAACAAGTTGACTTGATTCGATTCTTATTACGTAAACAAAACTACAGGTGTGCTGGAGACGATTAGATTAGGCTGAATACATTACTGATTCGTAGTGATGGCAATCTAGTCCTGTGTAACGGGAGACAAGGCCAAGTAGCTGATATATACAAACATACATGTATGTATGTCATAATATATTGTTGCAAAGGGTGGGTTCAGGATTCAAATGAAAGGCCAAAGTCGCTTCATAGCATTTATTCAATGATTCCAGAGGTCCAAATTACACCACCGCTCACTCCAGAATAATTCATCTACCATGTGCACCTCCTTATAAAAGACAAGTTGCCCAGCATAGCATCACCGATCCGTTGGCGTGTCTTTGTCTAGGCACGTACATAGGTCTACCCACACTCGCCGCGTTTTGTGAGAACCCCAGCGTATCCTTTGTTCGCGCACTTATTGAGTACTTTTAGCCTAATCCGGGGTTTCTATTGTTCACCTACGAATTCACTTAGACAGTGGATGCTCTCTCCCATGTTCCCACGTTACAATATTATGGCTGAATTTTCAGATGAATTTTAATGCAAAATCTATCCAAAACAATCCTGATTACAATCTGTCTATGTATTTCTTTTGTTCTCATCCTATAAAAGCTATTGCTTGCCTAGGATTTATATATGTATGTAGAATTTCAAAATATTTGTATCCATACGTAGATCTATCCACAATCAAATCAATACCAAATTTTCAGCGTAATTTTATAGAGGGGAATGTATATTTGTTAAAAAAATAACACAATTGTTCAATTTATCAATAAATATAAGAAATATATAATATGTGCATATCTACGGAGCGTATACTCGGTGTGAAATGAATAAAAAATTGAACACAATTCTTAATGTACATACATAATATATTTATGTGTGTATAAATCATTCAGGAATGCCTTAGAATAAAACTCAATGGCTACACGTGTACAACCGAATGCTATTATACAATGGATTGTAATTTATACCTACACACTTACTGACCACATTCTTTAATAACATTATTAATATGCATATTTTTTGCACAAACGAGACAAGCAAAACACTCGACGTGCAAAAGCAATAATTATTTCATATGAATTTGAATATAAGTAGGTATAATTGGTATACTTACATTTGTGTTTTACTTGAC
This sequence comes from Arctopsyche grandis, assembly GCF_051622035.1. Lineage (NCBI taxonomy): Eukaryota > Metazoa > Arthropoda > Insecta > Trichoptera > Hydropsychidae > Arctopsyche > Arctopsyche grandis. Next base: position 12,929,040 of record NC_135362.1, on the reverse strand, counting down.
CTATCACTAACTAACATCTCATTATCCGAAAACATGATGTTATCATTATGAAATTCCAACAGCGTATATGATATTCATACAGGCAGTTATATATTTAAATATTTATCAACATCGACAATTAGTGAGATATTTATTTTCATTTTGGTATATTTTATAATTGAAAATTGTAATCCATTCGATTTGATAATGAATTAATTGGATTTGATCGACAAGACTGCGTAAATTGGCAAAATCTATTCAAGAACGTCGATTTGATAGTCTTCTGGCACGAATTTTCAAATGTCAAATGATTTCGCTTTTTGATTTACCCTCGCAATGCGACTTTAAATGATACACATTTAAATGGTAATTAGAATTGGCTTTGTAACAATTGGTAGGATGATTGTGCGCGTCGCTCGGTCCCCCACTAATTAACAACGCAATCAATTTCTATTATTAATTAGAGCGATGTGCAAGCACCATTATATTTAACTTAGTTTTAATTAATAACTATTCGATTCGAGCGCTAATAACTAATTAAGTCGAAATACGTACATTTTATAAGCAAAAGTTCGCCACGTACGAACGTATCCAATTAAGGAGGCGTTCTGTGAACGGTGGCAATTAACTTGAAAACTTATCTTATTTAATAAAATTTAATTGGAACTATCGAAAATAATTAAACTGGAGGCATTCTGAGATGCGAGAAGATTTCTCATCGTGGCGTAACGTGTACATATGTATGTTTTTAATATTATATTTCAAATAAGTCCATGGTAAATGTAATTAAATTGCACCACGTACGGATATTGTTTAAGTACTTACTACGTGTAAGTTCCTCTTACTTTTATATATTGTATTAATTGCGACCGAACTTTGTACAATAATTCACCGGAATCTAGCAAAAGTTTTGTGCGAAGAGTAGGGAGTTTATAGGCTAAAACGGAACAAAATTGGCACAGGAATAATATTTTAAATTGAAGTATTTTACAGTTCTGAAAGTGATGTATGATCGTTGTTATGACTTGAAAAGTCCTCACGTCCAATGATTTTCCACTTTAATATGCGCAAGTAAATAACTGAAGCGAAGAGTTAAATTTTGAAATATTTTAACTTATTGTGCATATGTTTGTATGTAAAACTTTTCTCAATGTTATGTCCTGGCAAAAATGGAACAGATATAAAACGAACTCGTAGAACTCGTCCTAATAGAAAAATGTCAATTTTGTTCGTTATTTATGAATCATCTTATTCATATTTTGACGGTGGTGGATTCGTGGGGTGGGATATGATGGGTGGGGTTGTAGGATGTTAGCAGGATGCCAATAAAGCCTCATTTGTTATGTGGGGGTGTTCCAGCGTTAATATCGCAAGGAAGGACCCAGCCAATATTGGACCTCTGTGAAATAATGCCAATCTCTAAACTTTTCTGAGGATGCGACGAAACTTTCAGTCTTTCAATATATCATTTCATTTTCGATATATATATACATACATATATATACGGACATGTATACTTGAAGAGTTAACAATATCGCGCCCGTATTTCATTTTGATCAAATTTCAAATTCAGAATTGCAGGGAATGATTTGATTTCTGTTTTAAGCTGCTAAGGTGAGACACAATCGCCATAACCGACATATTGTTTTCACGCTTAAGTATGGGGTTTTTTTTACCCAAAGTGACAAATAACGCGGTGTGAACGCACCCCACGGATCGCTCTTCAAACTTCAATAAGACGCTCTCCCCCTTACTCCAGACGGCCAGGGGTTGCCAAGGGGTGGTTCGCGGTCAAACGCACACTGTGCCGAATATTGAATATTTGACGGAAAGCCAACACGCCCCGCTGAATACTAAAAATATTAAAACCAAAGAAAACCGTTCGAAAAGTTTATACGGTCCTAACCAAACTGAACAGTCCGATTTTATTCACGGCGAGCGCTCGCTCCTCTTCACAGTTCTACTATTTTCTTTATGTGCCGATTTTCATCCAGTCGGATATTTGTCGGGTACTAGTGGACTTTCGCTATTCACACCTATATACTATATTATAGATTTTTACCACTATTTTTTAATAATGGATATTTTAATTCGAACGTAGTCGCTTTGATAAAAAAAATTGTATCTGTCGTACGTAAAACATATTTTCAGCATATGTTTGAACATATTTTGAATACTCATTTTAAAAAGGATATTATATGAATTGGAAGGGCTTCGAGAAAAAATTCAAAAATATATGAGATTGAGAAGAATTAATATCTCCACATTTATGAGGAGAATAATGAGAGGTGATCTAATTGAAGTTAACAAAATTATAAATAACCATTGAAATTGTTTTATGATTAATCTCCTGACGTTTAGTAAAAATATCATCTAAGAGGTTTTTGACTCCAAAAAGATATTTCTTACACAAATATTAGAGATTTCTTGTTTAAAATACATAGAGAGGTTAAAAATTTGGAATAGTCTACCGAAAGAATTATTAATTTCTAAAATCTAAGGCTTTTTTTAATAAACAATGATGATTTTCTTAAAATTAATGGGTTTTTGTAGTTCTTCTATTTTGATAAATTCTTATTGTGTGTTTATTACATTTTTTTTTATAGAATTGACAAACCATTATTAAAATTGGTCTCAACTATTTTTTTAAAATAAATAAATAAAAATGTAATGTGAGAATGGGGAGCTGTGAGAAAATTGTATTTATTATTGTGTGGGAGGAATAAGGGGAAGAGGCAAATCTTCAACATCAGATCTAGCAAAAGGCCCTTTGTATTGGGAAAGTAACATCAACTAGAATATGACATATCATATGTTTGTATCATAATGTAGGCCATTGTGGCGCATTAGGTTCTTCCTGTAAAGCGACAATGGTCCAAAACTACTATAAATATATAAATAAATAAAATAATAGCAGTTTCTGTGATAAACAATTTTTTTGATTCGAATTTGATAACTTCTGATATTGCAGGTAAATCTGATTATGGATTAGAACCGACGTCATTTTAAGAATATTCGGACTTAACACACTACAATTATTAGTTTACTAAATTATAACAATATAAATTAAATATATAAAGTAAAATATTTGTTACTATCGTATGCATAAATGTACAGTTTTTAATTTAGAACTATGAAATTTGGTATACATGTATCTTTAACATATTTGGAAGGTGTTAAAGTCTTATATTTCAAATTTCATTCAAAAACTTCTGGAAAAGTTCTATTTTCAATATTTTTATTTTGAATACACCAAATTTTAGTCTATACAAGAAACGCTGGGTACTTCGCCTAGCTGTGCATATGTATTTATATTCAGGATATACGATATTTGAAGTTTGAAGTTTAGAATGTTATAATTTTACTATATGTTATGCATGTACATATTTATATGAAAAAATGTTTATAATTGCCGGCAAGCTGATAGATTACATTTCCCACAAGTTGAGTGTATTTGTCGAACCATAATAACAAAAAGCGGTTTAATAAAATGATCTAAAAAACAATTTTGAATCTGAGTGACGTATGACGAAAAGCTAATATTTCATTATCGGCCCATTTGACGTGTCGGCGAGGGTGAGTTTGTGGGAGGCTGAGGGGTGGGTGGGTGGTAAGTTTCATTCACATGTTGGCACAGTCTTGCGCGTCCTCAATATCACACATCAGCTGCCCATAAATCAAATCCGCATAAGTATGCGGGAGAAGGGCCCTCTACCCCCCCCACTCCAGAACTTCCCAGTCCCTCTCGCCCTCCCAGTGCGAACGAGACAGTCTGTATGAAACCAATAATTCAAGTTGCTGACAGAACGAAACAGCTTCAATATAACGAACGACATATCACCGGAGGACATATTAAATTTTGCCAATATACCACCTCCCACCCCCGTCTTCTCTTCCCATCATCCCTTGCGTCCTGACCTAGCATGCCTGTGCACGCTTCGGTATGTCGGACACTTTGGGTTTACGTGGGTAGGTAGGATAAGCACGCCTCTTCTATAATAAGTCAACTTTGACTAGAATTTAATATCGATTATCAGTATCGTTGCTTTCATTCGGATTTGTCGGAATGTGTGATACGACGTGTGAGATAAACAGCTGGAGTGGATAATCTTTTCAATTTTTTTAAAAATAGTATCAGTTCTAGTAATGCAAAATGAATTTTTATCACTATTATGTATTTTATCACTCTTCGTGTAGCACAAGTGAAGAGGTTCAAATACTGGTGGGAAAATTAAAATTCATCCGATATTCATGATGATTTCGATGTTTTGTTGCTCGTATATTTTGGAAGATTATAAAAATTCAAATCAATTGTATTTTGTCAGAAATTGCCGATTATGTATTTAATAATTGTTGAGATGGATACAAAATTGAAAATTTTAACAATCTTACTCACTGAAATCAATATCTATTTTCAATTTTCATTCCTTCTGCTTCAGAAAGCAAATGGAGAAAACCTTTCCAAAGAAAACTTCACAAAATGTGAAATAGTAAAAATGTTACAGAAGTTCACTACATACATATTAAATCGAGTATGTATATAAGTTTTGGAGTTGAATTTTTATCAAATTACTAAATAATGTTAAAAATATTTGTATACATAGAACTAGTTCCACTGTAAAAAGGGTTTTAGAATTATATCAGCTTGTTTTTATATATTATAAAGCAACTTTAGTATAGATTGGCAGATTAATATGGCAGAAAGAAAGGTTGACGGACTATTGGCCGAATGAACAATTGGTCGACGGATACTAGGCCGACGGACACTTGGCCGAAAGGACTTAAGACCAACGGTCATTTAGTCGAATGAAATTGTTAATTTATCAAAAATATCAAATTTGTTTTTTTATATTCTGTATTTGTATCTGTTTTCGGTGAGTTTTGAGTAATTTCGATACCCAATTGGTCAAATGTCCATCGGGCTAACGTCCGCCAGCCAAGTGTCCATTCGGCCTCAAGTCTGCGCACGGAAAGAAAGAATATGCTTCAAATTGGAAAATCACAATTCCTGTTATATAATATTTTACTTGTGTTTTCATGTTAGAACAAGGTCGTTATCTTTTGTGGATAGTTGTGAGTAAAATTTAAAAAAATCTAGGCAAAGTTATATGTTATATTATATTCAATATATGAGCCTTTATATTTGAAAGTGGCGGAAGTTCAATTTTCAGTTCAAACGTATTACATTTCTCAAAATGAAGAAATGTGAACTTTTGCCAATTTCAAATATAACGGCTCATATATATGTACATAGGTGATAACATTAGGATTACATAGCTTCGGTAGTATCACATTGTGGTTCTATTGTGAGGGGATTCTAAATAGTACACCCCCCCCCCCTTTTTCCACCCACTTTTCCTCATCTTCCCCTCCTCCTTTCACCCGTCGAGCCACCCGTCCACTTTGACCCCTCATTTACCCCCCACTCACCCTTTCGTCTCTCCCTTAGTTGCCTCGTCACCCTCCAATAGCCGTGGCGGCTAATGAAAAACTACTGCGAAACTTTCAGCGCGCCGTTCCGGATTTTTAATTTCCTGCCCGCGCCCGCCGGAACCCGCTTTTCATTTTGCAGAAGAAGGACTCGTCAACTGGTGGTCCGCGGACCGGACGCCAACTAACGAAGAAACGTACTGAAAATATCGGCAATACAAACCCAAATGGGGATAATCGGGAAGTGCGATTTGTATGTAAAGTTGGAAGCTATACTTACATATATAACCATAACAATATCTGACGTAGAACTATCCCTATTCGTTTTGGTACAATTTACCAATGGTCACAATATGGGGGCGATGTGTATTGTTTTTTAATACAATGATGAATTGGAATTAAAATATTTGATTGATCAGTAACGCATGTACATATGTATATATACGACTTTTGGTAATACCGGTACTACAAAATAGACTATTAGTTGTATCGTAATATAATAAATTCAATTTTATGTTAGTTGAATTGTTTTGAATTTAGAAGAAATCGTTGTTTCGACTAGTTTGTATAGTTGTCCAGTCGAAGTATAGTCGAAGAATCAGCCAACACTCAACACTATTTTCGACCTGCTATTCAAAGGAGCCGCTAAGTGTATCATAAATTTAAAAGCAAAGGTAAAGTATGCTGAAAATATTTTATTAATAATTATACAAAAGTGTAGGGATTTCAAAAAGAGGATATACTGTTTCATCGACTTTGAAAAAGCATTTGATAGAGTGGAACATGACAAATTAATCCATGCACTAAACCAAACTGGGATAGATGCAAAGGATATTGCCCTTTTGAAGAACCTATATTGGATCCAATCTGTTGTCGTGAAGGTTGAAGACTTGGAAACTGAAAAATTAGAAATTAGTCGAGGGGTATGGCAGGGAGTGTATTGTCGCCCATGCTCTTCAATCTGTATTCGGAAATGGTGTTCAACCAGGCAGTCGATAGTCGAATAGGAGTAAAAATAGACGGCGAAATTATAAATAATATCCGTTTCGCTGATGATACGGCAATATTGACTGAGAGTGCCGAGTGACCGCAATTGATCATTCATGTAAAAAATGTGGTCTGTCTATTAATATCGACAAGACAAAATCAATGGTCAATGTAAAGAAAAAACGGATCCACTAAACCTGAGTGTGCGCGGACAAATGATTGAAGAGGTCGAACAATACAAATACCTAGGAGCAATGATCAATACGGACGTCAGTTCCGAAATGGAGATAAGAAGAAGGATCGAAATAGTAAGAAATGCCTTCGGCAGCATGAAAAAAGTTTTGTGTTGTTGTCTATGAAATTGCGCTTAAGAGTCCTGCACTCCTATGTTTGGTCGATTTTGCTGTACGGATGCGAAACGTGGACGCTGTTAGTGGCATCTATGAACAGGATAGAGTCCTTTGAAATGTGGTGTTACCGGAGGATGCTAAAGATCTCGTGGAAGGAGCATGTAAGAAACGAAATAGTCCTCCAGCTTCTTCATAAAAAGAGAGAGGTTTTTGACACGGTGAAGCGCCGTAAGATGGAATACTTTGGCCACATTATTCGCGGCCCCAAATATCGCCTTCTACAAACAATCATAGAAGGGAAAATAGAAGGCAAACGGTGGCTTGGGAGAAATAAGCTCTCTTGGCTCCGGAACATCAGGTCATGGATGGGACTCGGTCTCGAAAAGTTATTTCGGCTTGCCCATGATAGGGAAGAATTCGCACGGGCCATAAACGATGTCTGCCCATGGTAGTCGCCTACGTCCGAATACGGATTCGGCATTAGAAGAAGAAGAAGATTTTATTAAAATTTATTGCACTATTTTTTTAAATAAATAAAAACCGGTGGATACATTTACTAGCAGTAGTGGATTTTTTTTTGGCGGCACTAACAAATGTTGATATTTTTGAAAACTATGTATTGTGAATTGTCAGAAGCAGAATTGTGTCAAAGCTATAAGAAAAATTTATGAAATCATTATATGTGTAAAAGCAAATATCGCTTTGGGACAACCTTTAACGGTACCATGGAGAATATATTTTTTTATTGTATTTGAAATTGTTGTAATTATCTGTAATTCAACTTATTTTTTTCTGTGCGTATTAATTACACTGTCGTTCAATCGTATGAACATGTACTTTTACTATGATCTGATCGATTTAAAGAGTCGTTGGCTACCCCTGACGTTAATCCTGAGTGGCGGCGCCCGTCCATAATCCGCCGCCCCCACAATTGGGGGTCGCGCGGTGTTAATTACGACCGACGTTTCCATTCGTACGGATTTATTTACGGCTTCGCGTAATTGAACACAGCGTTTGATTCAGCGCGCGAACCACCGTACGGCCAAAATATTAAACGACCGCGAACCACTGCACGAATTTTAATATCCGCATACATACATACATATGTATGAAAAATATTAAAAATAAACAATTCATATCGTTTCTTGATATTGCGTTGTTACATATGTATATGTAATACTCACCAGTATCGGGTAAGCGTTCACTTTCAGTGAAGTTATGTTTCACGTTTATGGTGGACGCGTGCTTTGACGATCAACCGTCATGCGATAACTATTCCTTTGATCTTTTACACGTTTTCGTCATAAAGTCTGGTCGTTAGTTATAATAGTTAAAAAATCCATATTAAAATTCTGAATATTACCCAAGTTATTTGCAAAGTTGAATTTACACAGCTTTACTGTCGGTATGTATGTGGTCATTCCATTCATTAAGGTCCACTTCAATGATGCGCAAGTTACATAGGTTCTTGCACTGACAATCATTTATGCGCATCTTTTCTGAGGACAGAGGGTAGGCCTTTATATGTAGATGGAAGAATTTACACGTATGTATTTAAAAAAAAAAACATACTAAATAAGTTCTTATTTTTTTAAATTATTATATTTTAAATTGTATACTTTATATACTGAATTTATTTTTATTTTTTTTATTAACCTTGCACACTAGTCTAATAGATCGCTATAAAGCAACGAGTGCACAAATTAAGAACAAAAAATTCTTACAATAAACATGGCTAAATTATTGGTTAACAGTCAATAGCCAAATTAGCATGTAAAACAGCCAAATTAGCAGTTAAGTGATTAGTGTTAAATAGCTCACCATCCCTAATAGAAGGATGAGACCAGGTCTCAGTGATGGCAATGATGTCGAAATCATTTAAAATAATGGATACATTATTTAAGAGCTTGTGCGTAACTACCGAAAAACTTCTGTTTGGAGGTCGCCCGGGCTGAGCGAAAAAACCATCTTCTAACTAAATGTTAAATAAACTTTCTATATTTGTAAACTTATTTTTATAGAAAGATTCGACTGTCCTGACATATTCGATACATTGGTGATCTGCATGTTCGGGTATGTGTTAAAAATTGGGTGTGTGTTCACAAGAACACATCATTTAGGTCGTCCAATAAACTCAACTGGCATTTAAATAAATACTACATGGTTATAAAAAACTCATGTCATTTATAAGCTGACAGGTAAGGTGACTGATTCCACATTGGTCATATTCTTATGAGCATTTTAAGTTTAAATATTTTTGAAAGGTATGATTACTTATTTTGTACGTGCGGAATATGATATGTTTAGTAATCTTTTGAATCAATTCCGTTATCCGGAAACTAATCGTTCCGTGTAAAAGAAATCTCGTATCAAATTAAAGGAAGTGCACTTGGATTTGTATCCAAGATTGATTTCACCGTTGCACATACATTTGTTGTTTTGGATCGACGAAGTGTTCTTCCACCTCATCGGTCTTCGCCACCCATTCCTCTGGGGGGTAGTGGCTCTTTCTCACGGTGGGAGAAGAAAGAGCCCCACCCTTAGGGGGTGCAGCGCCTGTGGGGCGAAAGGGGGTGGGGTTGTGCCCCGGGGACACTTTCATTATTAAAAAAGTACGGTGAGTCGCTGTCGGCGGGAACGGGCGCCGCCGCCGCGACTTTTTTAATTAAAAATTACGAAATTGATATAAAACCAGCCCTGGCCCGGCTGCGCGATGTATGTTGTCAACACTGTAATGACCGGCCGTTAAATTAAAATTTGATTTACAATATTAAAAAAGTTCGGTGCAGTGGAGTCTGGCGCCTTAGCGGACTAACGACGTCGCAGACCATTACCGCCTCACAACCCGCCTCAGATGCTTTTAACTCCCTTCCAATTCTTTTCCAGATCTAGGGCACTTTTTTGTTTAATTGAAGTCATTTTATATTGTTGAATTAGAGAGTGCCATTAAAGAGACATCAACGCGCGTTGGGTTCTAGCCCTAAGTTCTTGTTCTCGTATCGATGGTGTCGGAGGTATAAAGGATGGGTGGTGTTTCACCTCCTACCTACTCCCCTTTCTCTCACCCCACCTTCACTACGTCTCCACGTCAAAACTTCTTAATACGTTTTCCGTGACGCAAGCGAAATTGAAGAAAACCCATATTCGGAGCGCCGCACTTCCCAAACATAGATTAAAAGTTTAGTGCTCTCAAATTGGTCTTCCTATATTGAAACAATTACCAGAGATCCGTAAGTAATACCGCATATTCCAAATGGATACGGAGTAGAAGTTTCAATATAATAAAAAAAATGAAACACACCTCTTAATGCAGTCGCATAAATTGTAGACAGATTTAAATGATTGAAATTGATATCGGGGTAAATGTATTGAAAGACAATGTGGGAAAGTTTGAATGGTAACAAACAAAATGTAAAAAGAGTAAGATACATACTGATTAAATATGTAATTTTTTACATGGATCAAATCTGCATACGTATGTAGTTTGAGTACACATTTCATCGTCTGAGATATCACTGAAACATGTAACAGTTTATCCAAATTGCTAACGCGTATTTAAGTGAGACCCTTTCGAGGAGTGAATTGAAAATCGAGCCAATTTAGAACGAAGGGGGAGTCGGGTAGAGAAAGGGTGAGGTCGGGAGCGCTGTTAAATGAAACAAAACTTGGGTAATTTTGATTTTTAATAAGGCCAGAACCAATTTTGGCGCGTCGTAAAGTTCCGCGTGTATCGCGTTACTCGATTTGGGACGGCCGGATTAGGGAGCGAGGGGGGAGCCAGTCGTCTGGGTTGAGTTTGGTTTCCCAGGAAGCTTTCAGGAAAGGGCGGGGTGGGATTGGGTAGGGGTGAAAGGGGGAGGGATGTGGCGCTTCGCCCCCCTAATGGGATTGTCTTGTACGGATGATTACAATGAAGCACTCCGCCAGGGGTTCCGCGATGACGGAGAGTGGCGCTCATACGACGGACCACCGTGAGACCAGGGGTATCCAAGCTTTCACGATAAGTTTAGATTTTCTTATTTTGCACTTTGGGTTGTTTTCATATCTAACCCGTTTGTTACCAGTATATTTTATGGGTTTTCAGTCTGGCGAACCTCTTTATGTTCACTAGAGCAGCGAGCTGTTTGAATTATATTAGTATATGAATAGGTAACCATACATACATATAGGCAAATTCATAGAAAACACAACTTTAAAGTGACTCTTCACGTGGAGTTTTTCCAGTAGACCAGTCAGAATCTAACGGATTTTAAATCACCAGCAACTAATATGCCAACAGATAAAGATGTTGCTCACAGTACAATCCGAACAAGTCTTTAAATAATCCAAAAATATTATTAAATGATGGTTCAAGAATTATGCGTAAAAAATTGCGTTTTAAGTATGATAATGTAGCGTGGACGTACAGAGGGGTTTTGTACAGACGTACAGACGTACAGAGGGGTTTGGGATCGGAGTGAAAGACGCAGTAGTAGTGACTTCCCAGCTCCGAATGAACCACGTACCAAAACCGCCTAATATTTATACCCCAGTGTGTACACTCAACACAGAAAGATCATTGGATGAGGTAGTAGTAATCCATCCAGGAAGCATGGAACAAACCGCCGAATATTTGTACGCAGCATGTACAGTACAGATAGATGATTGGTCGATGGGTCACGTGACCTTATTGGCTGTTGTTTACAGCTTGTCATCTATACAATAGGTTTTTGTGCTCTTTTTCCTATTATGCCGTACATTAACATTAGCATAATATAATACTATGATTACTAACCAAATTAAATTAAATTGTAAAATAGAAAATGATCAGTAGATCAGTAGCTATTAAAATACATAGATATATGTAAGATGTATTTTGAACATAATTTCGTAATAATAAACGCATTTGAAAATCAAATCAAAACAATACGTAATGATGAAGGAATTTTTTTTTGGGAATTATAATTTTTTGTCGAACAAAACATTAATGAAGGGCTTTGTTCCTTGGTTTCAATCGTAGACTTTGTCATAGCTCTGTAACTAACGATACTACGAAATACTTGTCTTCTGTGAATGCTTTTTGTCTGCTGTGACCTTTTTTGTATTATGCTAATTAAGTCAAAATAATTGAAATACCTATATAACAGTTGATGCATGATGGTTTCCATCACAAAAATATTTTATAGTGGATAGTTGTATATATAATGACTATTTGTATTGCTATTCAAAATCAGTGGCGATATTGATATCGGCAAAGGGTTAAATCAGGAGAAGTGCTCACAACGAGAAAAGAAGGCAAAGTGAATGAAAATGGGTTGTTCGGAGGGGATGGAGTCTGGGAGATGGCTTGTGGGCCTGGGAGGCGCCTTAACTCCACTGGGGCAGTGGCGCGAAATAAAATTTATGGCCCCTCTCTCCTCTTAAAACAATATTGAAGGGCCTGCGGAGGCCGCAGCCGCCAGCCTCTACTATGATTGGATTTCCCGTGACGTAAGGACTTTAGAGGAAAATAAATTTTCGGATGAGATTCGCAGATTTGGCCCGCTTTAAAGATTGCACACGTACGATAGCAGTAATAATAAATAATATATATATATATATATATATATATATATATATATATATATATATATATATATATATATATATATATATATATATATATATATATATATATATATATATATACATGTGTATGTGAGTAAATTCCGGGCGTGAAGGGGTTGTACGGGGGCGGTGGCATCTCGTCAACATCCAATCTCCGAATGTGGTAGAGTTGCCGGCATGCAAATACCGACGTGTGGTTGACAAAAAGTAGATATCGTCTCTCGTGCCAATTTCCTCCCGGAGGAAATAGCCCGTCGGGGTAGGGGTTGAAGGGGTGAAGGACTGAAAATTAGGTGGGCGCTCACTACAAATAGTAACCGATCCATTCCAGTTGGTTCGCAAAACTCACATGTGCGAATATGGAAATTGTAGAATATACATATACATAAATCGAAATATATATTCAATTATTTTCGATGCTAACTTTTGACTTGGAAATCAATCAATAAATTAAGGATAGAATAGGAAGAATATGAAGGTTGTTGGTTGTATTTGGCCATTGGATGGTAGATCGAATATTAATAAAAATTATGATTTTTTAAATACAGGCATCCTTATGTATATATGTAGGTACATACATATGTACACATATGTATGTGTCGCAGTGAAATTATATTTCAAGTGAAAATGTATTTTCACTAACGTTTCAGTGAAATCATAACCAGTTACATTTTCAGGGTTGGTTTTATTAATTGAAGATTAGATCGTTAGGGTAGGTATTATTTAAGGGTTAGGATAGGTTAGGTTAAGTAAGGGTTGGTTCTATTCATTTAATATTGGGTTGTAAGGTTTAATTTATAGAGTTAAACATTGTAAATTCATTATTTGATACATTTTCACTGCTTGAATATGCTTTCACTGTAACATATGCATGATATGTATATGAATAGGTAATGATGTAGTTTTATTCGAGTTTAGAATGGACACCCTATAACTTCTGTAAAGATTTAAAAAACCAAATCTTTAAAATAAATCATCATCGTTTACAGTCATTCAACATCTAGTGTTGGATGAAGGCCTCTCCAACACACATCGTCTTTGTTTTGCGCAACTATCATCCATCGTATCGCATACTTTTTCTAATTTCGTCTGCTAATCTTTCTTACGGCCTTCCTTACACCCTTTTACATTCTCTTAGGTACCATTCCTCTGTCCACCTTTCATCCATTCTTCTCGCTACATTACCTGCCCATAACTATTTCAATAAATTTGTAAAATAGCATTTTAACAATGAAATCAGATAAATGGGATGGGAAATGATCAAATTGGAGTCACAAATATCTAACTCTGACCAGCAGCGATATAGATTATATCGAGGTCAACTCACAGAATGGAACCCGGCAACCTCTCGGTGTTTAGCATTAATGTAACCACCTTATAATGCTGCTGGCTAGTAAATCTAATCAATTATATCAAAAGTACAAAACGATACAAAATTGTCAATTTCAACATCAGACATGATTACGGTTTATAATCATAATAATAACAAATGGCATATCTGCAGCTTCGGTGGTTGAGCGAACGCAAAAAAAGCGCTCGTAAAAAAATATCTATTCGGAAAATTCAGCCCTTTTAAGTGTTTCGATATAAAAATTTTCCACTCGCTTTCACCGGGACATAAAATTACGTTTTATGACTAACGTGCATAGAAGCATATACACACACAAACACATTTACCTATATGATATATGTACATATATTTATATCGAGCAGGTCGTATAACTTGTATATACGTTATTTATATTTATATCGATCAAATTAATTCGAAGCGTGTAAACATCGCTTAATTTCACGCCACTGTATTTATTAAGGGTTGTGCGACAGGGCGAGCGAAAGTTGTATTCTCGCACATCCAGGGGTGTATTGTGTCGAGAATACACACGAAATACATAGGTATATGTGTGTGTGTGTATGTGTGGAACTCGTTTACTCAACATTTTATTGCATATTGAAAACGACACCTAAGGGCTTCTGGGGAAGAGGGATGTCGGAGAAATACATCTTAGATTTAAAAGCTTCTTGCGGAGCACAGACAACGTGGATGGACGTGTTCAGGGCCGGTTCAGATTTTCTAAAGATTGGACTCCATTAGATTGATTGGAATCGACCGTCACTTTGCATTACTTGAGCAGTATACATATGTATATATGTATGTGGAAAGTTCTTGCTAATAATGGAACGTTTTACGAGTCGGGTTCAAATTGAATTTTCCCATTATCGTCAACGATAAATTAGGTTGAATTGGATGAGAGTTTGTTTTGTTTTTGTCGAATTTAGATCATAAATAAATATTGTTCGAGTGTGTGGTGCCAAAGTCTTCGAGTGGTTGGGATGATCGTATAATATTGTTGCGGAGTTGAAGGTTCAAGGGTCATGAAAGACTACTGTTTATTGCTGCTTGAGAGATGACTCAATGGATAATGACCCAGTGAATGTTTTCGCACATCTCTCACTAATGTTGTGTAAGAGATGTGTGAGATGATTAGACATGTCAAGATGAAAGTGAAAGCGTACCGTATTTACAGTACATACATATGTATGTACATTATAGGTTTATTCCAACAGCTTTTGATACAGATATCGTTGTCTCTTTCATACATATTTTTTACAAGCTTCTTCTATGTTTCTCTTGTTAGTTTTGTAACGAAAAGATTAAGTGATTTATTCTCGTCGACCACTTACTAGCACTAATCACCTGGTTGCGCGTTCGCGCCAAAAAGGCCTCGGCGTATAAGCGAGCCGCATACAACAACCAATAAGGTCTCACGACCCATCGACCAATGATCTATCTGTGCTCTATACGCTATGTAGATTTGGTAGATTTGGCAGATTTGTAGATTCGGCAGATTTGTTCCCTGCTTCATTCGGAACTGGCTAACAACAATAAATTACCTCTATCACTACTCGCAGCGTCTTTCACTAAGATTTCGAAAAACCCCTCTACACATCTACGCTACAGTATTTATAGCTTATTTTTAAGTTCGAGTATACAGCATTATAGAAAAAAAGCTTAAAAACCTATTTATATAGTGCACTTAATGAAGTTATAGGTAGATTATGGAAGTTTATTTTTAACTTTAGTCAAGTAAATCAACGGGCGCTTAAACTAGAAGTTCTATCTTCAACATTCAATTTTATAACTTTCACTCTTAGTTTGACATATCAACTTGCATAGTTTGTACACATTTGTCATACTTACATGAAGCCGAAGTTTTGACAAAGAAGGATGCGCTAGTAAACCTTTGTAAATGTCGCGTAAGTTGAAAAGTGATCACAGAGTTATAGTTGAGATTCTTTTTTGCAGATGAATAGATGATTGTAATAAATCAGTCAAAATATTGTATCGTTGACGTGTTGAGGGGTTTTTAAGATCGGGATGAAAATCGGGGTAGTTTATTGTGGTCGACCACCCAGCTCGGAATGAAGCACGGAACAAAACCGACGAATATTAATACACAACGTGTACTTTTAGCACTGAGAGGCCATTGGTCGATGGATCGCGAGATCTGATTGGCTGTTGTACATAGCTTGTTCATACGTCGAGGCCTTTTTGGCGCGAGCGTGCGATCAAGCGATTGGTGATGGTAAACCAGTGGTCTACGATCACCAATTACCTAATCTCTACGTAAAAATACCCAGGTCGTATTTTCTCACAATCACGATATGTAGTTAAAGTTAAAAATTACAATGATAAATGCAACTAATTACACATGTACATATGTATATTAGAGCAATTATTCGGTTGGTAAGTATGGTAGGTTTATTTAAATGAAATATATTTTGTTTTTATATATTTTTTGTGAAAGCTAAATATGTACATATATAATATTAAAGATTTTGTTTTGTATTGAAAATTTTTGGGTTTAGCCTTTAAAATTTAATGCAAATAATGATAATAAAAGTCTGGCGCGTAAGTGGAATGAAAAATTTACTACGTAAAATTTATAGTCCAATAAATATAACGAAATCACGCTTCATACCCGTAGTAGATACGACTACGTATTGAAAGGAAAAAATGAAAATGTTTTTAATAGTTTCTTAAAAAGTCTTGTTTATTGGGCCGGTAGGGGCGAATCTTATTTACGACGCAACCCGGTGTAAAATCAGTTGTGTGGCCAGTGGCGGCGCACAATTATTTCGCCGAGAGCATATTTCACTTCCTTACGGCATTATTAAGCCTGAAAGGTTTCGACGCGGGACCCCCTTTGAAAGTGTATATCCCGGGGAAAATTCGCGTAAAAGCTTTGAAAGCTCGCCAAAGCGCCCCCTCCCCCTTACCTTCCGGAAAGAACGGGCTTTCGTTCATTGTAGTGTGTGCGGTGGCGGGCCAATCGATCCGAAAGCCTTAATCATGGCCATTCACGGCCAAAATCGATCGCGTAATTGAACCGTAAGTATACTGCCTTTCAAACGTTCTGTCCCGCCGGGATTTTGTATACGAATTTTAAAATATGTCCGCTATGTGATACGTTGTTGCGAGTTGCAGCGTGTGAGGACAATTTTTCGGGGCGATCAAAAGATTTAATAAAATTCGGATTAGTTATGCGAAAGGCCGATTTTGTGAAGCCACACACAAAAGGATGTATAATACGATACTTATTAATATATGAATTTTTTTTTGAAAATATAAGACTCGCGTTATTAAATAATACATATGTATATATATATAAACAGGAATACTGATTTTTTCTCATGAAGGTTATTGTTATGGTTTGCAATAGTAAAAGAGGCGTATTTTCTTCCATTGAAAAAGGTTGCTATACATGAGCACATTCAATATATGTACATATTTACAATTATTGTTCAATAATGCAGTTAAAATGTACACATATTTATTATATTTAAAATTAGGTCAATAGAATTTTTGAAATACGCTTTCGTGAGGTCAAAACTGAGTACAAATAATTGAAAAAAAAAAAACTACTAAAATGCATTAGATTGGAGGATTTTTGGAACACATTATTGAAAAGAATATTATTAATTAATCTAAAAATCTAAAATACTGTATTGATTTTTGGGCTTTTTTAATTTTCATCGATTGAAAAAATCTATATAGATATACTACATACTCAATATGTATGTAAGTATTTACAAATATTTCGCAATAATATATATACACATTTACAATGAATATACATACATATGGCTATTTCTTATTTTTAAAATCGGCCCAATAGATTTTTATATATGCCCTCTTGAGGTGAAAACAGTGTACAAATCATTTAAAAATATCTATTAAAACTCTTTTGAAATGTATTAGAATGCAAGATTTGTGGAACACATTATTGATAAGATATATTAATAAATTAAATGATTTTTGCGCTTTAGAATTGAAAGTTTTTAAAATTTAAATTTATGTATGTAGATGAAAATTTTTACTAAATTATTTGGTTTATTTCAGTAGCTTAATATTATTGAATTCATATTAGCTTTCTTATTTGATTTGTGTTTGTATAATACATATAATATGTATAGATAGCATTATTATGTGTAGTATGTATTTTAAAGGGTAACAATTTAAATGGTAATTTTTTTCAATAAATGGTCAGTAACTTTTACGTATTTTAAGTATTTTTTGACGAACAGATAATATTCAGGTGTTAAAAGAGTCTTTTTCCAAAAAGGCAATTAATTGCGAAAGAAATTTCTAATCATCGATAAAACTCTTGCAGTAAGAGAAGGGAAGGAACATTTTTATTAAGTAAAACTGCTAAACTATATATAAACTAAACTACTAAACTAAACTAAAAAATACATATAAGTTCTCAATTATGTAGTTGTTAATGACGATTCATCATTAGCATTGTATTATAGATAGATAACATTATACAAATTTTGGCATTGATTGAAAATTTCTCTCGTTCGAAAATTGATGACATTCATCATAGGTTGTCAACTTTTCGGTGTTGAGCTCCCCCCCCCCTTTCCCCCACCCATGAAACCGATCGCAGGGGTGTCGATCAATCCGCTCAAGACACTTCATTAATTTCACGTCATGGCTTATTAGGGTTGCGTCTATCGCTCGCTAAATTATCTCAAGCCTCATCGTCGAAGCAAACTATTAAGTTAATTATATTTTTAAATTGCGACAGTTTGTAATTTTGACAAAGCGCCATCGATTATATACATACATTTATATTTTTTAATAATCAGTTAGAATAAATGAAATATTTGTAATTTATTTACCGGTGGCATTATCAGGCTTGTGCATCGCAGGAGGGTCGCGGATCATGTCGGGATGGGCGAGCGCGTCATGCCCAGCGTTTGCTAATAGCTGAAAAAATAATAAAAAATACATATTAGTCTTTATGCGAAAAGTTTCAAGTGAATTTCGTATATATATAGGTTTTACAATAATTTTGTATAGATTTGACGTATGCAAATTGGAGGGCAGGTGTTCCAGAGGTATCTCGTTAAAAGGGGAGCTGCCGTCGTACGTTACCTGGCGGATTGACACCGCGAGAAAAGCTCACCAATTATCCACGAGCCCGGCAATTCTCAAACTTTTTAAAGCTGAGCGTATATGATAGAGTATCACTGGCTGGGGAATTCGTTTTATTTTTGGTTAGGCATTTTACAAGGCAGTTCATTGTTAGGATTAGCCAAATTGGTCGTCGTTAGCTGGATTCGTATTCGGATGTCGGATTTCATGCCATTCGACAACAGACTAACGGGGAAATATTGTATCATTAATAAATTGATATATTATTTTTTTACCCTTTCAAATATATAATATCAAAGATCAGTGTGTTGATCAGATTTATAGGAAAAAGCGAAAATTAATGACAAGCATAACACATTCTGTTAACACTTGTCGCACAGTGATGGATGGCGAGTGATCAGGAATTATATTTTATTTTATTTTTCCAAATATACTGAATGCAGGGTCTCTATATTTTATTTATTTTTCGGCAAAACCTCTATGATTTGAATGATGTCATTATGAAATAAAAAAATGATAAATGAGACTAAAGAACTCAAAGACTTTCTACATCTGATATATAGTTTCGAACGAGACTTTGTATGTACATACATATGTACATATGTGAGTTTTGGTTCGCAGAATCATGAAAAAACTGTATTTATATATATGTATATATGATTTTTATTTAAAAGTTTTACACCATTGTGGCATTACAAGAAGAACCTAATAATCGGGTCTATCACTAGTATATATGTATATTCCAATCAAAATCTTTCTACGTAAAAGCTTTTGAAACTTTTGAGATATTAGAAACAAAATTCCAATACAGTTTGTTGAGAACTACGTAGATAGGTAGTAATATCAAGCTTTCCGTTGATTTTGACATTCGAACTTATTTATTTGAACTTCTACTCAAGTTAACTGTTATTAGAGACGTCTTTTTAGAGAATTGTACATATAAATTACAGAAACTCTACAAATTGTATCATATCTGTATAAGTCAACAACATGTGAAGTTACATATGTACTTACTAGATGTTAAATTACTACTATATACAGTAACACGTGCGCGAATTACTATTTTGAAACGTCCAACTGTTTATTTAATATACCGTTTTTCCCCAATATGATAATTTGATTAATCAAAACGCTTTCGGATGCTCCAATCCATCCAATCAATCTATTGATACAGGTTTTGAAAAAGCCCGATCTGTACAGAGGATATTTACCGTAGGTGTGCGCCGCGTGTGTCCGGCCCAATCGTAAATTGGCATCGGAGCGCCGCTCATGTGCGTTCGGCGAATAAACTAACCGAAAGTAATGTTGCTCAAGTATAACCGGAAAATGAATTTCGCCAACCCTCCCACCGCCCACTCCCGTTCTTCTCTTTGGGAACGGGTGCCGCGGGTTGGGAGCGTGCGCCGCCCATACATCTGCCGGCGAATCCACTTTATTGGCTTCAATAAAATATGAACACGTTTGAATGGGCCGGGCGGGAAGGGGTTGGGGATGCGGACGGGTCGAGCCACTCACCACCCACCGCCCCCCCCCCCCTATGTATGCCGCCCACCGAAAGGCCTGAGTGGGGTATCGGGCCGGGGGCAGTTAAGATAGCCGTCGAAATTGCTTTTCAGTATGCACCGCGGTCTAGGGGTGAGAGGATGAGGGGGTGGATTTGGGGTGGGTGTGGGAGGATGGGGGTGCTGGCCCGCACACGAAACGTACGACCGAGAAACTTTGTCCAATACTATCCTTATGCATCTTCCATGGCTCAGCTGAAGATTGCTTTGAATACTTTAGATTCGCGCCGTGTGTACACGTGTGGGGGTATGTGTGTGTGTATGTGGATGGCCCAGAAGGGGTTGAAGGACATTTTGTCGCAACCTTTACAAGACCGGATTGAAAACAATAGCCGTTCCGGAGGCTAATATATACGCGCATAAATAAATAAACCGCATATTGTCGATGCAACGTCTATGTAACCGTCCGCAAGTTCGTTCGAGGAAAGTCCGGAAAATGTATGAATTTGGACGATAACATGATATTGAAATTTCAGTTGGAAATCTTTGGTATACTTTATAGGTATACGTTTTACATTGGAGTGACCTTGATCGGACGGTTGCAAATTGAAATATTGTGTAATATATGAATGCCATGACTAAAGGTGGTTATTGAGATTTTCTATTATTATTTCGCGTGTGAATTGATTTTTGCATACAGCTTTAATAAAACGTCTGAAAATTCAGAATTACAATTATATAAAAAGCTTGTAATTTTTGTTTTGAACATATTATTTTGTTGAACATATTATTTTAATTAAATTGTTTGGTATATATGTATGTTACAGTAGAAGTGTATCTTCCAGCTGAAATATATTTTGACTATTTGGAATTTATTGCATCTAACTTGGTACCAACTACCGTTTAAGTTGAAGTGTATTTTCAGTTGTAATATATTTTGACTAGTTGGAATATATTCTGTCTAACCCACGTAGTTGATTCATTTGGTGAATTATATTCCAACTGGTCAAAATATATTATAACTGAAAATACATTTCAACTATAGGTTGGTACCAGGTAAGACGGAGAGGTAAGGTTTTCGTGAAAACGTCAATCGACTAGTAAATTGAGTTGGAAAGTCACATTTTTGTTTTGAACACATTCTTAGAGTTATCATAATACAGTACTAATTACCTTTATTCGTAATATATAGCAAATATTAACGCATTATTGAATTCTAAAGCATTCATTAAAACATCACGCTGTCAAAACTCATATTTTATATTACAACTGGCGACTGCTTAAAGTGTATTTGCGCTTGTAGATATATAATTTACTAGTTGTATCGTGTTCGAATATGAATAATATATATATATATATATATATATATATATATATATATATATATATATATATATATATATATATATATATATATATATATATATATATATATATATATATATATATATATATATATATATATATATATATGTAGGTATGTATAATATGTTATATGATACAATTTCAGTGTATAAAAATATACCCCATGTTATTTTACGTAAAATATTACAATTAATGAATATTGTGTAACCGTAATAATACATCGTCTAAACAAGGTTTCAATCTATTATAATATGGTATTTGGTATTGAAAATAGTCTTAAATTATGCAAGAAGTAGTTTATTTAGATTAGAGTGTTAGTAATTGAAATAGATAAATTATCACGGGAATGGATGTTTCTGTTAGAATTATTATTTTGAATGTAATAATAATAAAAAAGTTGTATACTTCTGACTACCTCCCCTTTCCCGATGCCCTCCCACCCACCCAAGCAATATCAGCAGCAGCAGCAGCAGGCCGCGCGTATAATTCAAAACGAGATGGACCCGCGCTATCTCAGATTTATATCTGATGTGTTTCGGCCCGAATGTTCCGGGGAGCACATCGCGAGGGATGAATTTCCCCGGGATGACCGGATTAGATGGAGATTGGATGGGCGCCTTCAGGGGGAGGGCCCGAAGGGGTTGAGGATATGGAATGGTCAAGACCGAGTGCTTCGCGTTCTCTTTTTAGTTTTTTTTTATATATATTAGACACACACGTTCACATGCTATGTTATTGGTGTATCGACGAAACTATGTATTGTGAATTCCCCTCTTTGGGATTGTTTTGGAACAATATCACGATTATAATCATGTCGATTGTGAATATTATTATACAGCGGATGACTGTTATTGCATCTCTATGTAGTATGGACTTTGTATTTGTAAGAAATCTTTATGGCATTGTTTGCATTTATAGAATACAGAGAAATGCTGATGTTGTATTTTTTTTTTGTTTGTAGTAGTTGCTTGCTTAGAATTCCAATTATTAGATGGTACGTTTATTTCTTAAATTTGATCAAAAATTGCACAGAGTATAGGAATATTAGATATCAATGAAAAGTTCAATACCCAAATAGATTTGAGATACATGTATTGACACAAATAAAAATTGTTTTCTGTAGCTTACTTTTGAACGCTTTCAAATTTAATCAAAAATTGTATTGTATTTTATTCGATACACTTATACGTAGTGGAAAATCAATCGAATTGCCAATTTGTTCTGGAGTAGATTAAAATGGTTGCCGGTTTAATCTTACGCTACAGTTTCTCGATCGGAAAAATGTTATACGCTGTATCGCATTATTGACAATTGTTTGATATTGCACACAATTTCAAAATCCAAGTTATAAGACAATACAACGTATGTATGTACATAAATATCGATTCTAGCGAGTTGTGTGTGTACAATATCAATTTTTTTATGGAAATTGAAGCATTGGAGTGATAAAAGTCTAAGAGATCTTCATGTGAGTGAGGGATTTCTAGCAGTTACGTCCCAGTAGAGCGGGTCCCGTCAGTGTTTTATTTTTATTTTATTTTTATTTTATTAATTGAAAAATCAACAGACAGGATGTACAGAGATAGGTATAAAAAACACAAAAAGTAAATAAATAATATATGTAACACCCGAGTCCAATAATAGATTTTTACAAAAATGAAAAAGATAAATATAAGGAAAACAAATTAAAAAGTAAAGAATAAAGGCATGACAAAATATGTAGTACATTGCATAATTAAACTATAGTATTAAAATAATTGGAAAAGGTTATAAGATAGAATATAAGAAGAAATTGAAATTTACAAATATAAAAAACAAATGAAAAAGGTAAATACAAAATAAACAAATGAAATGGAAAGGAATGAAAGCTATAATATGATTAAATAGCACATTACATAACTAAACTAAAGTATAAAAATAATGGAAATATTGGAAAAATAGAATAGAAGAAAAAATGAATCAATCGGTCAAGATTCTCTTGATGTTAGACCTGAATTGATGTAGGGAAATTCAGCTCTCCGTTAAACATACGATAAACGCGCTGCAGATAAAAATATTTTTGGGAATTAGTATTGAAAGGATCAAGTGAAAAGAGTGCAACGCGTCTAGGGTATCGAACTGGGATTCTGAAATTAACCTTATTCAGTAAATCAGAACAATCAAGGAAACCATTTATGAGCTTAAAGAAGAATATAGCATCAGAATGTCGTCGCCTGACAGAAAGATTGTTAAAAGAAAGGATTTTTAAAATGTCGGAAACAGTAGAATGGGTATAGGTAGGAAAAAGGTAGCGTAAGGATTTAATAAATTTAAGTTGAACTTTCTCAATACAATTAATATGGGATAAATAAAAAGGTGACCAGATAATTGAGGCAAATTCAAGGTGAGACCTTACAAAGGAAAAATAAAGTAATTTTAGTACGTAAGGATCATTAAAGGGTTTTGTTGAGCGGAGTAGGAATCCAAGAGATTTAAATGCTTTGTTGGTAATAAAAGAAATATGTTCAGAGAAATCTAGTTTATCATTGAGTATTACACCAAGATCCTTAATAGAAGATGACGTGTTAAGGATTGAATGATTTAATTGATATTGATTAGTAATAATTGACTTATTTCTAGTGAAATTTAAAATAGAGCATTTTTCTAGATTAATAAAAAGATCATTATTTAAACAATATATAGAGAATCTATCTAGATCTTCTTGTATCTTATGACAATCGTCTATGGTGTATATAGGTTTGTAAAGTGTCCCGTGGATGGGGGCTCTGCACGAGGCCAGAGTGTCCGGAACCAAACCGCCCGGAAAATTGTCAATTCCGTTTGTCCCGCTCCGGTGTCTTCTCTCCCCCGTTCCCAAACCATCCCACCCACTCCCACCCCATTTCCACCCCGCGGAACCACCCTACATAACGGCTCTCGGTCACCCCCGGCTCGCCTTTCGCCACTTTCGGGATAACAACAAAATCGGACTGGCCGGAAAAGTCGACTGTTTTGCCCCCTCGTCCTTTTTTCCGCAGCCTCGGTGACTTTTCACGATCGGATTAAAAACGGATTATCTATTAAAACTATGATTGGTGGGGTTTTGATTTGTATGTTGTTAATTTTTGATCTATCGGTGGTTTTGCTTGGAAACGTGTAGTTTTTGTCAAATAGGATTTCTTCAGATTTGTGACTTTTATTCAATTTTGGGGGGGGGACCTTTATTTTGGTTATTATATTTCATCTAATATGCATAAGTTTTACTCAACGCCTTGGATATAAAGTTTTATCTTCTATCTTTGGAGATAACTTTAGTAGACGTAGAGTTTATTTATTGAGCATTAAGTTATTGGTTGGATTGGTGAGCAATCCTCAAATTCTTCCTGTATTGAACTTTAATGTTGCCAGCCAACTCAGGTCCGTTAGATACCGCATTTTGTTTTCTTCTCTTGTGGCAAGTACCACAGTAGAATGTTGGCATTAAGCTCCTCAGCCAGATTTCTGTTTACTTAGATTTGGTTGAGGGATTGTTTAATTTGAGATCGTAACGTGTTCTGACGTTGCTTTTGTTTTTAATTTATTATTATTGTATCCTTTTTTTATTTTTTTGTTTGACCATAATGACGGTTTGATACTATTTTGTAATATTACTAAGGCAAAATTGTATAAAAAATAAATACAAAAACAAATAAATATTCAGGCATTTCTCTTGTGCTCTAATTTCCTATAGGAAATTAGGGCACACTGTTAGTGATGACAAAACAATAACACGTTATTCATTATTATGTGCCGATTTTCAAATAAAAACCTATATGAAAAAGTATATAAGAAACGGTAAATTTCAGGCATCTACTATTATATAATAGCGAAATTTTAAGGTATGTTAGAGGAAAATGTAAAAAAATAAGTTTTATATAAAAAAAACTTCATCTATTGTTACTACGTACATAGATAAAGTAGCTGCAGTGCATTCTAGATAATAAATAAAATGGTTGAATTTAAAGTATTCAGCTTGAAATATTTTATTTAAAAATATATTTATGAAATGCATTTTATCAGTGATGTGACAGAAGTACATACATATGTACATTGTCTACCAAAATAAATACAATACATTGTATGTACAATTGTTTTCACTTTTATGTTTATAAGGTTTTATTTTTGACAAGATTTTTTACTATACATACATACATATGTAGTTAGTGGGAACATACTGTTTTACATTTTGTTTTTTTTCTTTAAAAACAGGGTAGAATTATAATATGGACCGAAGGGTAAAAAATATATTAGTATCTAAAACCGTCTAGTGGTAATATAAAAATATAAGGGTGGAAATTTTCATTTCCTTTTTTTTTTAGAAGAGGTTTAGTTTAAGTGATGATGAAGGACGAAGTAGTCCCTTTGAGTGGGAATTCGGCAGGGGGAGGAGCGGGAGCTGTACTCCGGTGGGGTAAGTGCGTGTCCCGGTAGAAATGAACGGCACACATATTCCATTAGGTCCTAGCAAAACGACAAGTCAGTTTTTCTATTTCCACCCGTGTGTCCCCCTCCTCTTCCTCCCCCACCCACACACACGCACATCACCCCTCTCGGAGGGCGAATTCTGCGTGTGTGGGGTACGAAAGGACCCCACACCACTAACTCCCACCCTTCGCCTTATATGCTCCACGGTTCACCCTGAAACACTGCGACATCTCATCCGCTACGTGATCCATTTCCCGAGTTAGAAGCAATCTTATTCAATATCCCCTTTCTGGCCGCCGCCCACTCACGCAGGGCCGCACTTGCCCCGTTCGATTTAGTCCTATTAATATTTGACGTAGAAACACACTGAAAAATGATATCTTTTGTATTTTCATTTTTCAAAGAAATGCTAAGCTAAAGTATAGGTAGTTCTACTTTTAAACAAATCGGGTGTCAAACAATTTGTTTATCGTTGTTGTGAGAAACATAAACAGTACGCGTATGGAATGTAGGCTGATGTAAGTTACATATAAACCTCGTCGACGAGTCGTATAGTGAAAACGAAGGTTTAATTTACTTTATGCAGAGTGAGCGGTGCTTTGAGCTATTTATTTTAATTAAAGTTGAGTAATTTCTTTCAAGGTCAATAAAGATAAAGTTCTCGTGTGAGGAAGGGCGGCAAAAGTGCTTTAAGTGAGTCGCGTGTAATGGAAAGTAGTCACGAACAGTAATTCTTCTTTATTCAAAAGCTCGCAAGTATAAAACTCTGCTTTAAACCCAATTTTTGGTAGGTCAAAGTATTAACATAAATAAATAGATTTTACTTAATTTTATTATGTTTTACGACCAATACTATTTAAATACACTGAGATGTAGTGGTCAAAATGCTGGATTGGATTGTATAATATATAAGCCATATAATAGTCGATTGAATGTTCTGGAAACTGTTACTGTTTAACTCAGTCTGCTTTCGACACGAATACAATTGGTTATTCTTATTCGGAATTTGAAATTGATAAAATCGCCGATTCGACCCTGTGGTTGCTGTCTAGGGGCAGTCGAGGCGATGGAATCCATTTGGCTTAGCCAACCCCTTCCCACGCTCTTCCTCCGACATCCTTCGATCTCCTTCCCATCCTGCCGCCGAGGAAAGCCCCCTTTTCTCCCACCCAGGTTCTCTTATGATGTCATATCAACCGTTTTGTTACGGCCGTACGAGAAAGTTACAGCAATTACTTTCATTGTAAATGCGGCAACTGCCGTAACGGATAACCGAAATGAGGTCGACCCTAACTTTTGCCCCCCCCCCCCCCCTAGCCCCGAAAAAAAGAAAAAGAAACTCGACCGCAATCAAAGTCGCCTTTTTGACAATTGCGAAAGTGCTTATGTAACTTTTAATATACTGCCCGATTTGTAGCATATAAATATTTATGCCTTTTCTACTGGAATTCTTCAATGCACTTCTTAAAGTTGGTGTGTAAATATTCTACTTATTTTACTGCAGGGGTGAGAGCGAGCTCTCAATGCAAAATGGATACATTTAGTCAAAGCAAACAATTGAGGTGAATTGAGTTTTAGATGTTTGGATGCAGAGGAAGACTTTTATTTTACGATCAGAATCTTAAAATCGCCATAAAATTTCCATTCTCGTATTATGGAACAACTAACTTGACTTTTTAAGGAAACGAATAGTACTTTGATCTTTTGAATAACAATTGAAGGTATAACAGCCATAAAAAAACTAGGTATAAACTTCTTTAGTGATAAATTAGACAATGAAATCTGATTTAATGTACATATATGTAAACCCAATTATATCAAATAGATTTTGTTAGGATGTTAACAAAGTTAGACAGTTCTGTGAATAGGAAAAATCAAGAAAATAACAGTTAAATAAAAACATTCATTTCTGAGGGGTTAACATAGAAGATAAGCTCCATAGTAAAAGTTAATTGTTATAAGTAGTAACCGGACCCAGAAGGTGCCGCGTATTGTTCAAAGGTTGTACATACATGCATTGTTAAAGGTTTGCCGAACCTTTTTTACGAAGGATTTACAACAATGGAACAATGGATAGCACTGCGACTATCTTACCTCTAGTTATAAGCAGAGATCGGCGTTGGATGGATGCTTTTCAAATAACAATAGACCGCTCCATTATTGTTCAAAGCAAGAAAGGAAAAAATCGTGGTTTTTCTAAGAAATTGACAATATTGAATTTGTGCGAAAAGCATCCATCGAACGATCTTCGGTTATAAGCAGAGATAGGTGGCCGAAGATGCTTTATGCACAAAAAATGGTTCACTCTTGTCAACCTTTTTTTTCTCTCTTGCTTTATAGGTAATGGACAGGTCTTTTGTTCGGCGGCCGAAATCTAGTTATAACTATAAATAAGTGTTATGTATATCTTAATTAGTAATTATTAATATCATGCTATACCTCCCGTGTCAATGAAACTGTAGGGTGTGACTATAGAAAGCAAGACGATGTTCGTGTTGTACAATCGTATGTATCTGAAAAATTTACTATGCAATTCAGGAAATATTCATAGGGCACGTTGAGTGCTTCGTCTCACTTTGTTCGTAGATTCCTTGCATAGGCGTTTCCGGATATCAAGACGCTTTCAGCAGCTGTGGGTCTGCAAAGAATCGTCACTTGAATCACGTGTTGAAGAGCTTCGACCACTTTAAGTGCCGACGTTTTGTTTCAGCGCCACGACATACATTTGCATACAAAAATATGGAGAAAATCCTCGCCGTAATGCCAGAGCGATCATCCTGGATCACACGAACATGTGCAAGCTCAACGAAATGTGTCAGGGACTGGATGAGAATATTTTATATGCCTACTACGTGACACGTATAACCGCACAATTGCTGTGTACATACGATGCGTAGGATTTATGTACTACTAATTGAACTTCCGAGGTTTGTTGTTTTTATATAAAACGGTTTTATCAAAATCACGGTGAGGCTTTCAGGCCAATTCTTCCGAAAAAAGGCGAATGTATTATGCAGTGCGCGAAACTTTGCATCATCTTTTCGGGGAAGTACTAGCATGTGGTAGGTAGAGAGCGCAAGAGAGCTTTCAGGATAAGGTGGGACGCACTCAGGCCCGGCACAAAAGGTCGGAAAGCTTTAAAACAAGCTTATTCTCAAATAAAGATTCCGAGTTGAGACGCACTCGGCAGTTGGCAACTCCTACAGGTGACGACACACACACACACCCACAAGTTGGCGCTTGAATAACAAACGACATGGGAAGAGGGGAGCTTTACTCATGTTTCATCCGCTGGAGGAGTCCACACCGAGGTTCAAATTATGGTATAAATATCAACCGATAATTGATATGCTTCAAATGTCAATTATTCAAAATGCAAGACAATTGTTATTAGTTTCAATATTAGTGTATGGAAGCGAAGTCTAGAGTTGGAGCGTAGAGTAGTAAGTTTCGTAATAACAAAAGAAGTACTGAAGTTTCATAGTATGTACATAGATTGAAATGCTCAAGGTACTTATTCATTATTTTTTTTTAACTAATGTTCATGTAAGTTTATCGTTATCAATTCAGGTGAATGTTTGCTGTGACATATCGTTTCTTCTTATAGCAAGTCTGACTCCTGAACTGAACTGAAGTTTTTTCCAATTTCGGATAATCTCTTGAAACTCTGCCCGACTTCTTGTGGCGTGAAGTATCCTTTCCGCAGAAGCTAATCCTGTCCAGTTTTTTATGTTCTGCAACCAGGAAAGGCGTTTACAACCCACTCTATTTCTTTCTATAATGGTCAATAACAGGTCTTCAATTTTATCATGATATGCCCAAAGTAGTTGAGTTTTCCGCATTGAATTTTTTTCATAATGGTACATACATATATCTAATGATTCAAAATAGCAAATCTATTTTAATGAACCTGATCACCTGAAACTATTTGATTTGAAGTAGATTTGGATTCCAAATAGTTTTAAATGAGTAATATTTACGAAGTTTAGGTAACGATATGCCTGGCTATGATATTTCATTAAAGAAATAGAAGGGAATTTTACAGTGGAGACTAATTATAGAATTATTTAATTGTTCAAAGGACCATTTTTTGGTCAAAATCTTTATTGTGATCTCATGATCAGTCTTAGGCGGTCGATAGATGATTTTCGCACAAAAAATTGTTCACTATTGTCAATTTCTTAGAAAAAACATGTTTTTTGCTCTCTTGCTTTGAAAACTAATAGAGCGGTCTATTTTATTTGAAAAGCATCCTTCCAACGCCGATATTTGTTCACGATATAAATAGTCTTAAAGACGCAAACACACTGAATCGTACTCGTACCGTTCTTAATTCGAAAGGTCTTATCATTTGGACAAGTTTCTCGTACATTTCTTCAATTATTCAGCAGTTTATTGAAGTAATCACTGTATGTACTTACACCAAAAGGAGCTCTTTTATTGTTGTGTATTTATTCTGCGTAATTGGTTACTTTATTTAATGTGACTTGTTGGCGTTTTAACCCTTATCCTACGGGTTGGGCAGAGAGCAAGCAACCTGCGACAGGGCGGGAGCATTCCATTAGCCGACAATACATTCAGTGAGTGGAGCCACTCGCCCACACCCACTTCACTTTAACTCGCGTCAATGGGCCGACGCCTCTGGGGGTTGCATGGGGGTGGAGAGGGGCCCTGGGGGAGGGAGAGGGTGGCTCATAAATCCGCCTAAAAATTACCATTATGCGCCCGGGCGGATATGAAACTGCCATTTTGACAGCGGCAGCTAACGACTGATGAATCAGTATAATTGATAACACATACGTATACTTTTCCATTGTATGTGTGCGAATAGACGTGGGGGAGGTTTAAGCGATTGTTGGTTTGTGGTTGGTAAGCGTTCATAAACACGCTGTCTGCATCCATTTGGCATTCGCTGAGGGGTTGTCGGGAGCGGGTGGGAGACTTTGGAGGGTGGGTCCGTGGTGGAGAGACAAAAGAGCAAATACCAAAAAATGTTAAGTAAGCCGCGAGCATCCTGTGAGTAAATCTGCCATTAGCGGTGGCAGCTGGGACTGCCACGTACCAATAATAAAACCGTAATATGTCTGCTACTACTACTACTAAACGCGACGCAACCAGACAGAGGATGGCATTTGAGAACGGATGATTTTTTTTGAGATAAAATTGAATGCTTATTGCTTGAAGTGGGTGTACTATATTCATACGTATAAAAGAAAATTATTTATAGGGACTTATGCACTACTCTAAAGCTTTGTATTAAAAAAAATAAGAAGTGTTTGAAAGAATGGGTTTAAGATGTTTTCGTAACCAAACAACCTCTTTCATAATATGAATAATCGATAATTTATCATTAAAAAAAACACTATGACAATATTTCAAATGAGAAAGCTTTTGTGCAAGGTTTAGTTCAGTTAAAAACTACACACATCTAATTTTATATCATATTTGAACAATGAACTAAGATTCCGAAGGATACAATGTATTTTTGTCTATTTTAGATTGTTGCGAATTCTTCAAAGCATGTTCTGTTATTTGAACTTAATTTAAAACATGCTTTAAACCATTGATATATGTATGTACATATTAGGATTATTTTATTATATAAACATAACAGTGATATTCTTAGAAGCAGTCGTTACTATTTAAATTTATGACTACCTTCAGCAATTATACCGAGGAAGAAGGAAATACATATAATATAACAGTTAATATGAATATTCCAATTTAATTTACAGTGCAAATTTAATTCTTTGACAAAGATTGTTCGAAAGTACACTACAACAAAAAAGGAATTTGTTAAGAGCTTGGATAATATTTATTCTTAGCAGTATATCAGGAAAGAAACTCGATATCACGAGACCCAGACTATTTTCAAGAACTGATACCCGACATTTAGAATACAAAGGGACGAGATATATGCAAGTATGTATGTATGTATATACAAGTATAAGAAAGCATTCAATAATAATCATATGCAAGTTTAGTTTTATCTTACGTACCATATGATTGTTTTTGGTAGAGGGACTAGGCTAGTCACCTAAAATCGTTTGCCCAAAATTTAAAAATATCTACAATTCAATCACAATAAATTTAAATCGTTGTCCGTATTGATATTGTTCACTCGGATTAGTGATGTTCAGAAACTGGAATGGGCCCTACCTGAGGTAGTGATGAGTTGTTATGGTATGGTCCACCACGTCGTTCACTTGCACGGTCTTGCCGTCTCAAATTTGTTCCCTTTACAGTACTGTGCGATTTTAATGTACAGGTGATCCGTCGAAGACAACATTTTTAGTTTACTCGTCTCTTTCAAGTATTCATGTATTTTTTTCTAAGAATATTCTGATTAGCGTCTGTCAAACAACAACCATTTTTTTTGTTAAAAAAATAACACATATTTACACAGAACATTGAGTACAAAAATGGCAAGGAACTTGGCTCAAGAAACGATTCCCTCCGAACAAATTAGTACAGAGTGCGTAGAAATAAATAACAAGGCCTTGCAAGGTTGAATTCTCGATTGATTGTTCGACAAATCATTTAGAAGCTTTGAAGACAAACAAGATATTATTAAGAAATGTAGGCTACTTAGAATATTTCTGTTCGCACAAAAATGAAAGTTTATAATCATTTCAAGAACGATAATTATAATTAAAATTTAAAATATTTTTTTATATATGTACATACATGCATATGAAATTTTTGTCCATACCTGTTTTAAAAGTCACGGCACGTCACTGATATGTACATTTATTTAATTCCCTAGAGTAGCAGTGCAACTTGTGTACTAAGCATGCCCAATTTTGACTACAAAAGCAATCGTAAACCTGTTAAGTGACAATTTTTTCAGGCAAAGGGTATATAAATGGCACGAGGACATACAGTCGTACTATCATTTTAGTTCAGTACATATGATCTACATGTATGTATGTATGTGCTAGGATAATTAGCTAATTAGAAGGAGACAAATGATCCTTCAAGGATCGGAATGCCGAAACGGATAAATTTGCCTGCAAAGTGCGAGTAGATCAAATCACCAGAGAATATTCATAAACGGA
Source organism: Arctopsyche grandis (assembly GCF_051622035.1). Classification (NCBI taxonomy): domain Eukaryota; kingdom Metazoa; phylum Arthropoda; class Insecta; order Trichoptera; family Hydropsychidae; genus Arctopsyche; species Arctopsyche grandis. Next base: position 12,895,898 of record NC_135362.1, on the reverse strand, counting down.
TGGGCTTTCAGCGACTTTCAGAAAATATATTTTCAGAGTGTGCTCGCTATACGTCGTCGTGTTCAGGACAAAGTGGAATACAGTGCGACTTATGACAGCTTCGTGCGGCAAATTCAAACTGGCACTTATCGTTGCCGTACTCCAGAGTGCACCACTCAAAAAAGCACACACACACACTCGTATGGCGGCTAAAATTGTACAGATATAAATTTAAAATGCAGAATCGGGTCAGTGCAGTTCAGAGTTGCACTCGCACAATGCATTTATGCAAAGTGGAGTGTTAATTATGCGAGACGTTACGTCGAACGGTAACAATCCGGGTTCCTCTATTCTATATTACGAGAGTCTCTTGTTCGCGACCTTTTACCCGGTTTTACCGGTTTTCTCGCGGTTTTGCCATACTTTCTATAGCCGTTTAACACGAAAGATTATTCCGCCAATTAGCCTCGACGATCATTCTCCGGCAACAACGAATGGGTAATTAAATGCAATTAATAGTAATCATGTGTGATTTTCGATCTGAAGATGTTTGCTCTTGTTTCTCGGTAGTCGTTCCTCATTAACCGAACTGCACGCATCGCACGGTTTATCCGGTTTTTAATGATTTAGCGGTTGCAGTGTAATTTTATAGAGTGGTCGAGAGAATCTGGAATTATACGAGTTAATCATCAATTCATCAATCAATAAATGTATCTGCGATAAGCCAAACCGGTCTTTCGAATGAAAATCTTTTGAAAAAATGCGATAGATAGATATAACATTCCTTCGTAATAAGAGCAAAAGATTCAAACGTTTTTCTATTGAACGAAAACATACATATGTAGTAAGTAGGATTGCTCTAAAAACTTTCATCCTTTCGAATAGAAAATATGCTCACCGTTTATTTTCAGAGATGATATTGTTTCATTTATAGGACTATTCTATTACATATGTATGCATATGACTGAATGCTCGTATTTTATACACACAGTGTACTAAAATAGTTATTTATTTTTACTAATAAAACATGTCATATTAAGAGAAATATATTTTTTTCGAAATAATTAATAATTATTCGTTGATAATTTTTAAAATGAGAAAAATTCCGCAAATCCTAATAGATGACCTTTCCAATAAAAACACTGAGTAACAAAAAACTAATAAAAACCGTGAAAAAAAATTACGTTTTTTACTTACCAAAGCGAAGACTAATCAATCTTTATTTGTCAATATAAGTTTGAGTCATTGAATTCAAATATGATAATGATTTTTGTCGATTTATTCGCATTTATGAGCTATTAGCAGTCTTTTGCAGTCTTAAACTCAAAATCTAGTATTGCTGTGCGAAAAGTAAGGATTTGAATAAATATTCAAATATTTTTTGTATTGATTTTAAGTCTCTTTTGTTTTAAAATAATTTTCTAGCAAATTATTAAATTCAAAAATATACTTTTTCTTACACATTTTTATTTTCTTTTCTTTTTACTATAATTATTTATACGTTTTATAAAAATTGTGCATTTTTTTAAGCACTAATATCTCAATAACAAAAATCATTGTCATATTCGAATTCAATGGGTCAAATTGAATAGAGTAAAGGTTGAATAGTCTCCACACCATTAATGTTTTATTTATTGCTCAATGTAATCATATCAAAATCTTATCAAGACTTATTATATAGCAACTAGTATGAGATTGAATAATTTCACTGACTGATTTACGTTGTATTTGAGCGTATTATATGTATATGTGATAATTTTGGTTCGATATAAGTCATTCTTAATGAGTGTTCAAAGCGAACATTGTAATGCAATCCTGAATGAATTGATTGCCGATTGTACACGAGTCAACTCTTCGATCAGGTTTTTCGAACGAGCCTTCATAGCCGACCTTTGAACCGGTGTGTCAGGACGCAAGGAAAGTCGTTTTAGAAAGGCACGATCGGTCTTTTAAACAGTCACGACATTTTAAACCGCGCTGCTCAAACGCAAACAAGTCAACGATGATGACTTTGTCGTTGATTGCGCTTACGATTTCTTTATACTTGAATCGGTCAAGTGGCGCCCATCACTCTCGACTTTCAACTGAAATTTTCATACGTAAAATTATATTGGCGGTTTTGAATCCGCTGTCGTATAATTCGTGCATAAATTTGGAGATATTCTGATAAATTCGAATAAGTTTGTGTGACGTTGCAGTTTTCCCGTAGCGTGCAATATCGCGCTGAGGTTTTCCGCACATCCTCATCGCTTTTCCGTTACCGAGATCCTCCGTGGGGGAAAATAACAGATGCAGCCGATGATATTCGAGATATCTGGAGAGGACCTTATGTTATAAAAAAACGGTTTATCGTCAGGTTGGATTTGAACCAGAATAGATATTACGGTAATGCATTCCTGTTTAACAGTTAAATGGATATATAATAATTACAAATATTTATACATAGACCAGAAGAAAATGAGTTTTTATTCAATTAAATAATTTTTGTATTGAATAAAATAATAAAATTGAATTTCAAATTTCAAATGAAAATTTTTATATTCAAATTGTTCAGTTGTTTTTTTTTCAGTCGTTTTCACGTTGGAGAAAAATTTTATTGGTAGCCGTTTCTGTTTATTTTTATTAAGGTATTTATTATTATTTCTAAAATGAATTTATATCTGAAAATCGTTAGATATTTATATTTCTTATGTTACATAAAGTTTCTTAAATTTTCATTATGGAATTAAGGAATTCGGCCCCGAAAAATTTCGTTGATTTTTAACCTGAACGTAATTTATACACAGCTTTAATTAAAAATAAATATTTTGGAACGTAATATAATATAATGTAACAAACGTAATACATATAATATAATTAGGGTTGCCATAATTGTCAAGCATTGATACGGGACATTTAAGTGCTACATAAATAAAACATGGAAAAGTAGGTAGGTAATAGTTTATTTTTAAAAATTAGTCTTTTTTAGCCCAATCGTATTTTAATGATGATTTAACTTTTTTAATTAAATCGTTTTCCTCTTTTACATGATGATAAAATTGGGCGCAAGTCATTTTAAAATTATACTGGCAAACCAAAATTGCCTCAACTGTCTCAACCGCCAGCTTATTTCTTTCATCCGACCATTGTGTTGACATCAGAGAAAATATTCTCTCCACATTGGCATTGTGGGCTGGAATGGCAAATATATACTCACATAGTTTTATTAAACATGACTTCTGTTCAATATGCTTGGTATGTCTAAAAAAACTTCAGCCATTTCTCTTCCATACTCAATTTCAGCGTTGTCTCCCAGTTTTCGTTGGTATTATTTTTATTTAAATAATCTTTTAAATATACGAACTGGTTGAAAAGAAGCTTATTGTTTCCAACATCGATGTTCCTTACTTGCAAATATTCAACGGTTCATTCTATTTCCCCCCATCCAGGAACTTGCTTGAGAGTCATCCAATCGAAAGCATTCAATTTTTTGAATGATTGGGACCACTTATCACTGTATTCCACAGCAGTGTTAAAGAAATCGACAGTCTGTTTTTGGAGAAAAGTTTATGGAGAAAACGGGACAAATACGGGACAAATTGTAATACGGGACCGAGTAGTGAAATACGGGACATGTCCCGTATATACGGGACGTATGGCAACCCTAAATATAATGTAAAAAACAGTTTTCAATTTGTTCGTAATCGTTTAATACTTTTATGAAATTGTTTTTCGAACGAACGAAATGTTGTTTTGTGTTGCTATACGAAGATTGGTAGGTAAATTGCTACATATAAAAAGTAATTGTTCTTATACGAACATTTTTTCGATCTCATTTTTAAACTTTGCCAAATTGCTTTCTGAAATTATTACATAATACGCTTTTTGGTATACATAGTTAGGTTTCCGAGGAGTCAGGGAGGGGGGGAGAGGATTGTTTTCGTCTAATTTTCAAGGGACGAAAATCCCGTATGGAAAGATGGCTATCGAATAATTGGAGGGAAAGCTGTCGGTCGGGGTGAGAGGGCCGCGGCGGTCGACAGCTCGTAAAATATTCTCGTTAGTGACGGCCCGACCGGCCACACCCCCTAACCCTCCCACTCACCCACCCACCCCGTCGGTATGAAAGAATGGCGAGGTGGTAGGAAAGGAATGGGTGGGTCGGCGGGTGGAAAGGGGGAGGCTGGGCGTGTGTAAGCGTGTGGTGGCGCAGCTGCGAGCGTTCGTATGCAATTTGCCGCCTGTAAGTGGAACGATTTAACTACACACATTACACGGTCAGGACCTTTCAACTAAGGGCCCGCAGGCAAAATCTTGAGAAACTTCCGGAAATCATTCAAAATAGTCTCAAAGCGAACCTAACTTCAGTTGTCGTAAGCCGAGTTCAATGGTGTCCTTTGTAAGCGTTTCAAGTGCACTTTTACACTGTTTTACTTTATCTATGTATGTACAAAGTAACAATAGATAAAGTTTGGTGATCATGCGAAAATTTCAACTCGAGATTCTGATTGATTTAAGCTCAGAATCGATCACTGATCATGTTTTCAAGATGTGTCTGTTAGTATGCGTGTTTGTGTATTTTGATGATTTTTTGAACACCGTTAGTCCTATCGAACTAAAACTTAGTATTGGCTACTGAATTGCTTATCAATATGACGTACATTTTTTTCAAATTTTTAAGTTGACCGCAAGTGGTACCTCGCCTTATATGTAAGTGTCGAATCGAACCTTTTTTACATGCAATAGAAATAATAAATTTCATACACAATCGGTAAGTAGTACTTTTACTTTAGAAAATCGAAGTTTTTTAAGTTTTTCTACGAAACCTTTCCATATATTGAACTGAAATTTCATATCTAGTTTCTTATGTGAAAGTGGAAATGTAATGGGTAACTTTAAATGTAATGTACAAACTTTTTCTCAAGCGAGTGTCAAGTTATGTACCTGCCGTAGCAGTTTCTCACATATTAACGACTATTATTGTTTGCCAACAGCTAAGGTTTCTGATTACAATCTATCTTTTAGGGACTTCAAATATTGTTAGGGAGTGTATCGCAAATAATAATTACAATACTTTTTGTCTTAAAAATGATAAAGTATATCGATGAAATTTAGCTTTTCGTCAATATGATCTTATACATTTATTAGAAATTAAAAGACAAAAGATTCTTAGGCATGGTTTATCTCTTGTTAGATCTGTCGAAGTATATGTATGTAGTTATGATAGATGTTAAAGCTAGAGGTCTTACGAGAGATTTTTTTATGCAAATATGTATGTAAATTCTAGTGTGGATGGCCATATATCTCAATACTAGTCATACAAAATTTGCACAATATGATTAATCGGTATCGGTTAAGTTTTAATCCATGTTAACACAGTTGTAAGGAAAGTCAACAATTCAACATGTCAAAAATATAAAATGAACTTGTGCGGTTTTGTTTTAACATTACGTGCATATTTAATTGACATGTTGACTATTTCGTCTGCATGTCTGTGAGGATAAAAAATATGTTGCTATACATATCTTAATGTACAATAGTTACGTCTTTTGATGTATTTTGACCAGAATATTGACACTTGTTGCCTCTGCGTGTATTGGGCTTTTTGTGATATTTGACCCATTTGAATAAGTCTTAGTGAAAGTTGTACCCCTTTAACTTAAAAGTCACCTTTTGCCTGGAAAAATATGATTTCTCAGTATACCGAAAGGTTTTCGGGTAGTTTGTGAAATCTTCGAGTGCTCTCGCGATTGAAAACCCCTGAAAACGTCTTCGGAAACACAAGAGCCACCCTTATATAAACTTATGTGCGCGAGATTTTAAATTGGAAAAATAAATTGTAGCTCGAATCGTAATCTAATGTAATGGAAAAGTGAGCGCTGTGAAAACTAACCGAGGCGTGTGTCGTGAAAATTGGCCGAAAAACAAACACACGCATACCTACGTACATTTTGCCCTTGAACTTGCATACAATTATACACGTTCGTGTGTATATACATATGTGTGTGTGTATTTGGAGAAAATTTCATTTTCATTGTGCAACGGGGCTTTGTTGTCCCGACTTCCGCACGGGACCGTCTGTTTGCCGCGTAATTTCATATCGGATGATCATAATCGCATTAACCGCTACCCTAACCCTCGTACGCCCCCTCCCACGTGAAGTGGGGTCGTCGGGAAACCCCCCTTAGTGGGCTGTGTGGGGTGTCGGAACCTCCCCACCTCCCTCACCGTTTCTCCCCCATCCGACAGCGTGGCCCGGATAGGTAATATTAATCAGATGAGAGATGCCGGCGGTACTTTCGACTTTGAATATTGTTTATACTAGGTGTGTGTGTGTATGTGTGTGTTTGATATAAATTATTGTTATTACAATATTGACTTTGGATGTAATTATATTATGTAGCTTTATTTATAGGTGGAGGAATTTATATTTATATGATATTTCCATTAGTCAATGGTTATAGAAATTTAGCAGATTAATAATATATTTAGAATTAATTTTAATCTTAGTTTCCTTAGGATATGTGTATGTGTGTATATTTCGTAATCTTGTTCATAGAATATTGGATTTAGGCCATTTGTATAATATTATATTTAGTATAAAATTATATGTCGTATGGATACTACTTTATTTTCTCTATATACATATGTACGTACAGATGTTTATACATTATATTTACTTTTTAATTACATATATGTATATATAAATTAAAAACATATGAGTAGGTCATATTTGAGGGCGGGGGGCAGAAGGACGTTGCTAGGGTCTCACAATTTTAGGGGCCTCAATTTTAGACTCATAATTTAGATCAAACATACATAAATACAAATATTATATATATATATATATATATATATATATATATATATATATATATATATATATATATATATATATATATATATATATGTATATATATATATATATATATATATATATATATATATATATATATATATATATATATACATATAAATATACATATATAGGTATAAAAATTCTGAAATAATATCATATTTTGCTGGGGCTAAAGCAGCAAAATATTTATTTAATAAGAAAATAGATGTTAAATAAAAAATAAAAACATTTTTATTTCTATTTTAATAATATTTTTAAAAAGATTTTCTTTTCTCTTTGGGTTGAATTTTCATTATGGGGGGTTTAAAAAATATTGGTTCCGTTGGGCCTCACATTTTCTCTATATATGTAGGTATACTAGTTGTTTTACCCGGCTTCGCTCAGTATTTGTAATATAAACAGTTTAAACATGACGAATCTAATAGTAAATATTCATTTGTTTTTTTATTAAATTTATTTGAATCGAAAAAAATATAATATTGAACCAATTGAATTCTCATCATAGAAACTTTTTTTTGTTTACGAAGTTTCTTTTTTTTTTTCGTTTCTTTTCGAAAAAAAGTTTCTTTCGAAATTATATATTAGATATGTATATTATACTAGTAGTTTGATCCGGCTTCGCTCAGTGTTTGTAATATAAACCGCTCAAACATGGCATTCATTTGTTTTTTTATTTAAATTTATTTTAATATAAATAAAATATTTAGCCAATCAGAAACGAATGGTGTTTTTTAAATATAAGGGAACCAGAACTGAAATCACTGAAATCTGAATTGGAACTGAAACAGGAATCCGGATCTGGATCTGAAAAAGAAATCGGGATCCGTAACTTTAAAAGGAATCGGGATCCAAAACTGAAACATGACTCCGGATCCGGAACTGAAAAAGGATCGAATCGAAATCGATTTCAATATCGTTGTAATAGAAAATTTGATTTTTTCGATAGCGACACGGATTCTACGAACCAAAACTTACATAAATACAAACATACATACATACGCATACGGTCTCTTTCGAAATTATATATTAGATATATAGACGCAGTTGTACTAAAATTCAAAATCATTTTTTTTTCGTTTTGATACTACTATTTTTCATAGATCTTGGTGGGTATTCATTAAATTATTTTTTTGCCTGTACAAACATAAATATATTGAATGGACAAATATTTTCCTCATATCACATGTATGTATGATTTTTAAAAAAGTTATAGATTGTTTTCAGTGGTCCTTTAAGCATTCAGAAAATATTGTTTCTTCCATGAAATAGGATATTATTAAAAAAAAATCCAAACATCTTAGCTACGCTTTGAACACATTTTTATATTTTTCGATAAAAGAATTATTGGTTTATAAAATAACAATACTTTATTAGCGCTTAGCAAGAGGATATTGTACATGTTCAATGAGTACTTGTGCGCGTGTATCAAAATAATATCAGTTCGTTAGGTGAAGCCACCCGTGTCAAAATCCCAAACCACCCCCATCCAGCTGAACCACCCCTCCCCGCCTCTCCATCCCCCCCCCATTTGTCGGTGGACCAACCGTCTCGCTCAATTGCTTTATTAAACATTCCAATAGGTCTCATTTATTGCGAGCATGTTCGGAATTATTCGATACCCAGTTCCCCGCGTCTCTCGCCACCTCCACCCCCTTTCTACTCCACCCCCTCCCCCCACCCCACCGACTTTTTTCCCCCATTATTTACAAATAAATGAATGCGCATTGACAAATATAAATTCCGAGGTGGTTCGTAAACTATGCGATACCCCTCCCAGGTAGAAATTTGCGGCACATATTAAAAATTGACGGCTGCCACGGGCGACGGTGACGTATTATAGCCGCTCAGAATTCCAATCTCACCCCCCCCCCCCTTCAACTCCACCACAATTGACGCTGCATTTAATAAAATATGATATATCGATGTATGTGAGAGTGTGTATGTACATATGTATGTATGTATAAAGTAATGCCTAACACAATTATCAAATGTCAACATGTGAAGTTGACCTGGAGTTAATAAGATATATGAGTAGAATTGTGTTAGTAATTTTTTATTGTTTGGCCATATTTCCAATTCTTAATATCCCATATCTTCCACTATTTAAAGCTTTTATTTGATTTAATTTATATCATTATTCAAATTTATTTTAAGAAACTTTTTTGGTGAGATGTTATGTAATGTAATGCTGTTTGTTTCCGTAAAAAAAAAAAAAAATGTATGTAAATATGAACATATTTTTACCGATGAAATTTGGCATAGTGGTGTTTGCTAGGCGATGCATGTGTGGAATAGTGTAGATATGATCAGAAAATCTGATATTTATTGTTATGATTTTTCATTGAGTAAAAGTTTCTTGGTGGACTCACAGTCCATTTTTTTTCTTTTAATGCCGTGGTAGTAAAAATAAATAAATGAAAATTTTATCTCAACCTCAAACGGGGTGATAACTTGTTTTCTAAAACAAAAAAATTGTAGAACAAATGTCGAGTCCTTTTGGGGTTGAGATATAAATTTAGAATTTTTCTTATTTATGTTGCATTTTAAAATGTATAAATTATACTATGAAACTTTTTTATCATGTTTGTATATGTACTATGTATACTAATTATAATAGAAAAAAACATCAATAAAGCCAGTAGCGTTATAATGTACGTACATATATGTATATAAGTTTAAATTGTGGTAATATTACATTGAGTTTAATCTGAAATTTATTTCAAAAATATGTATTGTATGTATCGCATATGTTCTTGTTTACTCCTTGTGTTCCGAGCTTATATTGCTCGGGAACCCCACTGTATATACATAGGTGTGTGTGTGTACGTATATATGTACATATGTATACGCGTTTCAATTTAATTTAAAAAAGTCATAGTTTCAGAATTGACGCCGTATGAAATATTACACGCTCGCGCTTAGGTACATAAGTATTTATATGTAGCGACGAAAAAATAATAATAAGGGAAATATGAAATCCGCGCATAAAGCGAGACGGAATGTGTGTTATTTATGCTTGTGAATATTGCTTGTAAAGTAAATTCAATACAAACAACCGTACGCTTTTCACCATATGGCCGACGGACATAAATTCAGGCGTGTTACACATTTTCGAACGGAGCAATCATGCACGAATACCGGGCTGGAAATGGCGAAATAAAGTAAATAAAAAAATAAATAAAAACAAAACAAAAAAAAGTGCACTAATAAAAAATCGGATGTTTGTGTCCGTCGACGCTGTTCACTCCCGGTCCACACACATCGACAGTGCATCGTCGCAAGTCGTCCGTGCGCATTGTACGAAACGGTCGGCAATATGCAATTTTTGCAAATTGAATATGTTCGAATCGGTCGACCGATGTGTGAGCGTCGCCTTCTCGCTGCGCTAAAATAAATTGGTTTCTTCCTGAGAAATGGAATTCGATCAAAGTCATCTTAACCGGTTGACGGGGCCGGGGTGGGTCGATTCTAGTGAGTGTGTTGCAGATCGCATGCTCGGCGAAGCGATGCGACGTGATAAGGTGGATGTTGATTTGGGTTGGATAATCAACATCCGAATTTGACATGAGTATTGATATTTTGTAGAAAATTATAGTTCCTTCCGTCTTATCTACGTATGTATGTATGTATGTATAGGGAAAGGGCCAAGGAGAGAGATGAGGGGGGGGGGGGCAGACGGTAAAATTTTACTTGGATTATTTCAAGGGTCCACTCCTAAATGGTAAGCGAAGTCTGCAAATTTCCGTCAGCCCAGCGGTTACGAATTCGTCGTGAAAATCCGCCAAAAACACCGAAGTTTTGTTTTTGGTCACTAAATTAAATCTCCCGGGCACAAATTTTTTCTCGGCACTACTGGGAGCTATTATATATATATTTTTTTTATTTTGCAATGTTTTGGTTTTGAATATATTTATTTATATCAACTTATCAAATTCACTACACTGTTGCACTGTTAAATATGAAATGATTGAAGAAGCTATTCACAAATATGAATTATGAATTGTACATTATGTATTTCTGCAACATACATATATCCTTCAGCATGATCAAGTCAAGCAAGTCAAATTTCTTATGTAGATCGTGATTATTTATCAATTATTATACGGTAGCACCGGGTAACACCAAATTTTTCAAATTGAAAAACGCTCATTCAACATATTCGTTGTATGACGGTCCTCGAGCCGGCTACACGCCTCATTGCAATTTCTGAATTTGCGAAATTCGTCTGGTGCAGCTATGTATATATAGCATCAAATATGAGCCATAGTTGGCTTTTGTTTGAACTTAGCTTCTCTTTTGGCGCTTCTCTCTCGTTAGTCATAACAATTAACAACTATTAATAATTAATAAAAAATACTTTTTAGGTGTCACCACCCATAGTGACGCTACTGATTATATTTGACCTCTAAAGAACGAAACTCTAAAAACGAACGAACGAAAACGAAAAGTTGCTTTAGAATGCAGTTTTTAATTTGTCCTTACTCTTGATTTATCTACAATATTTATTAACCACGATAGTTACTAGGCTCTGTCTCCGCGATGATTTGAAAGATTTGTGTTATTTAAATTTAAGTATTGATAGTGTTGTTTTAAGTGTTGCAATATTCTTTTGACTCACTCAATATATGTATACGTATGTATAGGAAAAATCATTGTGCTTTTGAATTGAATTTCCATACCATTCAAAAGGTACCATCACAAATTGACAGTTGCTAAAATGTTTGTCACGATACATACGTCAACTCGTGTAAATTTGGTATCAAATTTGAAATAAAAATTCCTGCTTGATTATTAAAATCGCACTTGTATCAAGCAAATGTACATATCAAAAGTATTGAGAAAGCAGTATATTGGATTCCTGGCTCAGAAGAGGGGAGATTCAGGTTCAACCTTCGACTCTCACCCTACCCGCGAAACAAGAGAGATGGTGAGGGAGTGGGAGGGGCAATAAATGCGGCAAAACATTTTATTATTTATTCCTCGGAGTGACGGGGGCGATATTAAATGTTCGCCGCACATATGGAAATATGTTGTACGCAATTATGTGCGCCAGCATTAATATTGGATTTGTTCGGAGGAAAGGAGGTAGGGAGAGTGAGAGAGAGAGAGAGAGAGAGAGTGGGCCGAAGGGTGAGCCTGTGGAGGCTGTGTGGCGTTTGTCAAGGTGTTGAGGAACATAACGAAGTTGATGGAAGGAGGAACTACATTTAATAAGAGTTCGACATGCCGACAAACTCCCTAGTCTTGATTAACTTTGGATTTGTAAGCGATCAAAGGGAATGTACCAAAATAACGCTGGGCGTTAGTAAAAGTTTGTTACTTTTAAATAAATTTTAATCTTGTGAATATTAGTGTTTTCTTTTGCTAAAATTGCGTATAATGAGTTGTGGTGTACAAATTATCGCATTTTGTGTGAGGCAATTATCAAGTTCACTGAGCCTTTAGAGCACACAGACATCATCTACCGGTAGTACGTATGTAGTAGATATGGGTGGGGTAAGAGCTTTCGTACTGATCGTATTATCTACAATTAGACTAAATATTACGGGGAAATTTGTAGGCCGGAAAGTCTCTCGTAGAGTTTATAGATATCACTTTGTTCGAGAGAAAAAAAATCGTTCTAAAAATATTTTAAACTTTTGTCGATTGCAATAATTTTGCCTAAAAACAAAACTTCAAATATTATTCCTACATACATATTGTCGGTACACTAGCTTTTAGTCAAAAATCCTTGTTTTGAAAAAAAATCTGAAAATCAAGAAGCTTAAAGCTACATATTCTGTGATCTAAATATATCTTTTTTTTAAATTATATATTAAAAACAAATTTAATTCAATTTTAGACTTAAAATTTTCTGTCTGTATAGGTACTGACGATATTTTATTTTATTTTTTACATATATATATATATATATATATATATATATATATATATATATATATATATATATATATATATATATATATATATATATATATATATATATATATATATATATATATATATATATATATATATATATATATATATATATATATATACATATACCAGGAAGGCCTGACAGGTAGACCCCATTGCGCCTTCCTAGACAATTAATTACAAACATTGCAGCATTTTTCTTACGTATATTACTGTATTTTGAAAGGCTGAAGAACACGAAATTAAAATTAATTAATTAATCCATTGAGACATCTATGGATTTAGACTTTTACATACATTTTTACATGAATCAAATTTAGATATTTGTGACAACGGGTAGGATGATTTTACCAATTTGAGGAAAAGTTTCAACAATGAAAATCAGATAAATTGGCAAACTCTGATAACAACGATCGTCTTGGAGTCACAAATATCCAAGTCTATAAGTAGATACATGTAGAAAAAAAATCACTCAATCTTTTAAAAATATTTTGAGCCTTTGAAAGACGGCGACGAACACTACTAGGAACGTTCGATTAATTGTATTGTGTTGTGAACAAAAGCCCAATTAGTAAGCAGACAAGTTTTCGGTTTCTAGGAAACCGTTACGGTAGACAAATTGGTACAAACATGTCTGCCCATTTGTTTGCAGACGTGGTTTGCAGATGTGCGTAATGTACATACTATGTACATACATACGTACTGTCGATAGGTTTAACGTATGATTGGTCACGTTGTCTCCAAGTGTAACAGATTGTCAACCTATGCGTAAAATAACGGGGCATTGAAAAACTGGGTCGAATTGGAATCGGCAACACGGGGATGCGTCTCGCTCCGGACCAGAGAGAGGTGTCGGTGTAAGACTTTTGAGGGAGATCTATCGAGGGAAAAAATGGCGCGTGGGAAAATCCACCGATTGGATGGGAGCGGGGGATGGTCGTAGGTAAAACGTGGGATGTGCGCGCGCGTGGCTGGCGTGTAAATCGAGCCCGATAGATATTAGATGCGGACGTATTGTAATGGGATTTGGCCGGTCCCGGAAGGGTTAAAGCCGATCCGAATATGTTGTGTCGGAGCGAGGCTTCCGCAGACAACTGTTCCATAAACATGTTTCCGTATTTTTCAATCAGAGAGCTGTCAGCCGGCGCTGACGACCCCTGCGCGGCCCCAACTAACGCGCCATCACCTGCACTGCAACACCAAATTGGTTTTCTACCTTCGCCTACAACCTAGACGGAGTGTGAGGGGTGGGGGTTGAAGGGGGGGGGGTGGCGAGGGGCGCGCGGATGAGGATTGGGGTGGAGCAGTGCCGAAATAGCGAATCAAACGCTTATCGATGAAACGTCCGTGGAAAACTCACTTCGAACTGTGATAATATACGGTGCCTATATTGGAATCGTTGACTAATCGATTCGACTCTTTTCTTCCTTTTTTGGACTATTGAATCTTTGATATGTTGTGAGGTGAAGTTATGGAGGAGTATATATGTGCATGGTGGAAATGGTGGGTAAGGTTGTGTTTTTTTATTATTTATTTTTAATTTATACCAGGAAGGCCTAACAGGTAAACCCCAGTGCGCCTTTCTGGCCAGAGACACTGTACATTTGATACAAATAAAAACATATCAATTAACACCTACAGAGACATCTAGGTCAAATTTGTAAATTTCCAGCATTTTATATAATTCAGCGAAATTCGAGACTGCTGAAAACTCGAAATTTTGCGATGAAATGGTAAGGTTGCCAATTTGTTGGAACCGTTTCAATGAAAATTAGATAAATTGGCAAACTCCGATAGGAAAAGATCGATATGGAGTCACAAATTAAAGGTCTGGCCAGCAGAAACCAGTGGGATTTTAACCCGTGACCACATTGTTCAAAGCATTTTATGCAAACCACTAGTCTATTCTGCTGGTTATGTAGTGTCGTTTGGAACTGTCTCAATGTAAGATAAATTGAGAAAATTTTAGTGGAAGTTGAAAAAAATTGAATTGAAAATTGACGGTTCGTGCTGGATATATGTATATAAAAAGACCTTAAAGAGAATAAAATAAAATTTATTCTTTGTTATTAAAAAAGCCTTAATCTGGGATAAATGACAGGCAGCTTAGATTATTCACCACTATTGTAATTTTTTTTGGTTTTAAATTTTTTCTCTCATTTATATTTTATCTTATGTACATCCACTAAGTGAGCCGATATATGTATGTATGTATTTGAATAAGTCCACTTTTCTTCATTTCAAGAAATATTTCGCTAAACTGGTGGCCTGTAATACGTTTATTCTGCTTTTCCGAGATTCTGGACATATCGAATTAAAAGAAGCGATAGCAATTTGTTAATTGAGTCAAACAGAAATAGTGTTTTTGGAATTGAAAATTGAACTTCCGCCACTTTAACAGCTCAAATTAAATCTTTGAATTACGTCTGCTACTCCAGAAAAAAACAGTGAACTTGGATATCTGAGGATTTGATATTTAATTCATTTATTGAAGTTTGAATCTATGTAAATCTATTAATTCTTGTATGAAGTTTGTAGGATTTAAAAACACACACCCTGTGTTGACGGCCTTTGAATTAAGTTTTATTAAAAACACACTATGGGCCGTAAACACGAATATGTTTACGGCCCATAGTGAGTAAATTTAGTTCCAGTACGTGAGCATTCTATCATACATACATATATACATATATGTATGTATATGTACGTGATTATAACCAGTAATAAATAATTAATCTAAATATTAATTTGAACATTTGCATACTTTGTATGTGTTACTTTCGTTCATAATGCACAATGTTCCTATTGAATTGTTGATATGTACTAATATTTTTTTGTAAGATGATTAGGACATATGTATAGCAGGTTCGATTCAATCCGAAAATGGTTTCCTTCGCTCCTACGAAACTCCTCAATTATTCTAATGCCCTTCCTATTCGATACGCATTAACCGGATTGCAATCGGTTCGAAATAGATAGAGAATGGCGCGAGGGTGAGAGGGCTTATCGTCGATCTAATCATTTCACAGTGTGATGGTATGGCGTTTGGCGCGTTACGAGGGGGTGTTGGGGGGGTGTTGGCTGGTCACTCGTGTGCGCCCGCTCGTGTGTGTGTGCGGTCGTTTTAGGGTTACGAGTGAAGACTATGTATATATGTACCTCCAGCCTAATACACCGGTGTTTCCGGCTTCATTTCCTGGCTGGCGGATATAGCGGGGCGGATATTGGCTTCAGGGCCGGCCCTGACACCTGAGGATGAAGCTTCAGGATCCTGGGCGGTAGCGAGGAGGATGTGCCAGGACATCTTTTTGAAATGCTACGGTATTACAGTCGCGGCGCGCGGGTGAAAATTATTATTGAACTTTATCCATATATGTACATACATATTTACATATGTAAGCGTGGAATATCTTGTTCGGCAGAATATAAATTTCAAATAATTTTTAAGAATCAGATTTTACGTCATTTTATGTATGGTGGAAGACATTTTTAAATAAGTTTTCCTGTGTGTCACGATTGATCGATATTGTGTATGTGGTATGCAAGGTTGAGTCATATTTTCGAAACCACGTGTTGATTATGTGGTGTAATTGATGTGTCAAAAGGGTATTCGTGATCTTGTTTGAAAAGTTATTGATATTGTATAATCGCCTGTCTCTTTGCCGCCCCCCCCCCCCCCCTCCTCCGTACTTTAATTTAAATATTTATTACCTTTACCCGCAAAACGGTCTCGTCGTCTTGTGCAGGTGTATGTGAGTGAGGTGTATCTGCAACAAGAAAATTTATTTATGAATATTTTAAAATATTTATATACATATTTTAAATTAAGTCATTTGAATTCAGTTGATCAAATTAAGTCATTTGAAGTTTCCGAGAATATGAAAGTTCACATTTAAATATTGTAATTTATTACGGACGGGTTTATTGAATAATGTGCATAAATAAACTCAATTTGTCGATTAAAAGCTTTTACTATATATTATGTATCATCAAGACGTTCTTGACGCAAAATTAAAAAAAAAAAAATAGCATTTAAAAAAAACTTCATTGATAAAAGATAATGGATGCATTATGAATTAAGACCTAGTGGAGCGAATAAAGAGTCTGAAATTAATGACGGCATGGGTTTTAAAAACGCTCGAATAGCTCGAAGATAATGTACATATACGAAAGGTCATGTATGCTTTGATGGATTCAAAAAAATGTAGGTCAAAAAAATTCAATATAGATTTTGTTTTTTATTTTTATTCAATCAATCATGCCCTCTTCTAACAGATTGCTCTAACGCAAAGAGTGTGCTTTATATGTAGATTAAGAATTATTAATTATATATACAGGTGTATACCCATTTATTTACATAAACACGATATTGTGCAGAGGTATTGCATACAAGGAGTATAGAGTTCTATACATACAAGGCAAGATACAAAAATCGATTAACATCCACAGAGGACATCCATCTATGGACAAATTTGTGGCATTTATTTATACAAATCAGCAAAAATCGAGATGTTGAATAACTCGAATTTTTTGCGAGAGATAGGACACAGTTGCCAATTTGTCGGAACCGTTTTAATGAAATTGGATAAATTGGCAAACCCTGATAGGAAACGATCGACCTTGGAGTCATATATATACAAGGTCTGGCCAGCAGCCCATACCAGGGATAGAACTCATAATTGAAAGAATTATATGCTAACCATTGATGAATGTAGACTAAATTTTTAAAGACCAAATGATATGATTGACAATGTTGTTGATGATGGTAAGAGGTACCATGGAAAAAATCAAGGTTAGGTTGGGCTAAAATTTGTATATGATCTCGGCAAACTCACATCGGCAGAATACTAAATACGAAATTGGAATTGCGGATAAAGTAAAATTTTGTATTATCCGAGTTAGAGTCACTGGTTAGATTGGTTATTACGCCGTACTTTAAATGAATCAAGTGTGGTTTAAAAATATTTATATAATATTAGATTAATTTTATAATAAAATAAACGGTCAATCAGTATGCATAAATCATGAATAATTTATCAATCTTAGAATAGTTAGTTTGCAGTGTAACGTTTTTTCGATGGGAATAATGTGATTGAGGTAATTTTGATGCAGTCGATAATTATAAAAGTTCATCCATTATTGCGGCAAGCGGGATGGGGTCGAGGATGTCAGGATGTGGGATAAGGGGTGGCGGTTGTGGATGGGAGGGATAGGGGGCGGCGAGAGGAACCGGATGTGGGTG
This sequence comes from Arctopsyche grandis, assembly GCF_051622035.1. Lineage (NCBI taxonomy): Eukaryota > Metazoa > Arthropoda > Insecta > Trichoptera > Hydropsychidae > Arctopsyche > Arctopsyche grandis. The sequence goes on along the minus strand of NC_135362.1, from coordinate 12,877,920 downwards.
GTTGGGGGGGTGGTTGGGTGCGGAAGGGGCCGAGGGTCGGGGGAGGACAAGCTCGCGGGCCGGTCGCGTGTCAGCCGCTAACTTAATTAAACTCGCAGTGAAACTTAATTTCCGGCCGAGGCGTTTAATATTGAATCTTATTAAGATTAAAAAAAGCAGAATATTACTTGCCGCCCTTCGGTTCTTCGCCCTCTACCCTCTACCCCCTCTACCCCCCTCCGCGTACCGTCATCGGCGAGGGGTGGAAAAGGCGCGCTCGGAGGGTTAACAAAGGTTTGATTGATAGATGCAACTCGCCGCATTTTAACGTAAAGTGAAAACGGTCGAAAGCAATTGGCCAAATGGATGCATTCGAAATTCATTAGTTTCGTATTGTTCGTACCGAGTACGTTTTCACGTTTGTGGTAGATTTATACATGTCCGGAACTGACTCTTATGCTATTGCTTCTTGAGCAGTTAGCCCTTTTGTTTCACTTTTAATGATCCTAAGCTACATATATGTATATGTTACAGTTGTAATATATTTTGACTAGTTAGAATATATTCCAACTAACCTGGTACTAACTACCGTTATAGTTGAAGTGTAATATATTTTGATTAGTTGGAATATCTATATTCCGTCTAACCCACGCAAGTTGATTCATATGGCGAATTACATTCCAATTAGTCAAAATATATTACAACTGAAAATACAGTTCAACTACAAGTTGGTACCAGGTAACATGGAGAGGTAAGGTTTTCGAGTAAACGTCGATTGACTATTAAATTAATTTGAAAAGGCACATTTTTGTTTTGAGCATATTATTTCAGTACAATTACCTTTATTCGAAATACCTAGCAATTATTAACGCATTATTGAATTCTAAAGCATTTGTAATAATATCAGAACTGTTAAAACTCAACTGTTACATTACAACGGGCGCACATAGTTGAAAGTGTATTAGCGAATTGTATTATTTGTATTTGGCATTTTTCAAGAAAACTATCCATTTGTATGGTTTGAGTTTTGAAATGACCTTTAGACCTTTTATGATTTATTTGTTAATGGTGTTGCAACACCTAATAACCAAAAAACGAATTTTTTTCCTCTGATTTTTCTATTATTTTTACATCAAAACAAATAATAAACAACTTAATACATTTAATTATCAAGAATATGAAATTATGCAATCAAATCATTGAAATGTCTGGTAATAAAGAAGGGAAATAAGAAGTGGTTCAGGATGGAATGCATTTAAATTCCGCATTCAAATCTAAAATGCCACAGTGAAGACGTAACTATGGATGCGAAACTTAGGCACTGAATGCCAGAATGCTACATGAAGTCCAGTGTACTTAAAGAAATGCGGAACGCCGTACGATTGGCATAACGAGAAGAGGTAGAAAACAGAATACCTGGATTTAAAGTATGACAAAGGTGGTTGATAAACTGGTGAGAGTAAAAATATTGAAATAGCCGGGTCACGTAGCTTTAAAACGGACGAAAAAAGTGCTCGAATTTACCGGAGAGAATGTAAAAGGGTGCAAGGAAGGCCTCGGCGGAGATGGGTGGATGAAATCAGAAAAATATGTGGGATGAGTTGGATGAGAGTTGCTCGAATGGAAGCGTGTTGGATAGGTTCATTAGTGGATGGCAAATGGCTGTGATTGATGATGATATATTGGTATTGTATCACAATCCTTATAAATTTATAAATACAAATAGTATAGTAGGTTATATTTAGGGTTTAAAATGAGGTATCACAGTTTTTATTTCAGAAAAACATACAAACACACGTTGAGCTTTGTATGAACAGGTTTTTTCTTTTATGCATACTGTGTGACACATATGGTATTAAACTTGTATATATTACATACATATTTATATATGTATATGTATGTAAATATATAAAAAATAAAGGATGTTTTTTCCCAATTTGACGACGAACCGTTTCAAAAATGAAATCAGATAAATTAAAATCTGATAGGAAACGATCAACTTGGAGTCACAAGCATTGAAATCTGACCAGTGGCACTACAGATAATACTCGAAATAAATTCTTTCAATCGAGGTCATTCCAGGGCTTGAGCCCGGGAGCCTCTCGGTGGTTAGCATTAACGCAACCACAGACCAATGCTGCTATGATTTTTAAAATCAAAATTTGTCATTTGATATATATGTATGTATGTATATACTTAAGTGGAAGTATATGTACATATTCATTTGTATGTATTATAATATAGAATAAAATAATATATAAGTGAGTCAACATATTGCTTTACTTAAATGTAAAAGACGTTGAATTTAGACCGATTGGTTTATATTACTTAAATGAAAACACGAATGTGTGTGACTTTTCATTTATTAAATTGCCCGTATAATATAAAAAGTGTGAATGAATTCTGAATACAGTTTTCGGAACACCCGGTGTGTAAATGGAATTGCGTGAGTTGCCGATAGAGTGAATTAAATTAGGAAAACAGTTCGTGGGACCGTTTTATTATAAAACGAGAAATTTTCCAATGTTTACTTTTTAGCAGTGGAAAAGTCTCACAACGTGCGCGCGCGCGGCGAGACTTTTTAGACAAAAACGCGCGTAAATAAGCCGTTAAATAATTGCTTTATTATTATTGAACTGTTGTGAAAATATGGCGGAGGCGTTATAATCGAAATTCGACACGGCTTTTATTTTTTAATCCGCGACTCGACTGGCGGGTGCAACAAGGGATGTTCGCGTCTCTGTCGCACTCGCGCGTCGGGATGCGGGAGTGAGCAAGACGGGGTTAGGGCCAGCCGACTAATTGAATTTAACGAATAAAATCCAATCACTCCGATTCTTTATTATTCAAGATCCAATTTGGATAAAGGCTGACTTGGATGTGGAAACAGCGCGCCACCGAGGAACGGGGAAGTCGGCGATGGTTCTCAAACATACTCGCGCCCGCCCCCTTCCCCATCCCCGTCTCATATCCCTCCACCCCTATCAATTTACTCGAACGCCACTCAAAAATGATTCAAATCAATTCATAATTCAATCGGCCGAATGGAATCGTGAAAATTTTTCTGTGAGCGAATGAATTCACTACGACATACATATGAACATTGTATATGTATATGTAGGTATAACCTTTTTATGTTAACCTTTAAATGGCACCCCTCCCCCCCATTAAAAAAATACTATTTTGTTCTCTACAGATTAAAAATTATTAGATACTTCGAAAATTGTTTATATTTGCGAATGTTTTGGACAAACCTCCTAAAACTCTTTCGATTGCTTTGAAACTTTGCCATTTTGCGAGGTTCGGCCCCCGATAGAGATTTAAACTGTGTCCGCTAAGGCGATAGTGAAATATAATCGTAATAAACATGGTTAAAAATTCAAAAAATGTCTACTACTACGTTCGTGTGATTGCCCATGCATGTTTGACTTTTCGCCCCTCCCCTTCGTTTTGTCAGACTTTAATTGTTTAAGCGCCTATAATCTTTTCACACTATATCTTGTAAAATTTGCATTAAAGACTCTCATATATATATATATATATATATATATATATATATATATATATATATATATATATATATATATATATATATATATATATATATATATATATATATATATATATATATATATATATATATATATATATATTTTATATGAGTGGCAAAAAAAAGTTTATATAAAATGAAATGGGAAATGCCAACGCGTCCCCATTTCGCCCACATTTTTTGACGTCTCTATTTTTATTATTTGTTTATTTTTATATAATTGTGCAATACATAGAATTCTTAAAAATTGACTTCTTTAAAATGAGTAATGCATTTCATTTCAATCTCAATCTCATTTCAAAATAATATTATTAATTTTTCAGAACTTTCTTCTAAAATTTTGTTTTTATAAGTCAAAATTACATATATAAATTGAGCCACAGGCAAATTTCTTTTGAAATGTAAGAACTTTGTTTAACTAGATTACAATATTAAAGTATCTAAAAATAGTGACGATGCTTTTCATCAACCCCTTTGCCAAATTATACTCGTATAAAGTACTTTTAATCGTAGCTTTAGATACTTTTGTAGATCAGTATTAGATAGTAGCCTTGGATAAGATGGTAAAAACAGATCTTCTGGCAGGATAGGAGAGTTTTAAACAAAATTTGGCAATATCAAATACATATGTACATACATATGTATGTATAAAAGTCATGCTATAATTGTAAAATCATTGTGCTTTGTCACATTCAGCAACTAAAATCGATAGAAGAAGTAGAAAAATAAGTTTGTTCAAGAGAATTTACTACGAAAAAGACACAACGAGCATGCTTCAGTAAATTTTCATTGTCTGCTTAAAGAGTTAAAAATGTACTAAGGAAGAAAGGAATGAGAAGTTAGGAGTTTGGTGAAGTGGTTGGTACAAATTGTGAATGCGACTTAGTTTTTATACATTAACAATTTTTTTACACTGGTTGTCGTATAGTAGTTGAAACCATTAAGGTAGTTAAATAAATTCTAGAAACTGATTGGAAGAAAAATGTATATATTTAGAAAAAAGTCTACAGTGTTTGTACGAAGGTTCCATTGTGTACTCGTATGTATGTATTTATGTTCCATACAAACAGATGTCTGGTTCAAGAGTTATCTCGTGACCTTCCCCCCCTTCTCCCACACAGTGTCAATTAAACGTAACAACCTTTTAAAGCAATAAAGCTTAGCTCAATTTGAATAAAAAAAATTTAGATCCCGACAAATTCAATCTGTTTTCGCCGGCAGCTTTCCAACGGGCCGTCGAAAGCTTTTCCCGCTTTTCGCGACAAGCTTTTTGTCGAGAGGCCAACTTTTACCCGGCTCACCCTCTCTCGCTCATTCTCTATCCTTTTCCCTTTCCGTTGTTCGTCCGTCCATTGTCGGCGAACTCTCGGTCTCAATTCACAACTGAAAAACTTCCCGTCCATCTGAATTAATTCGAAGGTAATAAGTAATTAATGCTGAACGGGAGGATGGGCACTCTTTTCACGTCGACGAGCTATGTATAATACAATATATATGTACATACATATGTATGTTTGTACGTGCGACCTTTTTCCTTCGGCGAAATAAATTACAACACTTTTAATTGGACTTGTTCCTTTTAACGCGCATTCCTTTTTTATTATACATTCTCTTGAACGAAAATAAGATGGTTGGGGGGGGGGGGGGGATTTTTGGTATTAAACGACTTATAATCGGGTCAATATGGCCCCGAAATCGGTTTACTCGCGTAAATCAAGACGATTGCCGGGTGTATGTACAAGCAACGTGCAAAATAATTATACAGACTGTTTGATCAAAAGGTTTCGGTGAAGCGCTTCTCGTCCTCATTGAGTGTTGTAATCCTCCCCTGTCTCCCCCACAAATCCCAACCGTTCTCCCACCCACCCACCCTTTCACTGTCTGCGCTTCAGCCACCTCTGTCCGACGATTTCACAAGTTTTTCGCCTCTTTGGTTTCAATTTAAGCCCACAAGATCTCTCGACCGTTACCATACTGCGAAACGATCTCAATTGAACCTAAGTGATATTACTCCGTTTTCAGACAAACGTATATATACATATATATATATATATATATATATATATATATATATATATATATATATATATATATATATATAAGTATATATATGTATAAGTATGCAATGTCGGATTGTCTTGATTATTTACTATTTAATAACAAAAGCATCTAAGCATTAATTTAAAGCACGACAAATTTAGTAAATACATACATAGTTAGGTATATGATACTAAAATTACACATCTTTATATAATAAGTCCATGACGACATGGCTGATCAAGTAAACGCACAATTAAATCTTTAATGAAATTGGGAGAAAAGTTTGGTCTTTTCTAATTATAGGTCACTTGAATATGTCTCGCTTTTCGGTGACCCAAGTTAGTCTCTTTATAATTGTATGTACATACATATGTACCATATATCCTGAGAAATTCCACTATCTATATTATTACTACATTTAAATGATAGTAAATGGGAAAATAACCAGCAACATAGCTCAGTAGTTTGTAAAATAATTTATTCCGAGTATAAAATGCAGTGCTGCTAGTCAGACTTGGATATTTATCACTCCAAGTAGATCGTTTCCTATCAGAGTTTGCCAGTTTATCTGGTTTCATTGATGAAACCATCCTATTGACGTCTCCACTATTGAATATTATTTCAAAATAAATTTATATATGTATGTACAAGTTTAATACATTATAATGGGGAATGACATAATGGGGAAATATAAAATAAAAAGGTTGGTTTTTATATTAATATTTAAAACTTTCATCACCCAGAGTAAATACCAGGCGATTCAGACAGGAAAAATATATGTACTCCACTTTCAAAAGAATCTCATATTAAGCTGATACAATAAAAGTTTGAAGAAGTTGATGTATTTGAATTAATTTAAATATGAGATGAGGGGCGAGAGGTGCCGCGACCCACGGTTGAAGAGTCGCGTGCACCCCCGTGCGTTAAATTATTGCTTATCACGTCCCGGGCCGGTTTATTTGTAAGGTGCTTACGCCGGGAAAACAATTTTCACTCTCCACTTGTTTATAACGCCACTTAAGGGGGTGAGAGTGGGAGGCAGCGAACGGAGAGGGACGAGGGTTGGGGGATCAACAACTATGTTGATTGAATTTTATACGCCAGCCCCACACTGTGGTTCCATTTTCTCCATAATTAAAAACGATAAAGTGACGGTAGTTACTATCGCGATGTAAATGTTTGGTTATATTCCGATAAGCGCTTTCAATTCATGGAAAAAAGGGAACGCGAGCACGTTAGTCATTTTTCTAAATCACTGACTCTTTTGGAGGAGATATGAGTGGAGGCGCTAGTTTCGGTTAGTGGAAAGTGAAATAAGAATATTATCTGTTCATTTTATTGATAGTTATTTTTGTAGAAAAATAAGGGAGAAGTCCAGAAATTATTTTCCTGAAATTGTATACTGGTATAGATTAAACATTGAACAAGAACACCATTGTGGGCATAAAGTTTTCGACAAATTGTTTTTAAACTTCAAGATTCAAATGAAATACATACATATAATGGTGCTATTTATCTTGCGAGAACAATAAATAAATTTGTATAAATGTTTTGATATCTGCAGTTTCATTATCTGTACAATACATGTACGTACATATGTATGTAAATATGTATGTAAAAGCGAACTTATTTATTTATTTATTTAATTTATTTTTTTAAAATAATAACAACAATAAAATGACCAGTGTGACCTGACAGGTTGCCCCAAAGCGTCACACCGGATTTGGTAACAGTAAAAATAAAATTAGCCGGAAAGTGGTCATGGGTTCATTCCCCGACCCGGTGCTGCTGGTCAGACCTTGGATATGTGACTCCAAGTTGATCGTTTCCTATCGGAGTTTGCCAATTTATCTGATTTAATTTGAGTTTATAACATAACAAATTTTCTGATATAATATACAAAAAAATGCTATCCACTCGAATTATTGAATTATCGTATTATCGAATTTGTGCGTAGATGTTTCTATTTATTTATTTTATACAAGTATACGCCCATTTTTTTTATTAACAAGACATGTATTGTCAACTGTTGTAAGTGTTATTAAAGGCTAATTAAACAAGCATCGATCAACAAAACTCATAATATATACATCTATGAACATATTGTTACAGGATTTTCAAATATCAACAAATAATGAGATGCTGAAAATCTAGAAATTTGCGAAGAATAGGACAGGATTGCCAATTTGTTGGAACCGTTTCCAATAAAATTAGATAAATTGGCAAAATCTGAAAGGAAACGATCGACCTTGGAATCAAATATCCAAGTTCTGACAAACAACCAAGCCAGGGATAGAACCCGTGACCACACAATCGAAAGCATTACATGTTAATGATTGATCTACATATGTATGTTGCTGGTTAAACATAATTATTTATCGACGTTTGTAATTGGCCAGGAAGGCGCATCGGGGTTAACCTGTTAGGCTTCCTGGCATATATGTTCATATGTATATGTATACATATGTAACTACATATGTTTAAAAATAAATAAATATTTTTCAAAATTAAAGCGATTAAACTAAAAACGTAAATTCAAAAAAGATGCAGATTAAAATGAATAAAAAATTCTCAAATGGTTTGATCCATTAGGTCAAACTAAGTCAATTTGCTCCATTAGCTTATTCGTAAATAAAAAAATAAACATCGCCATTTTATTAAATTATCAAAACGGTAAATTTAACCTAGGTGCATTTAAATGTATGAAATATCCATACGTACATACATACATACAAAAGAGCGTGTTAATATTTTTTATACAACGTACGTACATAGTATCTGGTATTTTAATTGCTCGCCGGTAATTAAGAGAGCAGATAGATATTATTAGAAATTCGCACAGAAATCGAATTCGTTTTTGCCATAATTGACGTAGATGTATCGAGTGCATTATAATTTCGCACGGTGTGCGCGCATATTAAATAACGATAACAACGACTCTACACACATTCTATTATTTATTATAGGAACCAGGTAGGTATGTACGCGTGTGTATGTATGCGTTTTATATTAATTAATAATAATCGTGTGGTATCGTGCGAACTTGCAGCTCGTTTTAATTAACGTCGAAGAATGGATAATCAACGCGAATAAACCGCGATCGACGAGGTGCGCCGGAAACAATGGGTTAACCGGTTTTTATTTTCGCGAGGCGGGAAATTGCGGACGATGGGTATAACGAACGCGTCCCGCTTATAACGAGCTCGCGCACCGATATTGCGAGAGTTAATTCGCTATATTGTTTTCGATGAAAGCCCCCCGCTCGAATGACCAGGGCCGGACGCGCGCATAAATCGCGCTAAATGAAATTCAACGTTGCACTCTATGCTGTGTGGGTGTATGGGGTGGGGAGGGAGGGGAGGGGGCTATCACATTATTCAGGGATGAATTCTAAATTGGGTGGTATTTGATGGGAATTATCAACGAGAGTGTGTGTTTAATGAGACTGAAAGTCGGGAAATTTATTAGAAATATTCGGTTTTGTCTGACTCAATATTGTTATTAAGGCGTTTCTATATGTTATTTTAATTGTTTTGTATATCATAAATTGTTGTTTCATTTTACCACATATGTGTCATAGCAGCTTGTACCAAAGTGATACCTGCAGCCAAATTTTTATGTACTAAATACCGAACACATTCTACAATGTGAGTATATTTAACAATCAATTCGGATTTAAGAGAAACGAAGAGGGAAGGAAGGATGCCGATTTTATTAGATTCGTCATAGGAATTAAGTTAGATCAAATGGCAAACTCTAGCAGGAAACGATTGATCTGGATTTAATAACCATCCAGATTTTTCCAGCAATGTATATAAATCGAATATTTACTCGATTCCGGTGTGGATTTGAACTTCCAACCTCTTTACTGGTAAACAATGGCTTAAACAGTGAGCTACGTTGTGGCTTTTGAAATATAAATAGAGACATTGGTACATATGTATGTACCTATAGATAATGTAAAAATATTTTAGATTCCTTGAAATAATCTATGTAATACATATAAAGCTTGTTATTTTTGAAAATGTTATTTTTTGTCATCATTTGTCATTCAATGTATGTAAAACAAATGCGATATACATATGTATATGTTTGTATATAAGATAATAATCCGACATATTTTTCATCAAGTGACAATATGTAACAATATGCTGTAGGTACACGGTGGTTGCGTTAATGCCTGAGAGGTTCCCTACTGAGGTTAACTACTGATAGGTTCCCGGTTCAAGCTCGAGATTGACCTTGATTGAAAAGAATTTATTCGGAATTATTTCTGTAGTGTTGCTGGTTACGCTTGGATATTTGTGACTCCAAGTCGATTGTTTCCTATTAGAGTTTACCTGTCTGATTTCATTGTTGAACGGTTCCTAATAAAATTGGCAAAACCATTCCACCACTATATATGAATAATACATATGAATATGATTCCAAAATATCTATAAATTTATAAATTTATGTACAAGTTTACGGTCTCCGTGACGAGCCAGAATGTTAAATTACAGAAAACGCAAATATCGGAAGGCTTTTTTTGCGCGAGCAGGATACAACAGGAACAAGAGGAACAGGCTTTTCCTCCCGTATTAATGTGCGCGCGCAGAATACGGGAGGAAAAGCCTGTTCCTCTTGTTCCTGTTGTACCCTGCTCGCGCAAATTAAGTGAGTATGTACGTGAGTATGTACCGTTTACCATGCACCCTTTTTTATCTTTCGATTTTCGATCTTTGCCTACCGATATTTGTGTTTTCTGTAATTTAACATTCTGGCTCGTCACGTAGACCCACAAGTTTAATACCATGGTGTCGCTCAGGGGCAACCCGTATTGGTATCATGGAAAAATATTAATTTTAAAATATTTTAATTTCATACATTGAGGTTATGAATGAGTGTGACAATTTTATTTAATTTTTTATATTGATTAATGTCAACAAAATGGTGTGTTTTCAAATCTCCCTAAATTTGATTCAAATCAATTTTGCGCGTTATCTCGTTCACCTAGTGGCGAATTGAGCGACCCCTTTTCGCGTTTAAACGCGGCTGAAAAAGCAGGGGAGGTTTGTAGTCGAGAGAGAGAATAGTAGGGGGAGGGTTGGCTGGGGGGGAGGGGTGCCTGTGAAGACAGACTCACGCTCGCTTTCTAAAGCCGCTGTCAGTGTCATTGTTACTTTATCTTTTATTTACTCCCAGCTTCGAGATCCAATCTTCCATTACATTACACCGTCTATCCTGTTCACTCGCTGCCATCCGACCAAAAAGCGCCACCAGATCACGCCAACGACGAGACAAGAAATTTTCGTTCGTCGAAGCACACATTTTTTCGATCGATCTATGTGTATTGGTATACTGCGAAATATTTTCCCATCGAGCGGCACCGCGACGATTTGCTTTTATCTTTTGTTTTGGGAATCGTGAAAAATGGTACAGTGCACGTATGTACATAATTCGTAAATAAAACACCGTCTGAAATAATGTACACTTTCAAATAGTGTGCTGTATCTTTTCGACAGGTAAAATACTAAAGACTAAATTGTTGCCATAGGATTTGTCGATTTTGTTAGCTTGCGGCGTATGGTGATTTTATTATCATTGTCGATTTAATCCTATGAATTGATTATTTGAATGTAACTGTTTGCTTGCAACCTGTTGCTTCGTTCTCTATGAACTTTCACCTCTCGAAATAAAAGTAAAAAAAAAACATATCTAATTATTGTTTTCATACGCTGATTGTGTCCATTCTTGAATCGTACTTACATATGTACATATGTATGAGCCATTATATTCGAACGTGGCATAAGTCCACTATTCTTCATTTCGAGAAATATTTCGCTAAACATTAAATATAATGTTTTGCATTTAACAACATTTAAACGTACTGGTTTCCTGTAATACGTTCTGTTCTGTTTTTCCGATATACTGGAAATATCGAATATAAATAAGTGATTACAATGTGTGAATTCAGTCAAACAGAAGTTGTGTTTTTGGAACTAAAAATTGGTCTTCCGCTATTTTCAAATATAACGGCTCATATATAAAATAAATGTTTTTATGCATATCCGCGATTTACGGCCACAATTTTCTGTTTAGTATCATTAAATACGGTATATTATCTCAAGGTACGCTCTCTAGCAGATTTCTGCAGGTCTCGTGTTCGTGAAGCTTCGTGAAGCCTGGATCGAAGGGCTTCCAAAAAATAAAACACCCGGGCGAGTGTGTTTTCGAAATACACACATATTTTATTTTATTATATACATGGCACATCATATGTGCCATGACAGGAATTAATTAGGAATTTTTTTACATAAGTACTAGAATTTTTTCAAACATAACAGTGCATGGAATACAAATGATACATCTATGGACAATCTACAAAATTTGTGAGAAATACATTATGTAGGTAGCATTTATAAGATTCGACAAATTCAAGATGCTAATAACTCGAATTTGTGAGAAACTGAGGGGGATGATACAATTAAGTTAGAAAAATTCTGTGATTTCGCCAGTAGCGTATTTGGCCAGGACTCGAACCCACGACCTCTCTACTGTTATGCAATAGATCTACCAGTGCACTACGCAGTGGTTATATGTATGTATGTATCTATGATCAAAAAATTTAGTAAACCAACTCACAATAGTCAAGCTTAAGCTGTAACTTTATTGTTGCTTAAGGGTTTGGATCTCGGAGTCAAAATACCCCTACATAAACTTTCACTCAATCGGGTGAAACGATAGGTACATTTACTCTACGTACTGTAAACAACATCTAATCTACTATATAAAGATACATTTTCGTTTGTTTGTTCCATATGTAAATTTACAGTTTTCAATTTAGAACTACCATATTTGTTATATCTCATAGTACCGTGACTTATGTATATTGCAGATCGTAGACGGTTTTGGAGGGGATTTTCTGAAAAATAGTTAGCATCATGAATGGCTGTTTATTTTGTAGTTTGCTGTAGAAAACATAACGGATTGATTAAGAATCATCGATAATCGGTTGATTTAGTATTGTCTGTATAAAAAAGCCGTTAAATATGTAGTTCGAGGGTCGATTGGGTTCGTCGTGTCGTTGAATTTTGCAGTCGGGATCGATGCTATTTCAGCAAGTCACGTTGTCAGAATCGAGGTTAGGTTAGGTACATTCGATGTGAATTCCGTCGAAGATGCCATGTCGGGAATTCTCACGGTTCGTCTGACGAAACAGTGAACCAAAGCAATAATGTCCGAAGAACGGCAGACTTTTAAGACGTTAGGTACGAAATTGGATGTCGCACATACATATGCTATTTATCCTCTCGCTCGAACTTCGGATTAAAACGTCTGCTTCGTATCAAAAGTTTAAGTGCGCTTTAGACTAAATTGCCTTATCTGCTTTGTGTTCGTAAAACAATGAGCGAAGCAATTAGTCGAAATTGAACGTCTGCTTTCGAGATGATAAACAGATCAACGTTATTAATTTTTTTTAATTCGAAAAAAATTGCGAAATCGTATTGTATGCTGTGAGACGTCGTTTTCACGATCTTTTCAATTGTTGGATTTGGCGCTAGAATGTTTTGGTGCAATAATCGTTACTTATAATGATAGACAAAATATTTTTTCGTATAATTGAAAAAGTGCCCGCATCGGAATTTCGTGCGTGAAGATAATGCAAGTGAATAGGAATAAATTCTATTAATTACACGTGAAGAAATAATTAACAAGCTTAACAAGAAAAATAATAATTACACTTTGGTGCTCAGATTGAGAGTCGTATATATAATTGTATTATAACCCGTTGTTATTTTTTTATGTAAATGTTTTATTATTATTATTTTTTATATTAAAGACGCATTTGGATAACGTCGGCGTTCTTAGGACATTAACGCATAATCACCTGGTTAATTAATTTATTTATCTATTTCCTTATAATATACGTATGATAATTTGTATATATAATACTATTGTGTTATATTATATACACATAAATGCGTTTTCGTTTGTTAGTTGTAATTTACGTCTGTTCGCTGTTTTCCCGAGTCCAATTTACATAACATAATTTCAATTAGAGCCAAATCCTTAAAGTCTCGCTAAGGCCGACGCAATAAATTAAAAATGAAAATGAAACGTCACTCAGTTTTGATATGAAAAAAAAAACAACAATTAATTTACGTCACGAAGAGTAACAAACACACACACATAAAGTGTCGTAAAATGTACAACGATTTGTTTATTATACATATATTATACACAGCTTTTTCTGCTTTTCATCAGAGGTAATATTTGTATCTTGATTTGTTGTATATTAGTGTGTATATGTACATACATAAATTGGTCTTAGGTATAATTTAGATTAAATTGTGGAATGTAAACGGAAAGGGAAACGACAGACGTGACTTTGAGACGCATTCCATTGCAATAACTCGCGCATAGAACGAATATTATAATTGGTTTAATTGCGCATTGTGTTTGAGTATCATTTTTTTTTCGGGCATTCGAAGTCTGCAAAACGAATGTCTGAATGAGATAAAAACGAGCAGACTGCTTCCCGGTATGAGGAGAATTTAAATAATTGCTGGAGACTCTGAAAGGGACGTAAAGACGGCCATTTTAATTATGTTCCAAGTGTCTGGCGTATGTTCTGGTTGTGTTGTTGGGTTTTTTTTTGTTTGCCTTTCCGTTTCGCGTAATTGCAGCCAAAACCCGCCAATAATAATATTTCTTTTCATAACAGCGCTAATGATGTTATTAAGCTTATAGTTTCACTTGTTATCGTTGCCAGAGCATCTCTCTAATTGGCTCGAATTCTTTGCGGAAAATGCTCGCTAAATTCTCCAAGAGACACTTCTGACACGCTCATCGGCAACCTTTTATTCAGAGTACATGCTATAGGCTCGTTAATATGGAAATGCACGCGTCGTTGGATTGGAAGCTCGCTTCTAATTCAAAATTATATGCATAAATTGTTTTTACAACGGTCATTAATGGGGAAGTCGTTCAAGAACACAAAATCGAACGAGCGGAGTTTCTACAACATTTCTGATAGATTATTCAGTTATGTTTGAATACAAGAAAAACTGGCTGCCGAAGAGGGCTCGAGTATTTTCATTACTGGATTTATCTAAATTTAAGGCTAAAATGTTTGTTTGTTTTTATTTCGTTTAAAGCACTTAGAGACATACATACATATGTATGAATCAACGAAGTTAGAAATTGCGACAAATTTAATGAAAAACTCTTTGATGAGATTTGACATGAATTTACTGAGAATTATTTTTTAAATGCCTCATCACTGGATTAGCTAAGATTAAAATTCATGATTTTTATAATGAAATTATTAAATTACAATTTATCGGTGTGTTTTTATTTCGATAAAATATACTCTAGTTGACATATAACGTCATAATGAAAATAACACAGCCCCGAATCAAATCAAAAAAGTTTTTCTAAGAAATTAATAATAGTGTCCCTTTTTTGTGACAATTGCATCAATGAACCGAACTCATCATAGAGGCGTAGAGCGAACAAGAAAAAGTATTATATATTTGCATCTTAGTACAGATCTGATTTGTTCAGACCGCAGACATACATATAATATATTCATTTAAAACCACAGTGTAGCTCATTAGTCAAGCTAGATTGTTTACCAATAGAAAGGTCGTGGGTTGGAATTGATCATTTTAGACGATTTTTTCGATGATTACAAGTGCTGACATGATCTGGATAGTTATTGATTCTAGATCGACCGTCTCCTGTTAGAATTCGCCAATGTATCTAGCTTATCTGTTGTGCCGGATTCGATTACGTCGGCATCCTCTCCTCTCTCGCAAGTTCGGCTAATTTGTTGATTGTTGCAAGCATATATGTACATACATATTTGCTTGTGGTTTGCAATGCATATCTGTACACTTATGTACATTGTATATTGTGTTTGGATAGTGTCGATTTATGATATAATACTATGGCATACATTTATGAAGAAAAAAAAAGTATAACCACGTCTGCCATTTTTTAAAAGCCGTTGTTCTTGGATCGTGACTTTACAAAGCAGCGACCGATAGCAGTTGTATATCTCGTATCATGCCACATCGCGACGCGTCTGCAGTTGGTTGTGTCGAGTCGCGTCGCTCAATTTTGCATTTGGACTATTATGCAAACATTTGAGGGCTAGTTACAACGTTCATGCTTTGGTTTGAAGTAGTTTTTGCGACACAGGATGTAATTGGATCACCCTAGGTGCAGTTTCGCGCGCCACTGGTTGCCGACTGGTGCGGTTTCGCCACGGCGTCACTTCAATTAAAGCGGACGCTTTCGTGGCTAACATCCCGAGCATCTAATTAGAAGAAACTCTTCCGGATTCGCTCGTCGCAGCCGCCGGGTTGTTGCTCATTTACTTATTTATATTGTAATTAGCGTACAAGCGTTTCGTCATCCCGACAAACTCCTCTCTCGTTATTAGAGACGCTTTGCTCTCCTATCGTCCTCTCGGCTACTCTTGCACAGTCGGTCGTTTGTCGTATTCTTTCTGCCATTGCTCGAGAGCTCTCTTCTATAGGTACATATTTGAGTTTGCCAACTTCGAATGACTGATTGCGCTCGATGCGCGAATTCGCAATTAGGGATCGCTTAATTCGGCACTTTTGTCCGTTTCAATACATTATGTGCAGTCATTCAGAGAATATAAACTATTTATTATTATTATTATATTTATTTTAAGGTCTGATTGAGAGGTCATGAGTACATGCTGCATGTATTACTGCGACTGCATTCTGTTGAACATCCATAAACAGACACATTCAAGGTAAGAATTCCTTCTCATAAATGTATATATTATATATGTATTTCACTATTTCATTAGAATCTAAACAAAACAACATAAATCAATTAATACCTGACAATTAAGACCTGTTTGATTGGCGTGTTAATGAACTGGTCAGTTTCATGAGATTCAATACAAGTATATTTGAATGAGATGAATGCTTTCAATTTGTTACTGTTCTTGTTTTTCTTTTGTGAAACTGGTGTGACGCTTTGGGGCAACCTGTCAGGTCACATTGGTCATTAATTTGTTATTGTTATTATTATTATTTTCATGTCTCTTGTTTGCTGACGACGTTAAACTATTCTTTGCTGTTAAGGATGAGAGGCAAGCCTCTCTCCTTCAAGCTGATATTAACGCTGTTTTAGAGTTCAGTTCCAGTTTAGGGCTTGAACTGAATACTAGTAAATGTGCTATTATGAGTTATGGACGTGCGAATTCGCTCTATTGTCACGGATATTCCATTGGATCCGTATTGTTGAAGCGCGTGGAATCAATGGTCGACTTGGGTATCACTTTTGATCCTCAATTCACCTTTCACAACCACATCAAGACAATCGCTGACGTTTCCTTTCGTCGACTTGGATTTGTCTTGAGATATGCTAGATTATTCTCCAACCCCTTGTCTTCTCGCTTGCTTTTCAACTCGCTTGTTAGAAGTAAGCTAGAGTATAATGCAATTGTGTGGAATCCGCACGAAGCAAACTACTCTCTTATTATAGAAAAAGTGCAAAAAGCATTTCTTCGTTTTCTTTATAAGAAAGAGTATGGGTACTACCCATATCTCTATCCTACTCCTTTCCTTTTGGGCATGCTTGGGTATAATTCCCTTGAACTTCGGAGAAACTTCTCGTTAATTCGTTTCGTTCTCCAGCTATTGCGTGGTAATACGTCATGCCCGTTGTTGCTGGAACAGTTGGGACTTTATGTCCCTAATAATTATGTGCGTGGTAGACATCATCATTTAATGGTTGTACCTGCTGCTCGCACAGTTCTTTTTCGAATGGCTCCTATTCCAAGAGCTATTCGACTTCTCAATGAAATCGTTGCTGCTGTCCCTGAATGTGATATTTTCCACCTTGGGGAGCGTAGATTGTCGGATATTATCTTAACATATTTATCTGGTAACCTGCGCTCATCATTACTTTCTTAATTTGAATGTGATGAATGAGTGGAATCTTAATCTACTCTCTTCCATTTGGGCCTCGCTGTGATTTTATTTTTTATTCATATTTTGTTTTATTTTATTTTATTTTTTCTTTCTCTTTTGTACATTTTTATATACTATTTTAATTTTGATCAGTGTAAACAAAGAATGGGATTTATGGATTTTATTTTTAATTTTTACACTTTTGTTATTTTTTTTTTTCTCTCTGAATGATGTATTATTTTCCTTTTGTTACTTTTTTTGTAATTTTATTTTACCATGTTTTCTGCTTTTGCTTTTTTCCTTTATTTACAGTTTACTTGTTTTTATATCATGTTTTTATATATTTTTCAAATGTAGGCCATTGTGGCGCATTAGGTTCTTCCTGTAATGCCACAATGGTCCAAAACTATTAAATAAATAAATAAATAAATAAATAAATAAATAAATAAATTATTATTTATTCATTTTTATGTATTTATTATAATAATAAAATAAAATACACGGATAATTATATTATACTAGGCATCATCGAGTGCATCGAACCCCTGAGTCTCCCAATAATAGTTCAAACGCGTTGCTCTTTCGTGGATTTGAAATTCGGCTTTGAATTAATTATGTCCATCTTATACAGTTACTACAAACAAACAAACAGACATTTTCAGTATTTCCTATGTGTTTGTGTGTGTTTTTTTTCTTCTAATTGATTTTCTAAGCTTACCAAGCGATTGAAATCGAGTCTTAACAATTTTTAAAAGTTATCCGAACCCATATAAAAAAAGTTAATTAATTCTTTGAAGTAATTGGTATGTGTATATGATCTGGATTCGAGTGAGATTTTAGTTGCGGAAAGTGTTTAGTACCCCTGAATTTGCGAGGAAAACGTGGCTTCGCGAGCAAAACGGAACGTCACGCAAATCGCATAACGCACTCGTCACGACAATTAATGATGGCATTACATCACGCAGCGACAAAGACATCAAAGGATGATGATGCCAGCAGTTGCCTTAGACCAAAATTAATAACTTCACGGGGGACCACACACGCACATGTTACAATTAAGTAAGGCTCTGTGACGAACAGGAACATCAGCGAACGGAAAAACTATAAACATTTCCCGACCAATATATGTATGTAAAGAAAAAACATAGATAAAGTAAAAATCGTTTTGTCACGATAAACGTTTCACGTTTCGACCTCGTTAAAATTACTTGTATTAAAAACAAACTTCTACGGCCCGTTCTGTGTGTATTGTATGCATATTCACACAATAAAATTACGAATGCAAAGCGATTTCTAATTAGTTTATAACGAATTTGAGTGTATGTTCTCGCATACATATATTATTTATTAACGTGTAAGTGTAAAAATAGATCAGATTATAATGCCGAGATAAAACGGTAAATTAATAACGCGAAGTAGCAACATCCTAGTACACTTAGGTATATGAACATGTGTCAGACGCATCCTGCTTAACGACCAATCTACCAAACTGCCTGGTTATGACGACGCTCGAATCTCGGCAATGGAATTCAATGGCAATTTAAATTATTTACGAGGGATGTGCATGTCAAATTAATCAACCTTTATACTGGTGGAACCGCGGCATAAACATCGGTGCCAATTTAAAAGAAACTCTCAGGTTTAATTTTCCACTGCTTTATGTTTTTGAATATTTATATCCAACGTTTAATTATAATGATCACCTATTTCACAGTTATCTATCGTGTCTAGCGTTCGATTCTGGCATTATTAGCCTTTGTTTAAGTGTCGGAGAAAGGAGAATTTATATTTGTTGTTTTTCTATTTAGATAATTTGTTTCAATTTTTCCAACAAATATTCCTTATGAATTTACATTTATAAGGACATACTACATACAGTATTATATTAACATTCCAAAGACAATACACAAATGTATATGTATTAATTAAATGAGTTTAAAAAATGACAAATTTCTTTGCGGAAAAGTTTCTGAATTTCTTTGATAATTGGTTTCTGTAAAAATTTACATATAAAAATTAATTTTTAAATTAGCATGATGCCTTTACTAGTTTTACACCCTGAGCGACACCCATGGTTTTAAACTTGTACATGTTTATATATGTATATATATCATCATCATCATCTATATATATATATATATATATATATATATATATATATATATATATATATATATATATATATATATATATATATATATATATAAATTTGAATTGTATTCAAATATCAGGAATAAATTGATAGGAAACGATCGACTAAGAATCACAAATATCCAAGTCTGACCAGCAGCACTACAGAAATATGACGAATAAATTTTCAATCAAGGTCAACCCAGGACTTGAACCCGGTGACTTCTTATATTGAATATAATGTTTGCAAAGTTCACTTTGTATATTGAATATAATGTTTTGCGTTCAACAATATTTAAAAATACCGCTGGCCTGTAATAATTTTATTCTTTTTTCCGAGAATCTGGATAATAATAAGTAAAAAAATAAGTGATAGCAATTTGTGAATTAAGTCAAACAGAAATAGTGTTTTTCGGAATTGAAAATTGAACTTCCGCTACTTTCAAATTTAACGGCTCATACGTCAAAGTAAAAAATAGTACATATCTTGTTTATAAAATGGTTCAAATGAAAGGAAAATGTGGGAATTGAGTATTAAATAAGAAACATCAATATGTTGAAAGGTTTGATAAATTTTTGATGTAACGCAGCATCTTATCAAATTTGAATTTCAGATGTTTTGGCATGTACATAAGGTCAAAAAAGGTTGACGCCAACGCTGCCGTGGAAGGATTTTTTTCGTTAGTGTTTTAGTTAGTTTCGAACTTTCAAGTAAAACAAAGCGGTTATTATTAATTCCCAGCAAACGATAAGATTTCGGTTCTTGTTTACATTCACTAACCAAAACTTTGCTAGTGATTTTTGTGGTTAAATTAGCAACGTTCATTGTTTCATATAAGATAAAAATTTCCATAAAATTAATCAGACGGAAGTGGTAAGGCCATCATGTCATAAACATATAAAATGACACCGAATAGAAAGTTGCGTGTGGGCTACAAGTTATTTTTTTTAGCACTAAGCTCGAACATACATACACACTCATATGTCAATGCAACAATTGCTCGTTCGCCGTCTCGGTATTTTTATTATTTTTTTCGTCAATGCTCATTAAGTCTGATCGGATCATCACGCCTGCCTGTTCGACTCGGCTCTACAATGATACACAATAATAATGCAATTAAGACGATGTCTAGAAAGGGGGGGAGGGGGAGGTGTCCGTGTCGGACTGATTAGCTCTACAAAGTTTCTGCTAACATTCGACTTTAATTAATGTCTATTGTTCGCAGCGGCGCGAACGCTTCGGGTTCGCACGACGAAAGCACATACGTTTTTCGCGTCAACGACGTCGTTTAATTAATTCGCTAAATTATCCAATTAAGTTCGAAGCGCCTATGCAATTACAATATAATATAATTCGAGCGAGATTGTAATCAAACGCAATCAAGAAAAAAATGCAATAGAGATCATCTGCAACGCATGTGAAGTGTCCTTATGAATTCGAATTCTTCAGAAACCATTTTCTAATTTTATTTTTATTCGATAAGTCAAGGAATAATAGAGCCAAGTGTAGTGTTTTTATTTCAGAGCTGTGTGTTTTATTTCATGATTCACCCTGTTAAACGGGGGCGAGCTTTCTATAAATTTAAACCCTGCCCACTATAATGAGTAAAATACAGTTTCTTGAGATAAAAATATATAGCATTTCTAATAGATCTTATATATATATATATATATATATATATATATATATATATATATATATATATATATATATATATATATATATATATATATATATCATCATCATCATCATTTACAGCCATTCGCCATCCACTGCTGGATGAAGGCCTCTCCAACACGCTTCCACTCGTCTCTGTTTTGCGCAACACTCATCCATCTCATTCCGCACATTTTCCTAATTTCGTTCACCCATCTTCCTTGCGGTCTTCCTTTTACTCTTTTGCCTTCTCTCGGGTACCATTCAAGCACTTCTTTTGTCCACCTTTCGTCCATCCTCCTAGCTACGTGACCCGCCCATTGCCATTTCAATCTCTTCACTCTATCCACTATGTCCACTACCCTTGTCATATTTCTCACCCACGTGTTCCGCTTCCTGTCTTTCCTCGTTATGCCAAGCATACAGCGTTCCATACTTCTTTGAGTGCATTGGATTTTATTTTGCATCTTGGCGTTCAGTGTCCAAGTTTCGCATCCATACGTCATCACTGGCAAAACGCATTGATCAAAGATCCTTTTCTTCAGGCAGAGTGGCATTTTTGATTTAAAAACAGCATTCATCCGTCCAAATGCACCCCACCCTAATTTCATACGTCTCTTTATCTCTTCATTTTTACTACCAGACATGTCAATTATTTGACCTAAATATAAATAATTATTTACTACTTCTACTGGTTTATCATCTAAGGGGATGCTATCAGGCATGCAATAACTATTGAACATTAGTTTAGTCTTATCTACGTTAATTTTTAATCCTACTTTTCTACTTTCCCTGTCCAGCTGTGTTAGTCTGATAAGTAGGTCAGCTGAATCACGAGCTACTAAAACTATATCGTCTGCGAACCGAAGGTGACTCAAAAAGCGACCATTGATGCTTACTCCGGCTGTATCCCAATCCAATTTCCTGAAAACTCCCTCAAGCACCGCATTGAATAACTTGGGCGAGATTGTATCTCCTTGTCTTACTCCTTTTCCTATGCTAAATCTATCTGTACCTGAAAAAATTTTAACCGAAGCTGTGGCATTCTTATATATTGCAGCTAACAGTCCCACATAGGGTTCCGGCACTCCCTGTGTTTTTAGAGCGTTAAGTACTGCATTATGACTAACTGTATCGAAGGCTTTCTCATAATCGACGAAACCTAGGCACAATGGCCGTTGATATTCGTTGGCGCGCTCGATTAGTTCGCCAACTACTTGGAGGTGGTCCATTGTGCTGAAATTTGCCCTAAACCCTGCCTGCTCTATAGGTTGGTTCTCGTTGAGGATATTCTTCAGCCTTTCTGTAATAACCTTCGTGAAGAGCTTGTAGACCGCTGAAAGTAGACTAATGGGTCGGTAGTTCTTGATATCGCTTTTGTCGCCTTTTTTGTGTATTAAAATGATAGTTGCGTTATTCCATCCTTCTGGTATAGCTTGGTTCTGGATGCATTTGCTGAAAAGCCTAGCTAAGATATTAATTAGGGGGGGGCCGCCACATTTTAGTAAGTCAATGGGAATATTATATATATATATATATATATATATATATATATATATATATATATTTATATATATATATATATATATATATATATATATATATATATATATATATATATATATATATATATATATATATATATATATATATATATTGTGTGTAAATAGATAGAACCCATAACTCTAGTCGATTAAACTGTGGCAAGTTCGTATTCTATAGAAGGGTGAGAGTTGCAATTTTTGGGATAAATTATTTATAAATTAAAATTTGACAATTAGATGGTTCCCGTTTGAATTTGAATATTTTTAGTAGATTTTTCTTAGTTGGCACGTACATATATGTAGGTATGTGATGTAGAAAATATTGTTCCAAGTGGTTGTGCTTATTATGCAAAGACTTATTGAAAGGATTCGTGAGTTACCAGAAATAAATGATGGTTTGAAATGATTTGAAATTCTTTTCCATAATTCGTAATAGTCATACTAACGCATTGTTGAATTTTAAAGCACTCTGTAAAAAAATCTGAACTCTCAAAACACAACTGTCAATATAATGTGAAACTGTATTTTCGCTAGTGCGAAAATATATTTACTAGTTAATTTTTATTCGAACTTTATACAACTGATAATATACTTGGACGATAACATATATGTACATATGTATGTATGTGTGTACCAGAAAATTTTTTTTTTTTACCAAAAGGGTCAAAACCACTGTAAATTTTGATAGGTGTATAAGTATTAACCAGCAGCACACATTAGTGGTTAGCATGTAATGCTTTCAAACCAAGTGGTCACGGGCTCAATCCCAGCCCTGTGCTGCTTTGATATCCAGACTTTGGATATCCAAAATCTGAATTTCAGACTGGATATCCAGGTCGATTGTTACCTATCAGAGTTTACCAATTTATCTGATTTACGTTGAAACGGTTCCAACAAATTGGCAATCTTGATCTATTTCTTGCAAATTTCGAATATTTCAGTATCTCGAATTTGCTGATTTTTATCAAATTTGTCAAATTTATCCATATATGATATATTTATCTATGATGCTTTTTTATAGAATTACTTTATACATTCCTTACAATTTATAATGAAGGCGCATTGGGGTTTACCTGTTAGGTCTTCCTGGTATATGCATACATACATACATATGTATGCATATACCAGTATGTGAAAAAAAAATTAGCAGTCTAGTAAATTTTATTTGACTACAACACAACAGTCGAATGAACTACTGTTTGATCAGGTTTTCAATTTTATTGACATATTCAAAAGTCGAGCATTATTTTTACGCCTCCTCTTCCTTATTCACGGCTAAGGATTGATGCTAGTTTGAAAACCGCCGTTTTAAAGATTTGTTAGTTGAAGTCGAACGCTAGGCGAGCGATTTTAACGGCGATATCATATTGAAAAATGGTCGCAATGACCGGTAATAAACGTGATAAATCCCATGAGATAACCGGCTGCTCGCGACAGGCATGTCTGCCCTTGTATACCTGCCGAGAAATCACGTTTTGCAAACACAATCGGCAACTAATTAGCGATGAATCAGAAACGCAAGAATCCCGTTCCATTATAATAATGTCGTGCTTCTTCTATGTGCATAGTTGCCACAGAGACTCCCCACCCGGCCCCCCCCCCCCCACCTGTCCATTAATTAATCCAATTAATCACAATAATTACCATTCGCGTAGTTGTGCGTGCCGATCTTTAGAGTTTGCCAATGATTTATCATCGCGTTGTGCGTTTCTCATCCAGAAAAAGCGGCAGAACTGCTGCACCGGGCGGCGTCTAATTGCAATTAGTTAACTGAAAATAAAACGTCGATCCGGACTGCACTAATTGGTCCGCCACAGTTAAAAATTGAGTCAGTAAATTGGAAGTAAAATAAACAGACACACGTACAGTTCGTAATAACGAGTTTTGAGCTTATTTGAGCTGAATGAGAGGGGGGGGGGAGGGGGCGCACACATTCATGTATGTATACTTAGTTGCCTACCGAGAGGCAGCTTAATTGATCCGACTCAAAATGGCCACGTATTAGAATAATGACGTACACGTGTTCTCTTCACTGTAAATATTTTACACGAGAGCCGTCTAAATCCGTAATGTTAATTTAATGAAGGCATTGCGGAATGGAGGGTGGGGAGGGGATCGATCGTCGTATTAACCGCAATTTAGCTCGTTAGTCGGATTCGTAAGGTGGTTCGATTCAATATTGGGAATGTATGCTCAATTGAAATTGAATGTGAATTTCCAATATTTGGATTGGTTCAAGCCGGTGGCTATTTGAACGAATGTGTAAAGCTATCGTTTCGATCCTTTGATTTTATGGTATAAAATCGAGTGAGGCAAAAGGTGTTCGCTTTGAACAAATACCTACCTATGTACACAGGATTCTTACTAGCATAATAAAAGTATTCGTCACGATTGCCTCGTATTTGTGTGTGTTTACGGAATGAATTGTGTATATTTAAAGTCAATTGTGTGTACATACATTGATTTATGTATTTATTTACTAGGAGAATTTGTGTATCTAATTATAATCGCAAGTACTGGACAACGTTCTAAGATTATGTTCCGTTATAATTCTTAGGATTAACAACTGATACAAACACTTACACATTAGTTAATGAAAATACTATATCAATGATATATGTATGTATGTACATACATAATAATATTTTCAAATTCTCAAAGTTGTTGTAAAATGTAAGCGTAGAGGGGTTTCTGAACTCGGAGTGAAAGACGAACAGTTAGAGGTAATTTATTGTTCTTGATCCATCGGCCTGTCAGCTCCGAAATGAAGTAGGGACCAAAACTGCCGAATATGTATACCTTTCGGGTACTCTCCGCACCGAGATGTTATTGGTTGATGGATCGCGAGACCTTATTGGTTGTTGTATACGGCTCGTTTATACGCTGAAGCATTTATGGCGCGAACGCGAGATCAGCCGATTAGTGATGGTAAGCCAGCGATCCACGAGCACCAATTATCTGAACTCTACGTTAAAATATGGGAAGCTTATTAATATACGGCGGATACTCATTGAAATTGTTTTTTGGAGTTATGCCTATTGTTAACTTCGTAGAAAAAACCTTCTTTTGTTTTCTTGCTTTGAACATTGTTGGAACGTGTATTGTATTTTGAGGTTGCTCTAATGAGTATTATTATTGAGTAACGAGTCCCTTACTTATTAGAATAGCTATCTGGAGGAGGTTGAAATAAATGTTCGGAATTAGTATTTTTGTATTAGTATTTAATGCAGTCAGTTTTTAATGGAATCATCAAATTTCAGATAAAATGGCAGTAACGATATCTAAATTGTTATTAGTTGTAGGAATGCTGCTATTATGGGTTGCCCTGAGAGACATATGTATATGGTATTAAACTTGTACATATATAAATTTATAGATATAATGGAATCAGATAAATTGGTAAACTCTGATAAGAAACGATCGACTTAGAGTAACAAATACATCGACTCAGAGTAACATTTCTGCAGTCTGGCTAGCAGTACCTCAAAAATACTCCGAATAAATTCTCTTCAATCGAGGTAGACTAAGGGCTCGAGCCCGGGAACCTCTCGGTTAATTAACGCAACCACCAAGCTATACTGCTGGATTAGTTTGGTTGGGAAATATTCGCTAAATCTCTCAAACTTCTCTATGAATAGAGGAGAGGTATGGATTTTTTTTTTGGGTAATGTGGCAATTTTGTATTGAACTTTTTCACGTTAGTCAAAGTTGCAAAATTTTGAGAAAATTTTGACCAGAAATAAATCTTTGATTTGAGCATTCCATGGCTTTATTGATGTCTTAAGAACGTGTTTACATACATACAATTTAAGCATTTTCCTATGTAGTAGACGTTTGGTCGCGTGAATGTGAAGAGAGTTGCCAATACGTACGCGTGCACCTCAATTAAAATGAGCCGGAATAAATCAAGAGCGTTTTAATTAACGCTCGCGTATGTTAATGGGCGATAAGTCTTCAGGTTTCCTACTGTTTTTCGATTTGGAACGAGCACGCCACCGAATTATTCGAGTTATTAAGTACCCAAGCGAATGTCCCTGATGATGGACAGCGCAGCGGCAAGCCGGTCACGCGAGAAAATACCACTTAAAACGTTAAATCCCGTCAAAAATGACGGGACGGGAAAAAATCGCGAACACTTTCGATTTTAGTCGTTGAATATTTTATTCAAAGTTTATCAACCTTTATTGGTAACCTGATTTTCAAATGGCCAAATTTTTTGAATTTTTTACACGTTGTATCATTGTGTTTACACTTTTAGAATTTACATATTAAACATATGTAAGTATATATATGATACAGGCAATAATATATGTATGTACATATTTAAGTAAACCGTAAATAAGGAGATTTTGGATTCAAAAGTTTGCGAATAGAAACTGATAAAATGCGATTGAGTGGATGCTAACAATACATATTGTTGGTTCGTTTGTTTCTAACTCCTCAAATTGCTTGCAAAATTGAGCTTTAGTGTATCCAGTCATTTGAAGTTCATTAATTGCCGCAGTTTATTTTCTTCTCCTATGGCACGTACCAATTTGCTGGCTTCGTCATCAGTCGCAATGGGCAGCAAGCTCCTCAACCATATTTCTGTTAGCTTGAATTTGTTTAATCTAAACTTTTCTGACCTGGTTGAGGGATTTTTTTAATTTGATATCGTATATTGTATTTGTTTTTATACATTGAAACGGTGAGTTGCGCTCGTCAACCACTGGGTTACTAGCACTGATCACATCACCTCGCGTTCGCGCCAAAAAGCCTCAGCGTATAAAAGAGCCGTATACAACAACCAATAAGGTTTCGCGACCCATCGACCAATGATCTCTCTGTGTTTATAGTACACGCTTGATTATAAATATGAAGCGGTTTTGGACTGTGGTTCATTCGGAGCTGGATCATCATCGGAACAACAATAAACTACCTCTAAACACACTACTGCGTTTTTCACTCCGATCTCAGAAACCTCTCTACACGTCCACACTACAATATTTTATCTTGTAGTGTCATATATTTTTGGATTTTTTTTTTGCTTAGCCATAGTGACGACTTGGAGCAATTCTGCAATGTCACTTTGGCAAAGGTGTGAGTAAAATCAAAATATATTAATTTGATGCAGAAAGATGATCTATAATCCAGAACTGTTTTGCATTCATACTTCAAAAATCATTTAAAATTTGAGTGGGTCATTCAAAACATTAGATTCCAAGTAAGTTCTTATGATACCAGTTTGAGAACCACAAGAAACATAATTTAACACATCGTCGGTCGAATAAGATGTGAAGAGTCGCAACGTGCGAAATAACGATGTGAAACAAAATGCCGTGGGAATTTTAAACGACGATCGCAGCGCCGCCGCGCGGACAATACAATCAATCATCTTGTCTCGTTACGGATTGTTTCATCAAACCCGCTCCGATGCAATGTCGAACAATAGTGGCGCTAACAAGGTGTTACCTGTGCGCTCAAATATGGACAGGTGCGAAAGCCGCAAGATGTATAAGTGATTATAATTGGTGAGCGAAAGGAACGGGTTTTGGCGGGAGACGTTCGTCGAGAGTTTCGGTTTCGGCGCCGCTAGGTGTCGCTTTATCGATCGTGCAAATCCGCAGGACGTAATTAACGAGCTGGATGCAGCGGTATCGTTGCACATCGCAGCATCCCGCCGCGCATCTGCGGACCACTCGCTGAGATGAAGCCGTGCACGTACTTTTTGGATACTAGCGTCGCCAATTTTAGCAGGGATGAGACTATTTGATTTTAAAAAGTATTAAACATATAAATGGTGATAATGTGCACTTGATTTGCCTCATACATACATATAATACTCGACTAATGGAGCTCACAAACGAAGTGACTGCCTTTGGAATCCTTACAGTTTATAAACCACAATTATGCTGGTTATAAATGAGTCATTATATTTGAAAGTTGCGGAAGTCCAATTTTCAATTCCAAAAACACTATTTCTGTTTGACTTAATTCACAAATTGTTTTCGCTTATTTTAATTTGATATGTTCAGAATTTCGGAAAAGCAGAATAAACGTATTAAGGTCTGTTCATACATATTCAGCACGAATCGGCAGCAGCAGGTATACTGCAACTACGGACAGTATTATTTGGTACATTCTATATGGACGCATTCACACTTTATTCGCGCATGCGCATTCACGCATTCATACACGTCCATATAGAATTTACCAAAGAATAGTGTCCGTACTTGCAGGATACCTGCTGCTACCGGGTCGTGCTGGATAGGTATAAGCAGACTTTAACAGGCCATTCGTATTTTGAAGTATTTTTAAACGCATAACATTTTATTTAATGTTTTGCGAGATATTTCTCGAAATAAAGCAAAGCGGCTCAAATAATAAATAGCAAGTAATATACGTAGGTAGGATTCCGGCAGTTAATTTTGATATAGGACAAATAGGAAAGAAAGGTTTGGTAGTTATGAAGGATGTTTTAATATGATACGATTCATCTGGATTTAGCAATAGACAGACGCCTAATGTTCAAATATTTGATAGGTTATCGGAAAAATCTTGATGGATTTTTTCAATGTTAATTAAAAAAGGACAAAGATAAATGATGTATTGCCTGTATTTGGTAGTAGCCTTTTGCCATCATTCAGTTAGCTTCAAAATTCCTTATTAATAGAAGGGCCTATCTTTATCATCGGAAAACTGCCTTTATTCTGTTGTCATCAACCTTTCATCATCTTTGATCAGAATTATTAGCCCTGAATTTCATGAACTATCATTAGAACTGATGTTATTGTAGACTGTGCATTGCGGTGACAATGCTCTACTTTGTAAACTTTAGTATTCTTATAAAATATGGCATAAAAAAACAGTTCGGTCTTTCAATTTCAACTAGTCGTTAAATGTACAAAGCTAATTCAGATCGCTCAATTTTCACCCAGGTTGAATTTAGAATAGTTAGCTGTCAAATTAACTAACAATTACATTGATGTGAATGACGATAGTTCTTGAAAAAATGAACTAAAGCGATGTATTAAAAAATCCGTCACGATTTTTCCAACAACCCAATAAATTTGGAATGTTGCTTTAGTGTGAATTTTAAGCGATAATAAAGATTACCATTCGTTTAGAACAGGTTGTGAGAAGTAGAAAGTTAAATTTTGAATGGAACCGTTTTAATAAGTCAGATAAAATTGGAAAATTCTGACGGAAGGCACTTTATTTGGATTTATGTAGTAGTACTTGCATATATATCTAAATCAGCATCGGTGACTTGATTCAAACGCTCTATTGACCGACATGTCGCCGTAGCTATACAGTAGAATAGGTATCATTTAAACGAGGGTATTATATCTACATATGCCAGACGGCTATCCCGCCAATTTGTTCGATTCAATCTCATTCGGACTATCCGGGTGAGAAACATTGTTCCGATCCTTGCTGTATCAAATGTCCCACATCCTTCTCAACTCCAATTATGTATTATTTAAACCAGACAGCTCTCTTCTCTGCTATTCAGGCGCGTATCTAAACTAGTTGAACCACTTAGGTGCCTATAAAGTACGGACATAATTGAATTGAATATTGAATTTATTACGCTTGAATTTATACGACTGCTCATTGCACCGGAACCGGCTCTAAAACTTCAGGTGCCGCAATTAGAGATTTACGAAGGTGAGCCGATTACTCTGGTTCTTACATTTTATTGTGCTTCAGTTAAATTACTATGAGAAGACTATTAACTATTCTATCACTGCTTTCTTGAGTCTTAAGCTATTCTTTAAAATATAGTAAGAAAAGTTGAAACGAAAATTATAATGTCCTACATTTACATATCATTGTCATTTTCTTCTTATCTTATTCTCACAGTAGTACATCAAGTGCAGAAGTATCCTTTTTGAGATATTTCATTGTATGGTAGATGGTAAAAATGATTGTCACGGTGAAGTGGTAGAGTTTTAAAATCGTTATATAATAACTAGTCACCGGACCCAGAAGGTGCCACGTATTGTTCAAAGGTTGTAAATGCATTGTTAAAGGTTTTCCGAACCTTTTTTATAAAGGATTTACAACAATGGAACAATGGATAGCACTGTGACTATCCTACCTATAATAATAACTATAGTTAAGTATTGGGCAGAGGTGGCCAACCCTCGTTGAGATTAATCGGCGCACGCGAGTGCAGTTTAGCGCAGCGTGCGACCACTTTTGCCTGATTTAATTAAAACCGAGACCGAGAGAGGTGTCGGTAAATCATTCGGGTCTCGCACAAAACATCGGTTCAGAGAGGCGGCCAACTTTTGTAAAAATCCGTAATAATTAAGGAACATCTCTCCGCGATTGCTCAAAACGAGAGACGTCCCGCGAGTATTTATTTATTTATTTTTTTCGATTTGTGACGCACAAAGTTTTCCGTTGTGTAAATTACTTGCTATTTTTAAGAGGCGTCCGACGTCAACGACAACACCATTTATTTTGTTTTTGAGTGCCCGTCCTCCGGCTCCTAAGTGGATTTTAGTTAAATGTTTTGAGAAACGTCCGAAAGTACTTATGCGTTATATTATACCTATAGGTTGTTATTGTGTTATGGAAAGTGTTCCGCGATTTGTTTTGATTGAATGTATGTAACTATAGTGCTGTTGATTTTGCCATTTGGGAAGTGGTTTATATTTATTCTATGAACATATATACACATACATATTACATATGTATGAGCAGCGGCGTGCTGTCATTGGACTAGAGGGACTAGGCTAGCCTCTAAAATCTTTTAACTAAAATTACAAAATAACAACAATTCCATCACATAAATTCAAATCTTTGTTCATATTTATATTGTTCACTCGGATTATCTAAGTTCAGAAATCGGAATCGGCCCTCCTTGAGGAAATGGTAGTGGATTGTTATGGTATGGTCCGTCGTATCGTTCGCATGCACGGACTCGCCATCTCAATTCTGTTCCCTTCGCGGTACTGGCGAGTTGTTGTGGATACAAAACATTTTTTAATTTACTCGTCTAGTCAAGCATTTATGGAATTTTTACTACGAATATTCTGAGTTGTGTCCATCAAACATCATTCTGAACTATTTTTTTGTTAAAATAACATATTAGGAAAGAACTTCTTAACTACAAAAAAATGGTAAAGGACTTGGCTCACGAAACGATTCCTTCGGAACAAGTCAGATCGACGCGCGCGGAACCAAATAAAGAGGCCTTGTAATGTTGTATTCTCGATCGATTGTTCGACAAATCATTCAAAAGATTAAGTTATGAAGACAACAAGATGTTATTAAGAGAGATATGCTACTCTTGAGATATTTCTGTTTGGCACAAAAATGAAAAATTACTCTCATCACTTCAAGACAGATTATTATCATTCAAAAATTAAAAATATATTTTTGGTCCATACCTACATATGTAGTTTCCTGTTATAAAAGTCACGGCACGCCACTAGTATGTAGATATGTGAGTCAAAATATAGTCAATTTCTAATTAAACATAAATACAAATTCTTCCAGAAATAAAAATAGCAGACATAATTTTGAACCTTAACTATATTATCAAAATTTTGACTAAACAAGTAACTTGAAAAATTTGATGTGAACTAATAAATTTAAATTGTTATTCATTTTGATACGTTCAACTGAAAATATGTTGAAAATATATTGCAGCGTAGATGTGTAGAGGGATTTCCGATATCGGAGTGAAAGACGCAGCGAAGTGGTAGAGGTAGTTTACTGTTCTTGATCTGTCGCCCAGACAGCTCCGAATAAAGCACAGAGCAGATCTGCCGAATGTTTAAACACAGCGTGTACTCATAGAGAGATCATTGGTTGATTGTTCGTGAATAGCGAGACTTTATTGGTGGTTGTATTTGAGGCTTTTTTGGCGCCAACGCGAGATCTGGTGATCAGTTCTGGTAAAACAGTGGTCGACGAGCACCAATCACCTAATCTCTGCATTACAATATAATTGAAAGAAAAATAACCAGTTAAAAATAATTGTGATTGAAGTTAATATTGTACATATGTATATATATTGGAAAAAAGAAATTTGACCGCGTAGGGTTAAACGATATGTAGCAGACAGAAAGCAAAGCACATGGGCTAAAGTTCGACACGATGTAGCAGACAGTGGAGTGACTTGAAGAGATTGAAAAGCAATTGGGCGAGGTATGTAACAAGAAGATTGGACGAAAGGACGCAGATGGTACCCAAGAGAATATATAGGTAGAAGGAGGCAAGCAAGGTGGGTCACAAGTGCGTTGGGCTGGCGAGGTATGGAGTCAAAAGATGAATATGTACATATATAATGAAGGGAAAAATGGTCGGATCCTTTATACAGCATTATGAAGTGTACTTTTCGATAAATTATGACGACGACTGGTATTTTCAATGACAATATGCTTGCGTTGCAAAGTACTGCTTATAGATTAGTGACACTGTGTCCAATTTAGCAAGATTCGGTATTGTACATTGTTAAGGGGTGTCGTAGAAAGGGTTAGGAGCGCGTTTATAACTACATACGTACGTTTTGTATCTGAAAATAAACCGGCGGATTCGAACAATTGGGCGAGGGATAATGGGCGAGCGATTTTGCTCGAGCGTGACGTAACGAAGGAAGCCGGTGGCTGCTGCACTAAGGGTCATTACGCTAACAAGAGGGCCCCCGCTCGCTATACCTTCCAGCGAACGTTTGACAAACACTTGGATAATTGACAATGATAAGTTTCGAGTTTGGAAACTGCTGAGCGCACGGCAGAGCGCGGTATGGGAATGTAGGGGGAGGGACTGAGGGCCGGCGGATCCTCACAATGCTACCACTGTCGACCCTAGCGACCCTCCTCGTAAGATTCGCATATAAACTTTTTAGATGACGTTTTGTGAATCAAAACCTGATTATGTACAGGGGGTTTCGTTGAGATGAATTGAAAAAAAAACTGGATTGAGATGAGGTGGTAAATGTGGCCGTACGTGGAGAGACGTCTCGGTTTTCGCCAGACGTCTCTTGTAGGGCTTTTCTAAGATACGACAGACTGTCTGTGGACAAATCTCTGTGTATACTGAGACATTTTAATATGACTACGTCAAGCTTTTCTTGTGTAAAATTAGATTTGACACAAGAAAAGGATGTGATGATTAGAAATGTGAACAAAACACGATGAGAGACACACAGTGTGGTACGCAGTTTTGTGAATCAAAACCAGACTATGTACTGGGGGTTTCGCGGTTTCACGACATAAGATCCACAGGTATATGAACCATGAATGTTTCATGAAAAAAAATTGAATGTCCGCCTGATAAAAGATCCAGACGATAAAACATCCTTTCATCCATCTAATACCTGCGGATCTTATGTCGTGATACGCTTTCTAAAACAAATTTCTGTGTATATTAAGTTATTTTAACATGATAGCGTCATGCTTTTCTCGTGAATAACTAAATGTTAGACCTTGACTCAGGATGTCATGATTGGAAATGTGGACAAACGATGATAAGATAGATTTGGTACGCAGACACATAGTGGTTAGTTTTGCACATGTAAAATAATCCTAGCACGCCTGATCTTTATACGAGGCTAAAACTCTTCTCCTGAAGTGTTTTTAGTGATAAAATTTTCTCGATATATGTTTGACAGTAATCGATAACGGTGATTCCTACATTTGAAGAAATGTAGGAGAAACTTGTCGAAATAATAAGATCGTAATAATTGACAATGCCATGAGACATGCCCATTTACAGCTTGACTCTATCTAGGCATGCCGTACCGTACAATTTCGTATATCTGCGCCTTTATTGATGCTAGTGCTCTTTGCACTGTATAGGCATCGAAATATTTAGAATACAATACGTTAGATACTTTTGACTACTATCCGATGGTGATACACCGAAAATTATCAGGTGGCAATGAATTTTAAGCATACTATTTCAATAGCTGTATAGTAATGTATTTGGGTCATGGAGAGTGTATCTATAAAGTTTGTTTCAAATTAGTCAAAAATATGCCATTTGAAGTACAACTGTTTGATTTGATATTAAATAAGCAATTAGTATATGTAAAAGCGTACTTAGGGATTCGTATGTATGTACATATGTTTGTTATATGAACAAGTTCTAAATACGTTGGAATAGTTTGGATGAATCTTGAGTACTCGTTCGTATTATTGGAATATTGGGTCGTTCTCATTTCAGGAAAAATTTTCCATGCAACTGCGATTAAAACGAAGAGGGCCGTAACGACGGGAGGGCTTTACACCGGAAAGAGGGTTAATTTGAAAGTCAATATAACGAGGCTCGTTATCCGTCGTCGTCGTCGTCGTCGTCGTCTCCACAACCAACGTGAAAGCTCTCTTGTTAGCACCGACTAAACTATCGAACCATTCTTAAAGGGTATCTGTCCTCGCAGAGTTGACACATCATTAGCGCTCACCAACCCCTCGCCCGTCTCCCACCATCTCCCTCTTTCCCACCCACCCAGCACCGAATCGAACCCTCGGATGCTGCGGGAGCGCACCAAATTGCGCGCAAAAATCTCGTAGATGCGCGCTAGGCATTTCCATAATAATCATTTGCTATTCGGATCACTTAACGAGTCGGGGACGCCCAGGCTGATTGCTCGCTGAATGCGCTCTTAACGAGGACGACCGCGCGCCCTTCGTTCGCCACCCCTGGTCCAAGGATACAAACTCATTTCTGGGTCAAATTCAAGACCGAGGAAAGTTCGACTTTTTCGTAAATCCACATTGGATTTTGGATGCAATTGTAAACATCGATCAGATTTTGGGATGGATTCTATACTTTTTACTATTATATTTTCAAAAAATTATATTTTACCACGATATCATTACGGGTTTTACTCCTGAGCGACACCTATGGTATTAAGCTTGTATATTTATAAATTTAACGACTAAATTTGAAATCCTATAAATAGTGGTGACAAATAGTAGGTAGGGTGGTTTTGACAATTTGATGAGGAACCGTTTCAACAATGAAATCAGATAAATTGGCAAACGATCGACTTGGAGTCACAAATATCCAAGTTTGCCTAGCAACTCTGCAGAAATACTCCATATAAATTCTCTTCAATTTAGGTAAACCCAGGGCTTGAACCCGGCAATCTCTCGGTGGTTAGAATTAACACAACCACCGAGGTCTACTGCTGGCTTAATATACATATAAAGGTTCTAAGAAAACTATTCAATATTGATATTGCAATTTTTACCAGTGACTGAATTAATGATGACCTATCATCTTAGTTGACAATATAATCGAGATGCTGGAAGCAAATTCATAAGTTGTATTTATAAAGGCCCACAAAGGTCGGTACACGATCATAGAGTTCCCATCTTTTTGATAAATTGAACGACCTCTTTATTGATTTCCAGTTCCAATTCGAACAATCTCTACTGGACAAGATTGTATTATATAATGCCTATCTATGTACATATATCAAAATGTGAATGGAGAGTGATTTTAGCAAGTTGCTCACATTTGAAGTTGCCGGAAAAAGTTTTCAACTTCAATAGTTGATGATATATTATAAACGAAAGTTTCAGTTCATTCATTTTACTGTCAATATCTTCAATAAAATATCAATTCATCTTAAGGGTTTTCGGTAATTGATCTTTATAAATCTTTTGAGCTACTTTTCCTGGCACGGAAAAATTTCGTCGTACAATTTATTCTTTTCTGCAAAACACCCTTCAGTCAGTATATTTGAGACATTTAAATGCAGATATTCAAAGACTCAATATTAGAGTACTTTCGATTAATAGTAAGTCTTAATAAATTGTTTCAAATAGCGAAAATTGTTTTGAAATTTGATTATGATCATGGATTACATTGATTTAGATTATATAATATGTATAAACATTTTTATGTCCGAGCATTTGTGGTATTATATTTATCGCCGTTTATCCGCGATTCTTTCAAAGTGACACTGTATGCGTTTTATACGACATTGTAAAAATTAATATTATACGGCAAGAGTATAAAAATAAGCGTGTATAAGGTTTAATGGTGTAATTAAAAGAAGAACACTACAAATAAGTGATGCTTCTCGAAGGACATAATTATCTTTATACTATACACGTGTGCGTGGAATACTCGTTTATTCTTTTAATAAAATAGTTACCGACAACTTCGAATCTCGGGAAAGAGTAGAAGCCGTTGTACAAATTTGGTAGTTCCAAATTGTACCCGCGATCTCCTTATATGCGATTTATACGCTGAACTTCTTTTTTAATGAGATCCATAAACGTCAATACTGCGAATTCATCGCGAGCGTATGTAATTATACTCGGATTCTCTTCAGTTCTTCCACGTTTTACTTCAATTAGTGTCATATAGTCGAGTGAGATCAAGACGTTTCCAGATTGTATCGAGCTCATTACACGTTAATTGGATTGATATTCACAAAAATAAGTACCTATGGTTGTTTTTTTTTTACGTTCACAACCAATTAGTTTAATTACGTTTAGACACATTGTCAACATTCGAAGCACCCACCTTAAACCAGAGCATCTAATTAGAGCGGATGCGAGGCTCGAAGTATGAAGAGTTCATTAAAATGTAAAAGATTATATGTATAAGAAGATAAAGCATTCTACGATGTTTGTCCGAGAATAAGGATGAGCAAATTTCAAAAATTTCGAAAGAGTAGTTTTTTTCTTATTTGAGAATAGTTTTGATTACTTTGCTATTTTTAAAATAAATAAACGCTTAATATTTATCTATTTAGGTTAATTTGGGTCGATTATGTTGAGTTTTGGATGATTAATGAGAGTTCAAAGTCGCCGTTTTGCTCAAAAGTCCCCTCCCATACAAGGCACGCTACGCTCGTGATGGGTTTTCGTATGGGGAAAGCGTTATTTTCAGAAAATCATCATTTTTTTCATGATTCCATGATTTTTTTGAAAATAAAAGTCGTTGAGAGCTTCCTTGGGCATATGTATACTTTTAATTTGGATAAGCATGGTAAAGGAGTGAGGGGTAGGAAAGTGCACGATTTTATGAGTAGTACAAATTTTTGGCGAAGAATTACGACACAAGATTTTTACTAAGATTCTAATAGAAGTTATCATTAAATTAATAATTATCTTTCGAAAAATTTCAAGTGAATACAATTTGTTTAATAAAATCTATAAGGATTTGAATTTATTTATTAATCTTTTCAATTTATATTGGAAAGGGATTCTTTAAATTTTTTAATCAGACAGAGCTCGTCACGAGTAATTAGAAGTTTTTCATTAAAACCACACTTTCAGAAGCACAGTCCTAAACGAGGTACCCATAGAGAAAGAGAGACGTCTTCATTAAATATAAATTGAACTGACACAACAACCCCCCCGTATATGTATAAAACACACACGCGCTGCGATAAAAAGCGGTAGAAGGACATTCCTTAACGAGCGCCCCGCACCCATTAGGGCCAATAATAATATTGGTTGTGTACAAGAGGAACATGGATCATTACCGGTTTCGCCAAGTGGTTCTTTGCCCAGCACTCCCTTCCTCCCCCCTCATCTCCTTTCCTCGGTGGGACGACGGGAGGAGGCCTCCCCAGGTCCCAAGTCTTGGGGGTCCCTCTCCACCTCATCAGGCTGGGGCCTCCGCAAGGGACTTCATTTGTGGAGCGTAATGATGCAACTCTTTCTAAACACGTTCGAGTAATGATCAGCGAAGGGCGCCGCTCTAAGGGCCTGCCCATAAAAGGAACCTTTAAAAGGCGCCTTTGACTGTGAGAGACTGCCTATAATTGACTTTGTTGACATGTGTTATATCTACCTACATACATATTTAGTTATAAAACTCTACACAATTGACGGGAATAAGTCTTCGTTTTCATATTTTTTAAAACTTAATGAATACTTAACCATAAACGGACGAAAACAGAATGCATAATATACATTTGAATACGAAATATTATAGCTGAAATTAAATATAACAGATCCAATTTTATGTTCATATATGTATTTGTTCAACATATTTGGTCCTACTTTGTAAGCCATCATCCCCGTGAAAACTCTTCTTCTTTTTCGCTTTCGTTTCGCTTCTACCGTGTATGATCCAAAATAGGTAAATCCCTTTGTCAATTAATTAATTGATTTAAAAATATATATATATTTTTATATTAATTAATTGTTTAAATGTGCCATTACGGGTTGCCCCCGAGCGACACCTATGGTATTAAACTTGTATATACATATGTATAAATGTGTAGATTGTAAATTTGAAATCATATTAAAATAGTGGTGACAAATAGATTTTTGCCGATTTTATGACGAAGCGTTTCAACAATGAAATCAGATAAATTGGTAAACTCTGATGGGAAACGATCGACTTGGGGTCACACATATCCAAAACTGACAGGAAGCACTGCAGAAATACTCCGAATAAATTCTTTTCAATCGAGGTCAACCCAGTGCTTGAACCCGGGAATCACTTGGTGGTTAGCATTAACGAAACTACCGAGCTATACTCCTTGCTATATTGGGATGAAAAACCGGTTTAAATTTATTCACATCATTGATAAGAAGCGTTTTGGTAAATTAGATAAATTGAGGATGCAACGCTCAAATAAAAACTTTTTGAGTCGAACGTTAGCCATGTCTGGTATGGATGACACAATATAGAAATATATACAATATAATGGAAATTATTATTTGGATATAATGTTAAAATAGTCATATCGAGTATTATTTTACAAATCGTCATAATTTATTTGGAATTTGAGACAATTTATTTCTTGGGTATTTAGACTATTTTATTTGAATGTTAAATATTTACAACTAAATATTTACATAATTTTATTATTGATGATATATGTATGTAATATAAAATTAA
The DNA here is from genome assembly GCF_051622035.1 of Arctopsyche grandis. NCBI lineage: Eukaryota > Metazoa > Arthropoda > Insecta > Trichoptera > Hydropsychidae > Arctopsyche > Arctopsyche grandis. Next base: position 12,838,260 of record NC_135362.1, on the reverse strand, counting down.
ATATTTCAAGATTATTTTTCCAGTATTATATTTGCTAGTGGGTTATATTTTTTTCGGATATATGTAATATGTGTGTAGTGTGAGCTGGGTGGGCTAAGGAAATCCGGGGGAACAAGATGAAGTTATCCCCGTTCTCGTTAGTGAACATCCATGTTTCCACCACCACCCCCATACATCCAGGCGTCTCACTCGTGTCTGTCTTTAATGACCAGCATCCATCGGCTCGTTACCAATCCAAACTGAGGAATCTGTATTGCGCCAGCGGTTTCCAACAGCGCTCCCCGTATATATTTACATGCATAAGTCGACTTTTCCTCTGATTATTTTTTTTCTTTTTCCCATATATACATAATACATATATCTAGGCGTGTACGTCGTTTCGCTTCCGAGAAATATAAAAGTTTCCTTTTCAGAACACGTTCACGATTACCTCATTATGAGTACCGGCGCTCGTTCGGTGTTATACATATTTGTTAATCAATGCAATCAATACGAACCTATTCCGAGACTAATACTATTTTTTATACATATTTGTTCATGTCAAGAGTATCGGTTTTATGGTTATTTAAATTAATTCCTACTGCCACCAGTGAGAGCACATTTAAACAATTATGTACTACTAAATGTCAAACATCAAATAATCTATGTAGGATTCAAATATTAAATAATGTAAGTTGGATTACAGAAGTATAAACACTGAATTGGATATTTCAATATTTTCACGTAATTTTCAGTGAAATAAAGGAAAAAACAAAAGGAAGAGGTGATTGGAGAAGCTTCAGTATAGCGAGTCTCATTTATGGTGGATACTTTCATATGTATGTATGTCTCTTCCTATTATGTACACCACTTCACTGTCGTAAGTTTAAAGTGTATTAATTCATATGTTGAGCGTGTATAATTACACATTACGTTATTGATTCAAATTGGGATTGATTTTTCAACGATTTCAACAAACAAAAATGTGAAATTTTCCGTTGGGAATTTACCGCATCGATAATTACGAGGCGAGATTGCAAGCTCACACGCCTTTGTGTTTCTCAAAACGCGTATAAAATTTCTTTTGTGCTGAAAAACGGGAAAACGTCACGATCCCTTTTCGTTTGGAAAAGGTCCGATTCTAATCAGGCAACGACGTCGTTATTCAGTTTTTGATTTTGAATACACAAACGCGACCGAAAGAAACGGACCCCTAATGAGGAACACTCCCATCCCTCCTCAGTTCCCATTGTTTGGATGAGAAATTTGACTGTGGTTGATTTTTTCAGTTTTTTTTTTACAGAAGAAGGGTGGGAGTTTAGGGCTGCTAGCAATTAGTGTGCCGAAAGTGTGATCATTACGTCCCATTCAGTACGGACGCCTTTCTGGTCCTGGAAGGGAGGTATGGGGGGGACCGACACCCCATCTCCTACCCACCCCCCTACTCTCCATCCTCGTGAAGTGTCTGGATAATGAGGCGCCCCTCCCAATTAGTCGTAGTCGACGAACAATCGGTCGAATTGGTCGAATTTGCGGGACGCGTGTGCGGCTCGGCTCGCCTTTGACGCCAACAACGGCTACCAATTAACGACTACCCTCTCTTTCTCTATTCAAACGAAAATATACATATGTACATATGTATATGTACGCCCAAACATATAATATATTATGTAATTAGAGTTCGCGAGCTCGGCGCCAGTGATAAACTAAGATGGCATTATTAAGCACTCGCTTTTATAATTGACGACCGTTATAACGCTCGCCAGTGGTGATTTCATTACACATTACGACATTACTTCTCAAGTAAATAAGTTCTTACGTTAATTAATGTTGAAACTTTTGTAATTATAGTAAAATATGGTCATTTCGTCCTCTTCCATCTTATTTTTCTGTCTCTTGTCTTTATTTAGGTCGGTGTTATAACTCATTAAAGACTATATTTGAATTTTTTCATTATGTTAATCTTCAACATGTGTAAACTTTAGTCTATTTTCCAGCGATTCTGTTAAAACAGCTTACTTTATTTCATTATTAATGTGTTCTATAGAAATTCTCCGACTATATATTTTTATCATTTATTTAAAGATTAACAGAATATGTCTTGCACAACGAAAAGTCAAATAGTCTTTAGCTAAAAATTAAGGATTTACTCTTCTTTCAACTAAAGAAGAATGATGAAGTATAAAAGGCACATTGTTCAGCGTATCATAACCAGTCTTAGGCGGACGATGGATGCTTTTCGCACAACAAAAAGTTGACTGTTGACAATTTCTTAGAAAAAATCATGTTTTTTCTGCTTTCTTGCTTTGAGCGCTAATGGAGCGGTCTATTGTTATTTCAAAAGCATCTTTTAAACGCTGATCTTTTATCATGAAAATGCTGTTTAGGAACTAGTGTTAATTTGCCGACTATTGCTCAAATGCTTCTGGAAAAGGTACTTCTACCATTCGCTGATTATTAGATGGGATACGGTCGTGATATAGAAAGAAACAATGATTCAATAGGCAGTTTGAAACTACTTTATCAGAAAAATTGAAGAATTTTAATGGATATTGTCCGATTTCCATTAGCATCTTGACGAAGACTAAATATCTACTGAATTTTTGGTTTTTTCGGAATTATATACATATATTCTAATATATTTGCGAACTGATTGCCGTTGATAATTAGCGTACTCCACTCTTCCTTCCTTTTTAGACCACGTGTTACTCTCCCCATCCCCATACTACTACTTACTACTACTACAACTACTACTACTACATAGTACTACAAACACCCTAAGCCTAGATTTTCCTTCACCGGAATTCCCCCACCCCTACCTCTCGACCTTACCTCAATTCCACCCATACCTAAGATGACGCATCGCATAGATTACCTCAACACAACTCTCCCTCCTCGCGTTGATCCACACCAATTTCACTTACAACGAACTAAATATTGACACTTGTCTAAAATAGTTACAAAGCTTAAAATCGATAGGACATTCAATTATGACAATTTTATTTATTTAGAAAGAATAAAACAATGGTTTATTTATTGCATTGTACGTGCATATCTATGTATGTTAATGAATAAAATCGCGCGTTGAACTCTCCAATATTAGACGTACATATTTATGTAGAGAAAGTTTTCGTGCGTTCTCCCTCGTATGTTAACCGTATTTTTTTCCTATTTCTCCATCTAAATCCATTACTTGATATAAAGGAGTTGCATCACATATTTTAAATGATTTTACCAAGCCGGAAAAACCGGTCTGTCGTGCGCGGTTTCATTGTTTATCCGCAAACCATCGAAGGGTAAAACTGCGCATTATAATCATAAAAGGAAAAGAACGGTGGGGTGGATGTTTTTTTTGTTTCCTCACACACCCCCTCGACCCTCCTCGAAGTTGCCAACGAGAAAGAGAGAGCGGAATTCAATTATATTTCTTGTTAAGTCCAGTGGTCACAATCAAGGAGAGCTTGTAACGAACGGTCGTGCGTATATCCCTACGGCTCAACTTTATTCAATTAGGCTTATTGCGTGTCTTAATTCGTGGGATGAGGAGGGGTGAAGATGGGTGGTTAGTATGTGTATTTTCAGCCGGTCTATAGTTATACGTGTATGATAATATATTATGTATACGTAGCGAATTAGCCAAACGTTGAACGTTAGTAATTTTAACCGTAATAAAGCTGCGTAGCTAACGTCGATTCGTACATTACGATTCCACGTACGGCCGTGTCGTTACCACTAAATCGAGTTTTATACGCCAGTCACACATATCTATCTATATGTGCATGCATATATGGGATTTCTCAAAGTGGGATGTGTGGCTTTACAAAAGACACGCGTGACGAATCTTTCGCTGAAAAGCATCAATGGTACGCCATGAATACGATAGTAGTGTGTGGACGAGCTCTATTAGGAACTATCTATATTTTGATGGCTTTAGAAGTGTCGATTGTTCCTTTTCACGAGCGTTTGGATTACCGAAAAATTCAATGGCCGTTTATTAGGTGATAAAAAAATCGTGAGGTTCTGATATTTTTAGCAGTTCGGGTTAGAACGCTGTTGCTTTGTTGTGCGATTTTTTTGTATGTTAATAATGAGAATGATCTTCCAAAGGTTGTCCTTTGGTTTATTGTGGAGAGTAATACATACTAATTAGGATTATATTAAGGCGATGAAATTTTTCAATAGAAATTATAGTATGCAGCAAATTAACTATTGTAATGTAAATTAATTTTGCTTAAACTTTCTCACTCAATGTGTAATGTTTTGGTATATATTTAATGTATGAGCCACAATATTTGAAAGTGGCATAAGTTCACTTTTCTTCATTTCGAGAAATATTTCGTAAAAAACATTGAATATAATATTTTGCGTTTAACAATATTTAAAAATATTGATGACCTGTACATAATATGTATGTGCACATACTCTGCTTTTCCAAGATTCTGGATATATCGAATTAAAATAAGTGATGATAATTTGTGAATTAAGTAAAACAGTAATAGTGTTTTTGGGACTGAAAATTGGACTTCCACCACTTTCACATATAGCGGCTCATATAGACTGTGATTATATTATAATATAAACTATGGATTTTTAATTAATTTTTTTTAGAAAATCAGAAAATTTTAGAAGCAAATATTCCTCAACTATCTTCTGTGTCAAACTTTTCGTGAATGAAATTTGAGCTACCTTTATATACGCTGTCGTGTCAAAACAAGTAGAAAATTATTCATATTCATGAGAGGTGCTAATTCGTGTTGTTTTGAGAAGAGCAGAAATCAAACAAAGAGACGATTTATCTATGACAATTTAATAAGTCGCGGTTGATTTAACGTGTTACTAAAGATTACAACATAATTTTGAAATATCTGCAAAGTTATTGCTATGATTTGATATTAAAAAAGATATTTTATTATATACATCTGCTATTTGTATATAATAAATCGACTTTTAGTCGAGAATTACGTACGAGTATTCAATATACATAAACAAAACTGATACTTAAAAGTCATTTTGCGTATTTTACTGACTTTATTTATAGCACAAGGTAATAAGTTGCAGTCACTTTATTGATTCAGATTATTAGATTAGGAAATTTGCTATCGTTTTATCTGGACGAGTTTTGTTATAAACATATGTATTTGCAAACTAGAAAAAGTTTAACAAAATCTTACAACTGTATTTCGAATTTAGCCCTAAAGAGCACACTATTTTTTGTCACTCCATATAATAATGGGGTATGAAATATTTTATTATTTGTTTGCACTATCTAAGTTAACGATTTGCACGATAGCGCGCTCAAAAATTGTGTGAAAATTTATATTACATTGTTTGATTCAATTAACGCTTTTGTACAGTAATTGTGTGGATTGGGTAATAATAGCGTTCAAGTAAAAGTGAGTGTTATTCATTAGACAGCTGATGTGTGTCAATAAAAAACTTTGTGAATTGTCAGTTTTCGTCTCGTTTGATTCAGAATGGAAATGTCGCATTTTTTTCCCACATCGCGTGAAAATCTCAATTTTCACATGGAGTCAACACGAACTGCTGCAGATCTATCCGCGATTCAAAGGTATGTCGTTTGCATGTATAATGTTTCTAAATTTACGTGTCGCAAGTTGGATAAAAGGTTGATAAGCCCTGGTGGTGTTCGGCGTTTGCGACACTCAAAGGACGGGAAATCTCAAATCGGACGTTTATCCGAATCCGGGCCCGTTCGTTCTTTCGCGGCGGGCGATAAAACCAGCGCTAGTAAAACTGTGTGACGCTTCGATTTATTTACTATCCGTTCGATCGTCTTCTCCTCCTCTTCCGCACTTACATTAACTGATTGGATGAATGCGACGAGCCGGCCAGGTCACGGGAAAAAATAATAAAAGTTTAGTGACTTCACGCAAAAGCGTGGCGATTTATCGGATCGATTCAATCAAATTAAATGGAAAAGTTTCGTCGTCTCGGTAACGGGCCGTTTACACCGGAGATTATCTGTAATATTGAGAATTCGATAGATTACAGATATATACCAGATTCTGTTCAATTCCTCGTATAATTCTATAAATATACATATGTACTGTTGTGAGTATGTCGAATCGAGTGGGGCGGCATTCTCAAGCACATACATATTTACACATTTTCATTTGAAATATAATATGTAGTATATGTATATATTATGTGTTTTCACCTACAAATTCTATTATTATCATCGTCTACAGCCATTCACCATCAACTGCTGGATGACGGTCCCTGTTTTGCGCAACTCTCATCCATCTTCACACATTTTCCTAATTTCGTCCACCTTTTATCCTTTTGCATTCTTTCGGGTACAATTCCAATACTTCTTTTGTCCACCTTTCGTCCATTCATCCACTACCTTTGCTATAATTCTCACCCACGTATTCCGCTTCTTGTCTTTCCTCGGTATGTCTATCATACAGCGTTCCATACTTCTTTGAATACATTAGACTTTGAGTAGCATTTTGGCTTTCAATGTCAAAGTTTCTCATCCATACGTTATCACTGGCAAAACACATTGATTCAAGATCTTTTTCTAAAGGCAAAGTGGCATTTTAGATTTAAAAACGGCATGCATTCGTCCAATCTACATATTAGGCATGTTTTGAATAAACAATAATTGTAAAAATCTCAATTATTTCGACATATATATAGTTTTTGGCAAATTGAAGAAGTTCCAAATAAATGTTGGCTTTATTTTATGCCTACTTCAAATTTCGAACTTATTTATTCAAAACTAAGGAGAACTGTTGTCCTTTGATTGTATAAAATAGTTATCCAAAAATTTTATATAAGAATAATTTAAGTCATTTTACATAGTAAAAAAGTGCTGTAAAACTCGTTGCTATGTTTGGATATTATTATTTTACTTTTCATTAAATTTATAATAAGAATCAGCACTGCATCATTTATTATTTTTATTTTCGTTTAAATAAATCCCCTGTTCCCTACACAATATGTATAAGAACGTTTTTTACTGTCAATAAGAAGGCTGCGCCACTTACGAGATTCAATATGCGTAAGACGCATTTACTGCGTCGTTATAATTCCCACCGCGAATGCGACAAAACGCACAGTTAGAACGATCGGACGCCATTGTGTTATTTATTACAGGTGTGTTTTATTTAATGAAGGCAATAATGTGCGCTAGGCGTTAAAACATACAATCGTATATAATAATAAAAATTAACGTATTTTTTATGGTCGGCAATAAAAAAAAGAATAGCCATTAAACGTGCAATAGTGTGATACAATACAATGCTCAACATCTTTTCATGCATATTAACGTCAATTTCACGAGCGCATCTCACGTTTTCGTATGAAAAGCGCGTGTTTGCGTAACCCTTTAATCGCAGACCGTGAGCACAATCATTTTGCGCGTTGCATTATTTAACAGTACGCGTAATTAACGTAACGCTTTTACATAATTAAGCTGATTTATCGGTATATTTGTGTACGCTCGTAATTAATCACAATCCACGCGCCGTCCCAAATTAGACAGTGTGTTCCATTTTTCGCATTAATGCCATTATAATATTGCGTTGAGGTTTATACACAAACGATCGTGCTAAAATTTGACGCGTCACTATTGTCGATTTGTGTATTTTGATTGAACGAATGACGGAAAGAGACGGAGATATGCCGAATCGAACCTGTCAAAAGGGGACGGTGATACGTTTGGGGAAATCGCACGTAGTGAATAATCGGAAAAACGCTTTTTTTCAATTACACGTGCGTTTCAATTTCGACAGAAAGAGATATGAATGTTTGTGTTTGTTAAGAGTTTATAAATATTGCAGTAAGAGTATTAGTGTAAAATTAGACAATCAAACCGGTAGTAGAAAATAATGAAAAATCTTACAAGCGATAAAACGTTGAGCAATTAGACGTTTTTCAGCGGTGGTGGTCTAGACGATTTTCGAGTTTTCCGCCGGTGATAAATCGATATTCCGCTCAAATGCCAATTATCAGGGTCAACTTCTGTCAAGAGTTTGTTTGTGTACGGTGAAATTTTCGTTAAATTCCAATTCGTCGAAAGTGACATTCTTACAATGGGGTGGCTGTATAAACTTATTATGCGTACAATACGCGAGTGTCAATTTGATTTTCTCGGAAAATTCCACGCGGAAATATTATACGAAGACGTATTTGTTTCGACGGAATCGGTGAAATTTGACGGTCGCGTAAATTCACACCAATATTGAGCTTATTAATTTTGCAACGAGGCAATAATTTATTTTATATTCAACACAACTTTAAACTTTGGTTATAGTTTGAGTATAATTCCAATGTATTATAACATATTAAAATGCTTATATATATATATATATATATATATATATATATATATATATATATATATGGAGTTCGGTCTTTCGTGTCATGTGAGGAGGACGTGCTTCTGCGTTCCTCCCGCTATTACTCGCTTAAACCCGGCTATTGCACGAAATTTAACTTAACCATCTAATCACTTATTTTACTAATTGCATCCTAGTATAATTTAAGTGTAAAAATAAACAGCAAATCGGTCGTAAAAAGCGGTTTTATATCAGTTATTTCGAAAAATTTTGTGCTAATTTTTGTGTCAAATCGGTGTCAAACGAGATACATCTCCCTACCTGAATACAAAAAAAGGGTCCTTCGCCAGCCAAGTCGGTCCCACAGAAGCAATAAATCTTCCACATAATTGCTTCCAGCCAAAAATCTTTAACGAACTTTACTTAATAGAATAATAGCAAACAGAAACGGTGTTTCCCAACTGTCTATCAGTTCTTTTTCATATTTAAATTATATTAAAGTAATTCGTGTAATTTTATATACTTTACTAAAGTTATTATTAAAATATTAAATTGCAAACCGCACTCACATATATAAATCCGTTGTCTCCAAAGAGGCGTCTCACGATAAAGATCTGTAAAAAAGTAGTATAACAATTGCTAATCTATTATTATCATAACTAACTACTTTCACTTACAAAGTAACCCTGTTAAATGGCATGTAATAACTCATAAGTGATCCAAGTGATACCTAGGATGACTATATGTCAAAGCTGACCACAGAGAAGAGTTTATGGCGGTAAGAACTCACTCCTTGAATGGAAATCTCTCTCAAGTACCGCCTTTTTCTCAACACATCTTGGATAAATGCGAGAAAAATAATATCCAAACCTCCAACAAGGTAAGAGTGACGATGGATGATAGCTTAGCTAATAGAAACCTGTATTTAGCCACGTACAATGTAAGAACGTTATCGAGTGAAGGAAGTGTGCTTGCATTAGAGAATGAACTAGAAAGTATCAAATGGGATTTAGTAGGACTTAGCGAAGTAAGACGAAAACAGGAAAACCAAATAATCCTAAAAAGTGGTAACTGTCTCTACTGGAGAGGGCTACCAAATGGTAGAATAGGAGGAGTAGGGTTTCTTATCAATAAGAGAATAGAAAGAAATATTATAGAAATAAACGACATATCGGAACGTATATGCTATGTAGTATTAAGAATCTCGAGCAGGTACACTTGTCAAATCTTCCAAGTGTACGCCCCCACATCTAGCCACCCAGACGAGGAAATAGAAGACTTCTACGAAAAACTACAGGGCGCATACGATAATAGCCGCCACCACTTTAAAATAATCATGGGCGACTTTAACGCAAAAATAGGACAAAAGGCAAACACAGAAAGAGCAGTAGGCAATTTTGGTACCGGCCAAAGAAACGACAGAGGCGATCGCCTCATAGAATTCGCAGAACACAACAGGCTCTTCATCACTAATTCATTTTTCAGGAAAAACACCAACAATAAGTGGACTTGGGAGAGTCCTAAAGGAGACAGAAACGAGATCGATTTCATCCTAACAAATGCCCTGCACTCCGTTAAAGACGTTAGTGTTTTAAGTAAAGTAGATATAGGCAGCGATCACAGATTAGTCCGTGCCAAGATGGCCATTAATATAAATTGCGAACGTAGGAAATTAATAAAAGGATGCAGTAACTCTCCAGATTTCGCTCAACTAAGGTCTAGGAAAAAGGAATTCGAACTCGAACTTGGAAATCGATACGGGAAATTAAACCCAGAAGCAGACATCGAGGAATTGAACACTGTAATTAGTTCGGTTCTAACCTCAACAGGTAAGAAATTAGGTGGTTTCAGGAAACAGATTAAATTAAGCAAAATTTCAGCGGAAACAAAAAACCTAATTAAGCATAAAAGGAATTTAGATAGGGATAATAATAAGCAAGAATACAATCTAGTAAACAAGGAAATTAAGAAGAGAATAGTCAGGGATGTCAGGGATTTTAACAGCAAGCTAATAGAAAATACCATTAAGAATAACCGTAGCCTGAAAAAGTGCAAACAGGATCTTTTCTTAGGCAAAAACCAAATGATCGCAATCAGATCAGAGAGCGGAGTAATAATTAGGAATAGAGAAGAAATCATAGACAGAGTTTACACGTTCTATGCAAAACTATACGAGAACGACAACGGCCAATTCCCCACTCTGGAATCGACACACGGCCAAAGGGTTCCTGCAGTATTGCCTAGCGAAGTAGAGGCCGCGCTAAAAACTGCAAAGAATGGTAAAACCCCAGGGGAAGATAATATTCCCATCGACTTACTAAAATGTGGCGGCCCCCCCCTAATTAATATCTTAGCTAGGCTTTTCAGCAAATGCATCCAGAACCAAGCTATACCAGAAGGATGGAATAACGCAACTATCATTTTAATACACAAAAAAGGCGACAAAAGCGATATCAAGAACTACCGACCCATTAGTCTACTTTCAGCGGTCTACAAGCTCTTCACGAAGGTTATTACAGAAAGGCTGAAGAATATCCTCGACGAGAACCAACCTATAGAGCAGGCAGGGTTTAGGGCAAATTTCAGCACAATGGACCACCTCCAAGTAGTTGGCGAACTAATCGAGCGCGCCAACGAATATCAACGGCCACTGTGCCTAGGTTTCGTCGATTATGAGAAAGCCTTCGATACAGTTAGTCATAATGCAGTACTTAACGCTCTAAAAACACAGGGAGTGCCGGAACCCTATGTGGGACTGTTAGCTACAATATATAAGAATGCCACAGCTTCAGTTAAAATTTTTTCAGGTACAGATAGATTTAGCATAGGAAAAGGAGTAAGACAAGGAGATACAATCTCGCCCAAGTTATTCAATGCGGTGCTTGAGGGAGTTTTCAGGAAATTGGATTGGGATACAGCCGGAGTAAGCATCAATGGTCGCTTTTTGAGTCACCTTCGGTTCGCAGACGATATAGTTTTAGTAGCTCGTGATTCAGCTGACCTACTTATCAGACTAACACAGCTGGACAGGGAAAGTAGAAAAGTAGGATTAAAAATTAACGTAGATAAGACTAAACTAATGTTCAATAGTTATTGCATGCCTGATAGCATCCCCTTAGATGATAAACCAGTAGAAGTAGTAAATAATTATTTATATTTAGGTCAAATAATTGACATGTCTGGTAGTAAAAATGAAGAGATAAAGAGACGTATGAAATTGGGGTGGAGTGCATTTGGACGGATGAATGCTGTTTTTAAATCAAAAATGCCACTCTGCCTGAAGAAAAGGATCTTTGATCAATGCGTTTTGCCAGTGATGACGTATGGATGTGAAACTTGGACACTGAACGCCAAGATGCAAAATAAAATCCAATGCACTCAAAGAAGTATGGAACGCTGTATGCTTGGCATAACGAGGAAAGACAGGAAGCGGAACACGTGGGTGAGAAATATGACAAGGGTAGTGGACATAGTGGATAGAGTGAAGAGATTGAAATGGCAATGGGCGGGTCACGTAGCTAGGAGGATGGACGAAAGGTGGACAAAAGAAGTGCTTGAATGGTACCCGAGAGAAGGCAAAAGAGTAAAAGGAAGACCGCAAGGAAGATGGGTGAACGAAATTAGGAAAATGTGCGGAATGAGATGGATGAGTGTTGCGCAAAACAGAGACGAGTGGAAGCGTGTTGGAGAGGCCTTCATCCAGCAGTGGATGGCGAATGGCTGTAAATGATGATGATGATGATATATATATATATATATATATAATCCAACTTCTTGTGTAATATAATATGTATTCTACATATTTGAGAAATAAAGCTGATTAAGTTATTATAGAAAATTCATTATAAAAACATAAGTTTTCAAACTTTTTCGGAACAAATTTCAAACTAAAGTAACCTACATAATTATTGTATACATGTTTTATTGTTAAAATTGCTTTGATTATTTGAAGTACTTTTAGTAGTATAAGATTCATTTCAATCCAACCTATGTGTATAATATACATATGTATATCTATATTTTACTTACCCACCTTTTTGTATATATTATAACGTTTGTATACATAAAACAAACTTTTAAACTTATGTATAGGTTTTTCAGCTCTTTTTCCTGTACATTAACATTAGAATAATATAATACTATGATTACTAACAAAATTAAATTAAAATCGTAAAATAGAAAATGATCAGTAGATCAGTAGCTATTAAAAAATATATAAGATGAATTGTGAACATAATTTAGTTTTAATAAAAAGCATTTGGAAATCAAAATTAAAAAACTCATTCATATGTAGACTTATAAACTAAATACCTAAATAGGATCGTAAAATGTATGCATATATGTAATGTAATTTGACTTGGTATAATGATTTCTGACTTTAGTAAAATTAAGTCAGCTTGAATTGAATTTGAAACATAACAAGTAATAATTTTGTTGTTTATAACATAAACAAGTCAACATATAACATTTCACAAAATCTAATTAAATCAATTCGATTTAGATTCGCCTACATATATGTAATGTAATGACTGTAACTTCCTGAATCTTTTTTGTGCAATAAAAAAGCGAAACTTTTCAACTTTTTGGCAATATTAATAATAATATGTTGCCACGAAGTTCAAAAGCTTCTTCATGGTTTTGACAGAAATGTAACGCGTTTCAAACTAACCTGAGAGCGCAGTCTGAGATGACGAGGTGCGATTATTCGGCAAACGGCAGACGAGCGCGAATCAATTCGTCCCAAAGTGAAAAGTGCAACACAGTCGGTAGATGCAACAATATTCTCGACGAGAACAGTAATGAAGTAAACACAGAGAGTAGGAAAAGCAGGGCAGGGCAGGGCAGGGCAGGGCGCAACAAGTGTTCAAAATCACACAGTAACGTCACTGTCGAGTGGGTCACTCGCGCCGGGTTTGTTTACGTGCGAGAGAGCGCAGAGTGCAGACCGCGCGAGACGCGTGCTAACAGCCCGATGTGCGGCGCGCGACTGACGACAGAGGACGGCCACGCGACCCCTTCCCCGTAGCCCCTGTTGCCCCTCCACGATCTGCCCCCATCCCCTCGCTTGCCACTCACCCTCCCGCTTTGCTCCTCCTTGCCCCCCCTTGCCACCCCGTTGCCGCCCGCTTGCCTCCCGCTCCCCGTTCCCACGTCGAGTCGCTTTTCCCGCCGTAATTGCCGGCGTAATCGCCGAATCGGCCCGCACTCCGCACTCCACACTCTATACTCCAGCACACGCACACTATCGCCACCATTGATTGTTACGCGCTGCAATTGTTATTGTTATTGGCGGCGCGCGCGAGACGCTTTGCTATGCCGTGACCTAGCGCACATCACACGCATACGTACGCTTTCGATGTTGGTTGACCGAGTGCCTGATCATTAGTTATTGTTGGCGATTGATTGTTCTGTTTGTGTTTGGTTTTTAATACGTTAAATGCTGATCTCTAATAAATCTCTATCTATCAAACTTGAACTTATCCAGAGACGCTTTCTTCGACTGCTTTATAAGGAGCAATATGGGATTTACCCATATTTATTTCCTTCACAATTCGTTATGGGTTTGGTCGGCTATACTTCTCTTGAACACAGGAGGAGTGTTGCCCTCATCAAGTTCTTGTTTTTCATATTTAGAGGCTATATCTCCTGTCCGTCTATCCTGGTTGAGTTGGGCCTTCATGCTCCGGAGAGTATGATATGGACCCGCCATCGTCCCCTTTTTCACACTCCTCTGGCTAGAACTGTGGCTTATAGTTATTCTCCCATTCCTCGTGGCCTCCGTTTCTTAAATTCACTGGATGGTGCCATTGACATTTGTCGCATCTCTCATCATTTTCTGCACCACTTTCTAAGTTACGACCAATTAGAACGGTTGAGTTAGTTTGATTAGTTAAGAATTTTTAAGAATTTTTTGTCATGTTTATTTATTTTTCTTTTCTTTATTTATGTATTTTTACTTGTATTTCATGTACTTTTTTCCTTTTGTCCTTTCTTAATATTTTTAGCACACTTGTTGCTTTGGAGCAATCTGTTAGACGAGTGTGCTTGATTACTTGATGTATAATAAAATTAAAATAAAACAAATAAAAATAAAAGTACTGTTTAGAATTTTTGGTTAAGCAGTTGATTCGATGGAGAAACTATTATATGTATGTACAGTAGAACCGCGATTATCCGGATGGTTAAAAACAAACAAACAAAATCCAATTTATATAAAAATTGGAAAATAAGACGGAAAAATGAAGTCAGTTGTAGTCAAAATTCAATACTCAAAGGACGTTGAAAGTTTGATCGCGATTTAAATATTTATTTTTAATATTACCAATATGGAAAAGAAAACGTGTTGTATTATCATTAAAAGACAAATTAGATGTGTCTTAGGTTAATTATAGTGTCTTAGGACGTTTTTTGTCAAATAAATATGGCGTTGGAACGTCAGCGATCTCGGATATAAAAAAAAAAACAAAGTGAAAAAATGATGAAGTTTACTGATTCTTTAATGTCAGAAGATGGAAGCTCAGAGCGTAAGGTTATGAAAAAATCAGGAATGAAGGAGTGGAACTCATACTGAATGTTATTCATACTGAATGTACATGTCTTTCCCTGTCAATTGTGATTTTTTCGATTATCCGGATTTTTCACCATCTGGACTCCAATTTTCACCATCCAACTTACCAAAACAAATCCAAACATTTTGGTAACCTTACAGCACATATTTGTAATCGTTCGGTGTATGGACCATTTTAAATGCGGCATAGTAGCTTTATTTACTTATGATCTCTGTTAATTAGGCTGTGAAGAGAAGTTAATGTGATGAACTTGTCACCAGGGAAAATCCTGTGGCGGTCCTGGTTTGATTGGTCCAATTAGTTGGGGATCTCCCTCTTCCTCAATTTCCTTTCACACCACAAAATCACTGCAAGTCTTGCCAATTTTTCTTCTACTTTCAACTCCTCCACAATAGATGTTTGTTCTTTACGCCACATCAAATATTCCAAAGATTCGTTTTCGGCACTATATTTCGTCTTTTTTTTTATAATATGTGGAGAATAACAGTGTTTACAAGACATTAATTTGGAAGTTTAACTCTATCTATGTAAATATCCATTCCTTCAAATGAAAAATTTTTCCTCGTCTTCTAGATGAATGTGATGTGTGAATTTTTGTCTATGTACATATAATTTTGTATATACAAATAACATTAACAGAAGGAAATTTCAGAAAACCGCCCATAATAATGATAATTAAATATTATTTCCCATCGTTTCAAAAGCATTTTCCGGCAGTGAGGCACCACCTCGTTTGTAATTTACAAGATTGCCGTTAATTCCCCATTCTACGGTGGAAAAAAGTTAATTTCGTCCGACTCTCAGCGGCCATAGTGGACAATGGAATTTCATTAATTAATTTTGCGTTTGATCAATTCTCTTGATTAATCCGTCCGTTACGACGCTGCGCCCCATCAACCACTACCGCCTCTCTATGAGTTTTTTTAAATGAAATTACTTTTTAAGTTCCATTTAAAAATCATATATAAGTTGACTTTCAACTTAGGTGCTATATTTCAGTAAAAATTTGAAAGAAATTTCTAAAACATCTTTTACAATTGTAGTTCCACTGTTTCTTGGAGAGCATGGATGGAAATGGATAATAAAAATGAAAATATGATAATGATAATGAAAAGTTTATAATGCCCAAAAATCTTCTATATTTCTTCATCTACATATGTATGTATGGACTTCAGATATTATATTTTTAAGTAAAATGCATATTACGAATGTACTAAAGAATATTTTAATATTCGTTTCGATTCAAATTCAGTCGCGTCTTTTGAGATTACAAATATATCCCAAAAAGTGAGTGAAAGATGAAGATAAATAGTTCCAAACTAGAAAATTAATACGTACACTAAGCATTGATGGTAATGAAAATGTATGACTTATAAACAAAAAAGCTACTGTATGTACACAAATACACATTGTCCCGTCAAATCATGATTCTCATATGTTTCAAATGTGAAATGAATAGTTCTTGAATGCACTCTTTATAAGGTAGTAATAAATATTCAAAGTACATAGCAACCTTCCCTTGTCACTTCGACCACAATTTAAGACTGGACCATGGTTGAACAGAACGCCGTTGAGTTATCGCTGTGGCTGATTTGATTTAATACCACAATTTCATTTTTAGTCATCGTACTAAAATCGCATGTTCGTGATGTTTTTCATTTTTTTCTTTGTATACACCCCCGCAAAATTTAAATGAAGAAGGCTGCCGCTATTATCGGATTTCTATAAAGCACACACCCACACATAAACACACACAAGTACACACGTCCCTCCCTTCCATACAGCCCGCCCCGAAAGCAATCTGCCATATTGGTGGCCATAAAGCGGGCGCTTGTTGGGATTGATTGTGTACAGCTTTGCAACTTGTCCCGTCAAATTGGCGCTCAGTGGCGTGCGGGACAAGCGCTCGCAGGCGCCCTTAAACGCCTATAAATTATTCAGAGGCGTTCGATGGACTTCAGTGGTGACGAACACGTGCTTTTCAATGATTATTTTGACATTGTCGTACCAAAATAATGCTATATTCAAATTTATTTAATTATATTGTCTAAATTTTACTTCAAAGCAGTCAAATATTTACGGCGATTTGCTTTTTCTCTATTAACGTGTTGAATTAAAAATTTAAAGGCAAATAGAATCCAATCCAATTACATCTTTATTATTTATAGTATTGTAGGGTGGACGTGTAGAACGGTTTCCGAGATCGAAGTGAAAGATGCAGTAGTATGTAGTGTTAGAGGTAGTTTATTGTTGTTCCGATGATGATCCAGCTACGAATGAACCACAGTCCAAAACCACTCCATTTTATATCAAGCGTGTACTCTTGATTATAATCAAGCGTGTACTCTTGATTATAAATATAAGACAGAGAGCTCATTGGTCAATGGGTCGCGAGACCTTATTGGTTGTTCTATACGGCTCGTTTATTCGCCGAGGCCTTTTTGGCGCGAACGCGAGATCAGATGATCAGCGCTAGTAAACCAATGGCTAACGAGTACGACTCACCTAATCTCTAAGTTACAGTATTATAAGCACCACTAATTAGTCTTAGGCGGTCTATGGGTGTTTTTCAGATAACAATAGACCCCTAAATTAGTGTTAAAAGCAAGACAGCAAAAAAGTATGGATTTTCTAAGAAATTGAAAATAGTGAACCATTTTTCGTGCGACAAAGCATCTATCGAATGCCGATTTTTACCAACTAGTCTTGAAATATTAATGTCAAAAACTTCGATCGTCTTCAATTATGTTATTGAGTATATTTTTTGTCACTTTTAATTGAAGTGGAGTTTATTTTCAATTATGTGATATTTTTAGGTGTATAATAAACGTTTAATTCTCGGAATTTAATTCACTCATCGGAAAAAGATACGCAAAAGACACATTTAGTAAAATATCAAAGCACGCGCATCTTTTCTTTGGAGTCAAGTGAGCCTTTAGAAATTAAACTGTTTCTACCTATACATAAACATGTATGTATGTATACATATATGCTTTCTACCCAACATATTTTTCTGTCTGATAGAGATTTAAACCACCACAATACAATGTGGAAATTTTACAATGAGAATATAACCTATTGAGCACGATCATTTAAAATAAAATAAAGGATGTTGTGTTTTTTTCAAACTATTCTGCAAATTTATCTTATTTTGAAAGATCGTGCTCAATAAATTATATTGTCATTCTTCGTGATAGGAAAATTTTACATATTGTGGTTGTTTTAATCCTTACCATACAGATGAACATATTGAGTAGAAAGCATATATACTATGTGGAAAATAGTTTCATTTTTAAAGGCTTACTTCTCCACAGAAGAGACACACGTTCTGATATTGTACTGGTTGTGAAAATTCCATATTTTGTGGTTGTAAGAATTAAACGTATTGGAAGAAAACGAAACGCTTGAATAAATTAAAATGCGTGTGATTCATTAATTTCTATATTTTTACAAACAACTTAAGTTGGATTGAATTTAATTTCTAATTTACCAGTTGCGTTGTTGCTTAAAAAAGTAAATATTTGATGAAATTTTTCATAAATAAAAAAAACATATAGTAGAATCATCTTTAAAACAAAATATAATCATCCACTCCACTCCCGCTCTGGGCGAAATTCCACAACCAAGCGTCTGACATCAATACTAACGCCCTGATTTTGTTTTGCAATACGATCCCGTACACAGTATCGACATACTTTGATCTAAATAAAGTTTAATGTTTAGTCTGCGATCGGTATCCACGTAGAAGAAGGGTATGCTGACATTTAAATCTAGCATTCGGTTAATGTCTTGTGTAGCGGCGTGTACGGGGAATTTCGCAGCTAAACGATTGACGAATGGAGTCGAACCCTGACCCGTTCCAAGTGATTTTGGACGCGGTACAATTGAGTGCATCATCGGCTGCCTTCACGCATATCAATTAGGCCGACTGCACACGCACACACAATGCAAGTGTGATTCGATAAAAATGCAGAGTGCGTTCGCGTGTGCACTACGGATCAATCACGTGAGAACGTGATCGAATATATGTATGTATGTATGTGTGTATGCCCTCGGCCATTTTCGCGGTATGGTCCCCCCCTGTGCGGTTGATGGATGTTCGCAGTACTCTGAATCGTGGTCACACTGATCAATTTAATATTAGGTTCAGATTAATGGAAAATAGATTAGCCATTAAGAGGGCTGTACACCTGAAAACTTAATTTTGTTGCCGCTCCTTTCTTCGATATATATATTGAGTGAATGTATATATTGAGTGAATGCGACAATATATATATATATATATATATATATATATATATATATATATATATATATATATATATATATATATATATATATATATATAAATTAACTCAATATATACATTAATATATAATTAATTATAATTAATATATATCAATATATACATTAATATATACATCAATATCGCATTCACTCAATATATATATATATATATATATATATATATATATATATATATATATATATATATATATATATATATATATATATATATATATATATATATATATCAATATATATATATATATATATATATATATATATATATATATATATATATCAATATATATATATTGAGTGAATGCGACAGTTGCACTTCGACCAGTTAAGACGTATTTTAAATTGACAAAATCGAGGATTCGTATTCTCCTATTTTCTTCTCCAAAACTAGACCAATTTTAAAAAGAAATTCACCATCGGTATGAGAAAAATATTTTCTGTGCAACTATGCGCGTATTTTTTTTAAAATCGACCGTTAAATAAGCACGCTGGACTCTTTTCGTGGGTGTAAAAAAGAGGCGATTTTATAGATGTTTTTGCGGCTCCTAGCTCCTATAAAAAATAACTAATCAAAAAAATAAAACGATAGATGCATCCCAATGGTGGATATCCATAGCATATTAAAAAATAATTTCTCTAGTGCCATAATTGAGGAAGGGAGAAGTGTAATACGTTTGTATAGACAAGGCGCTGGTGTCCAGCCCTCTTAAGTGTATTTATGTATATAAATTTAGAATTCTTCTTTCATATCAGTCTTGTCAATTTTTTTGAAATTTGATCATATTTATATAATCAAATCAAAATGTATATAACCAGCAGAATATATTGGTGGTTAGCATGTAATGCTTTCGAACAAAGTGGGCTTACGCTGGTTGCTGCTAGCCAGACCTTGGTTTGTGATTCCAGGTCGATCGTTTTCTATCATAGTTTGCCGATTTATCTGATTTTGATTGAAACGGCTCCAGCGATTGGCATCCCAGTCCATTGCTCTCGCAAAAATTTGAGTTATATTCAGCATTTCGACTTTTTGCTGGCTGGAAAAATGCTGCAAATTTATCCATAAATGTCTCTGTGGATATTGATCGTATTTGAGTACAATGTTTGACATACATAGATGTCGTGTTTAATGTAAAAAAAAATAGTACACTCATCACATTGGAGTGATCTGTAAGAATGAAAATAAAAAAATGCATAAAGATGCATCAAATGTGATGCAATTGAAGACGACATTAATGCCAAACATTCTAAAGGAAAATTGATATTTTTTAATATGCACATTTACTGTGATTTTGATTTTTGAGCGCTTCTTCTTCTAATTACGTAGCTAGGGGAACGGGCGATAAAGTGCTCGAACGGTACCCGAGAGAATCTAAAAGGGTGCAAGAAAGGTCACAAGGGAGATGTTGTGACCTTTCGTGAAGCGTGTTGGAGAGCCCTTCATCCAGAATGGCGAATTATTTATTAGTTATCTTTAAATTTAAATTTTAAATTTTGTTCATAAACAGCTCAAGTTAACAAGTTTTAGATTTAATATCTAGTTCTTATTCTTTTCCCGTATTCAAGATTGGATCGAAGTCTCAAGTTAATCAGGTTCAGTTCCTTCCATGAAAAATATTTTATTGCTTAGTGGAACTTGCTCCTGCTGAAGGTTGAGCCCATCTGTTACCAATAAATACTACCAAGAGAAAACTTTTCGGCAAACTTTGTTGGGTCATTCTGAGTTAGAGTATACATTTTTAGAGATTTACTATGAGTTTAGTCACTTAATTTTAATCGAGTTTTTGATATAAACATATTTACCTCACTCCTATCCTTTTGAGCATGCTTGTAATTCTCTTGAACTTTGGGGAAACTTCTCATTGATTTGTTTAGTTCTCCGGCTTCTACGTCATGCCCGTCGTTGCTGGAACAGTTGGGACTTTATGTTCCTAATAATTATTGTACCTCCTGCCCGCACAGTTCTTTATCAGATGGCTCAAATTCAAAGAACTTAATCTTAAATTAAAATATCTTAATCAAATAGTTGTTACCATGCCTTTACATGTTATTTTCCACCTCAGTGAGCGTAGGCTATATGTAGTATTGTAGAGATTATATAACATCTTTGTCTGGTAGCCTGCGCCCATCTTTATTTTAATAATTGGGGGGTGATGCATGAGTGAATTTTGCTCTTCTCTCTTTCGTTTGGTTTTTACGGGGACGTTTTCTATATCAACTGGTTCTTATACAAACATACATTTGTACATTAGTGCTAAGTGTTAATAGACATTCCAAGTTTTTCTCCTTATATTTAAATTTAATTATATGTTTTATGACTGATTCCATTTTTGTTTGAATTTTTGCTGCTATTTTTTTATGTGTTGTATGTATAAATATGTATATGTTTTAGTTCTGTATATATTTTTTATGTATTTTTTTGTTTCTCTGTTATATTTTTGACCATTTTGGTGCATTAGGAATTCCTGTAATTTCACAATGGTCAATACTCTAAATAAATAAATACATAATTCCACTTGCACCCACTCACTAAATAGTATTTGTTTACAAAATTTCTACAAAATTTTATTAATAAGACAACTGTATACAGAAGTACTCTTCACTATATGGTCGACACTAAAAATAGTCTGCAGTATAATAATAATATATGTATGTATGTATGTATGTATGTATGTTTGTGTCTTAACAATTTCATTTTTTACGCAGTCTCGACGTTGATTGCGACACAATCAGCAAATTTCGATCATCGTAAAACGTACTACAGTACTCTTTCGCAAAATATACTGAAACTGTGATATTCAGGCATGAGGGATGAAGGGGAGACTGCGGGGTGGGGAATGGGGGAGGAGGGGGGAGGCGTACGATTCAACCTCCCCGAAAGAGAGGGTGTGTATGTTTTTTTCATTTGGTGCGTAGAAACTTTATTGCTTTCGGTGATCCAATATATACTTTGCGAGTGTGAGGCTGTACGTGTGCCCGGACGTGTGTGTGTTCGCGTTTTTATGAAATTGTCAATCAGAAGTGATGCAGTATGGGCTCGGCGCGAACAAAATATCAGATTCGACTTGACGCGCGTGCCATATAGCTGATTGGTTTACATTTTGGCCAATACGCTAAATTGAACGGCCAAATTGGAACTCCGTATTTTTCAATTCTTTTTTTTTGTTCGCTTTACTTTATTTTATTTTTTCATTTATTTCGCTGGACTATAATTGAGTTTGGAGCTTGTTCGTCCGCTCGTTTGTACAGTGAGTGCGTTGAAGCCTACTTTGCTTTATCTATTGTGCTGCAGTGGTGATTTTAACGTCGCCAATGTTTTTTCAGTCAGTGTATACATATATATAAAATGTATGTATGTATATATATATAGATATACATATACACGATACAAACAGATAAAGCTGGAAGTTTCAAGAATTTGCACTACGAACTCCCAATGTGAATTCATAATAGGGAGTCGACCGGGCCGAATCGGTCAAACTGCACAGGTATATGAAAATATAGGACTTATTTTTCACTAGTCAACGCGGTTATAAAATATTAAGTAAAATAATCTGTAAGTGAAGTTAAAATATATATGAGCAATAATGAGAGGCTATTTTATCAGATATGGTGTGAAAAAGTTAAAGTTATAGGCGTTTAAATAATTAAAATCTGACAAAAGGAGTGGAAGGGAAGTCAAACAAGCGTGGGAAATTACCAAAAACGTTCGTGTCGGCTGTCACCGTCTCGAAAAATTCTGTATCTTTGAACGTGTCTATGACAATTAAATTTCTCCAACGACTTAGCGAAAACAATTTAAATATCTATCGGGAGCCAAACCTCGCAAGTAAGTTTCAAAGCGATCGAAAGAGTTTAGGAAGGATCGCCTTATTTACAAACGAAATGAAACTAATATAAAACCTTTAAATGAGGGGAAACGCAGCAAAAAGTTGTAGACGCTCTTCGATGTTCCGTATCCCGTTCCGATTCACATGCTCATATACGATTTTAACTTCAAACTAAAGTATTGTTGCTTAGGGGTGGGTTCAGGATCCAAATTACAGGCCAAAGTCACTTCACAGCATTTATTCAACGATTCGGGAGATCCACACGGAACCACCGCTCACTCCATAATATTTGATCTACATTTGAAAAGTTGCACAGCACAACTTCCTCGATCCGTCAGTGGATATTTTTTCTAGGCACGTAAATGTCAACCCTGGCGATCTATTATTTACGCACGAACTCGCCCAGGTCTATGAGAACTCCAGCGTATCCTTTGTTTGGGCACTTACTGAGTCCCGTTAGCCTATTCCGGGGCTTCTATTTTTCACTCACGAATCCATCTAGACAGTGGATACTGTCTCTCTCTCCCATGTTCCCACATTATAGTATGATATGTACAAAGTATTGGGTTGCTATTAAGTGCTTATGCAGCGTATTGAGTAGTGGAGGGTGATTTTTCAAAACTATGAAGTGAACAGAAGCGAATTTGTGTATCTGAGTAGTTTGCTTAGTGGTACCTAACTTTATGTGAATATATGAATTAATGTTTTTCTTATTTAAAACCGCTTGATAAAATACAGGTTTTAATTTAAGTTGAACCAGCAGAATAGACCAGCAGAATAGGTTAGCATATAATGCTTTGAAAAAAGTGGTCACGGGTTTAAATTCTAATTCACGGGCCAGACCTTGGATTTGTGACTCCAGGTCAATCGTTTCCTATCAGAGTTTGCCAATTTATCTGATTTTTATCGAATGGTTCCAACAACTTGGGAACCTTACCCATTTTCTAGCAAATCTCAAGTTTTCAGCAATCTCAATTTTTGCTGAATTGCTAAATTGAAATGCTGCAAATTTACAAATTTAACCATAAATGTTTCTGAGGGTGTTAACTGATATGTATTTGTACTTTGTATAATACTTGTATCAAATGTACGATGTTTCTGACCAAGAAGGCGCATTGGGGTTACTTGTTAGACTTTCCCGGTATAAATCAAAAATAAAATAAAATATAGTTGGAATATGGAGCCGATCTTTCGAGTTCTGTAATGAAAATTACTTTATTGTCGTCCTGTAATCTTACACGAATCCCACCCATGTTACAAGTGATCTTTCGTTAATGGAATTCTTGTTCATAATAACGTCTTATACCAAATACATAAAACGTGTTTCATTCGGAGTTTATAAAATCTTAATATGAGTCGTCGTCGTGTCTTTCTTATCTTGGCGTGTCTTCGTTGACCCAGTGGCCATCACCGTAATTAAATACCGTGACCACTCCTTTCTTGCCCACACTCTGTGGGTTCAAATCCCACCCAGAACTGAAACCCAGGTGATTTATTAACCCGGCAGCCGAACGCAGTAATGAAATACTGGAGCCGGCAATAATGCGCCCCGCAGATATATTAAATTTTACCTAACTTCACACTACTCAGCTTACAGGTGTGTGTGGGTATAGTGCGAAAATTTGAAATCACTCAACGAATACCTCTGAGATATAAATTGTTTCAGTGTGAAAGAAAAACGGACGAAGTTCCGGGAAAATCAATAAATTGTTCAATATATTTCATATTAAAAGTCTAAAAGTGGGTATGTATGCATGTACATATGTGATTAAACTTCTTAATACTTCTTGTATTTTAAAATAAATACAATCTAGTAAATATCTATCATATTTTGAGAGGCAAAAAATCTTCATTCCTGTTGTCACAAATCTTCTGTATTTATTGTATGTACAAAATTTGAATCCATAGATGTCTCAATGTATTAATTCTGTAATTAATTAATTAATTGTTATTTCGTGTTCTTCAGCTTCTGAATATACAGTGATTTATGTAATAATAAAATGCTACATTATTTGTAATAAATTGTCCAGGAAGGCGCATTGGGGTCTTTCTGTCAATCCTTCCTGGTATATGTGTCTACGTAAAATAAAAATAAAAAAAGTCAGCGTGGACTAGTGGTTAGCATATATGCTTTCGAATAGTGGTCAAGGGTTCACTGGTTGCTGCTGGGCAGACCTTGGTTTGTGACTCCAGGTCGATCGTTTCCTATCAGAGTTTGCCAATTTATATGATTTTCATTGAAATGATTCCAACAAATTGGAAACCTTTACCCATTTTTCGAAATTTTCGAGCTTTCATATTCGTATAAAAATGCTGCAAATATGTTCATAAATGTTTCGAAAATTTCGAGTTTTTCAGCATATGGAGATTTGATGATTTATATTAAAAAAAAATGCTCCGAAAATGTAAATTTATCCATAGGTGTCTCTATGATGCTTTGTTAAAATTATTCTAAAAATAGTATATCGATGTTTGTAATTGGCCAGGAAGGCGCATTGGGGTTTACTTGTTACGGCTTCCTGATATATATGTAAAAAATAAAATAAATTCCTTATCATTCGAATTATGAGTTAATGTGGAACTGAATATACATATATTTTATTTATTGAACGGTCTGACTGCATCATTTGATAGTTCTGATAGTTGAGTGGTTTTGGGTCATGGTTGGGTGGGGAGTTTTTAATACCAATCTACGGAAATAAGTCATTTATTTGAATGAGAAGTGCTTATATTTCGACTGTAGAGATTATTAAAATTTTACCCATATTTAAAGCCCTAGTTTCATTAAAGCAATTACGATCGGGCTATTCGTGTTGAATAATGCATAAAGTGTAGTATTTCGTTACAAACTTTAGTACGATGCCTTCTAAGTGCAACTTATCTTTCTCCAGAGTATGAGCTTTAGTTTAAGCCTTAGGTTAAGCATCAAAAGTAATTAATTAATGTAATATTATACGACATATTTTCAAGCAAGCTGTGCTATGCATGTGAATCGACCGACAGACATATCTCTTGGTATGTTTATACGAGCACCTAAAAATAAGATACATATATTGTAATTTGTCTCAAAAGTGGAATGATGCATGTAAATATATTGTATGCAATTAAAACAACCGACTCCCTCTTCCCTATCCCAACTCTATAGTCACCCCTTCGTTCTCATCTTGGTGGCAACTCCTTCCGGACGCTCCCATTCTTCTCCGCACCCGGAACATTAATTAAGGACGGGAAATTTAATGAACAATTTTTAATTAAAACGAAAAAGGATCGAGTTTTTATAGTTTCTGCAAGTCTATGCATTAAACGCTTCAGCTTTAATTACAAACTACCGCGGCCATATTGTTCGGACGATCTTCTTTTTTTCAGCGCAGCCCCTACTTTTAGACTCACAATATAATGGGAAATTAATACGTTTTTATAATTTTAAATATTGTCATTTTTGTGTTCGAGACTATAATGCAATTTTTGATGAGTATGTAAATACATTTTGAACGTCATAAAATGCACTGCAGGTAAATTTTTTAAAATTTAAAACTTTTCAAAAAGCTTTTAATATTTAAGTAACATAAATAGTAAATTGTTGGAGGTACATAATTTATCGAAGTTTTTAAATGTTAGCATCTATGGAATTGTACGATACGGCATGCCTGGATAGACCGGATAGATTAATTCATACGATTTTATTATTTCAACAAGTTTCTCCTCCATTTCTTCAAATATGGGAATCACCGTTATCGATCAGTGTCAAAAACATGTCAATAAAAGGATAAAATATCACCGAAAACACTAGAGGGTGAGTTTTGGCCTGGATCGCCATAGCATAGATCTGGTGTGCTAGCAGTTTTTTTACATTATTTTTAGTGTATGTGCCCTTAAGATGTTATAAAAGAGGTTTTTGGTCAACTAACACCCCCCCCCCCCCCGTTCATCTCGCACCACTCCCTCAAGTTAAGTTAAATTTTTTATTTATACTTGGGAAAGGCGTCATAGCTGATGGACTCAGTTTTATACATTCCCAAGAGGTCGTTATTCGGTTACCCTTGAGTGACATAAAGATATGATATTAAACTTTTATATCATCATCATCATTTACAGCCATTCGCCATCCACTGCTGGATGAAGGCCTCTCCAACACGCTTCCACTCGTCTCTGTTTTGCGCAACACTCATCCATCTCATTCCGCACATTTTCCTAATTTCGTTCACCCATCTTCCTTGCGGTCTTCCTTTTACTCTTTTGCCTTCTCTCGGGTACCATTCAAGCACTTCTTTTGTCCACCTTTCGTCCATCCTCCTAGCTACGTGACCCGCCCATTGCCATTTCAATCTCTTCACTCTATCCACTATGTCCACTACCCTTGTCATATTTCTCACCCACGTGTTCCGCTTCCTGTCTTTCCTCGTTATGCCAAGCATACAGCGTTCCATACTTCTTTGAGTGCATTGGATTTTATTTTGCATCTTGGCGTTCAGTGTCCAAGTTTCACATCCATACGTCATCACTGGCAAAACGCATTGATCAAAGATCCTTTTCTTCAGGCAGAGTGGCATTTTTGATTTAAAAACAGCATTCATCCGTCCAAATGCACTCCACCCTAATTTCATACGTCTCTTTATCTCTTCATTTTTACTACCAGACATGTCAATTATTTGACCTAAATATAAATAATTATTTACTACTTCTACTGGTTTATCATCTAAGGGGATGCTATCAGGCATGCAATAACTATTGAACATTAGTTTAGTCTTATCTACGTTAATTTTTAATCCTACTTTTCTACTTTCCCTGTCCAGCTGTGTTAGTCTGATAAGTAGGTCAGCTGAATCACGAGCTACTAAAACTATATCGTCTGCGAACCGAAGGTGACTCAAAAAGCGACCATTGATGCTTACTCCGGCTGTATCCCAATCCAATTTCCTGAAAACTCCCTCAAGCACCGCATTGAATAACTTGGGCGAGATTGTATCTCCTTGTCTTACTCCTTTTCCTATGCTAAATCTATCTGTACCTGAAAAAATTTTAACCGAAGCTGTGGCATTCTTATATATTGCAGCTAACAGTCCCACATAGGGTTCCGGCACTCCCTGTGTTTTTAGAGCGTTAAGTACTGCATTATGACTAACTGTATCGAAGGCTTTCTCATAATCGACGAAACCTAGGCACAATGGCCGTTGATATTCGTTGGCGCGCTCGATTAGTTCGCCAACTACTTGGAGGTGGTCCATTGTGCTGAAATTTGCCCTAAACCCTGCCTGCTCTATAGGTTGGTTCTCGTCGAGGATATTTTTCAGCCTTTCTGTAATAACCTTCGTGAAGAGCTTGTAGACCGCTGAAAGTAGACTAATGGGTCGGTAGTTCTTGATATCGCTTTTGTCGCCTTTTTTGTGTATTAAAATGATAGTTGCGTTATTCCATCCTTCTGGTATAGCTTGGTTCTGGATGCATTTGCTGAAAAGCCTAGCTAAGATATTAATTAGGGGGGGGCCGCCACATTTTAGTAAGTCAATGGGAATATTATCTTCCCCTGGGGTTTTACCGTTCTTTGCAGTTTTTAGCGCGGCCTCTACTTCGCTAGGCAATACTGCAGGAACCCTTTGGCCGTGTGTCGATTCCAGAGCGGGGAATTGGCCGTTGTCGTTCTCGTATAGTTTTGCATAGAACGTGTAAACTCTGTCTATGATTTCTTCTCTATTCCTAATTATTACTCCGCTCTCTGATCTGATTGCGATCATTTGGTTTTTGCCTAAGAAAAGATCCTGTTTGCACTTTTTCAGGCTACGGTTATTCTTAATGGTATTTTCTATTAGCTTGCTGTTAAAATCCCTGACATCCCTGACTATTCTCTTTTTAATTTCCTTATTTACTAGATTGTATTCTTGCTTATTATTATCCCTATCTAAATTCCTTTTATGCTTAATTAGGTTTTTTGTTTCCGCTGAAATTTTGCTTAATTTAATCTGTTTCCTGAATCCACCTAATTTCTTACCTGTTGAGGTTAGAACCGAACTAATTACAGTGTTCAATTCCTCGATGTCTGCTTCTGGGTTTAATTTCCCGTATCGATTTCCAAGTTCGAGTTCGAATTCCTTTTTCCTAGACCTTAGTTGAGCGAAATCTGGAGAGTTACTGCATCCTTTTATTAATTTCCTTCGTTCGCAATTTATATTAATGGCCATCTTGGCACGGACTAATCTGTGATCGCTACCTATATCTACTTTACTTAAAACACTAACGTCTTTAACGGAGTGCAGGGCGCAGGGCAGGGCAAAATTGTATAAAATATGAATTTTGAAATCATATTCAAATAGTGGTGACTTAGTGGGTAGGATGGTTCTTATCAATTTGATGAGGAAGCATTTCAACAAAAAAAAAATTGGCAAACTTTGACTTAATCGATTGGAGTCAGAAATATCCAAGTCTGACCAGCAGCACTACAGAAAATACTCGGAATAAATTATTTTAAATCGAGGTCTACCCACGGGATCGAATCCGGCAACTTCTATGTGGTTATAAACGCAACCACCAAGCTATGCTGCTGGTAAATCTGGTTTGAAAACAAAAATCTTATTTCACATGCCCTATTTTGTGAGATATTTAAGGCATGTTTCTATTACTTTACTATTATCACATTACAGCAGAAACAGGAGTTACAATATTAGCAATAAACAAGTAGAGGCGAGCGTCATTATATCTGGTAGTTAGATCAAGTCCAATCACTTGCGAACTGTGCATAAAGCACGCGTTATTCGTATCCAAACTATACTAACAGTTGGCAAACATGATCGAATCCCCTGATTATATTGCACATCTCTCGTATAATGGGACATTTTTGGCACATCCGCGGGAATTGGCGCCCTTGTCCCATCGTCCCGGCAGCGGCACGTATCGCTCTATTAGAGGCCATAAAACAAAATTTATATTCACGTTACGAATTTCGAATTATTTCCGCAATATTCACATGCTAGCGCGTAGTAATTTGTATAGAACGGTTGTCGCTTTCACCGAAAAAAAAATTGTTCAATATTCCGAAACGTTCGAATGTGGTATCTATAATAAGCCGATTATGTCTCGTAAACGTATAAGTGGGAGCGCTCAAATTCGTTTACAAATTATTATGGTAATGAGCTTCGGTATTTGTGCCACGTGTGAGAGCGTGAGACTACGTATTCTAAACTATTAATTATTAGCATAATAAGAAAATTATATAATTTTCCTGCTTGATTTTTTTGATTTTTTAAATGCTTTTTATTATTACGAAATTATGTTCACAATACATCTTATATCTATTTTAATAGCTACTGATCTACTGATCATTTTCTATTTTACAATTTTAATTTAATTTGGTTAGTAATCACAGTATTATATTATTCTAATGTTAATCTAAAGCATAATAGGAAAAAGAGCTCAAAAACCTATTTACAATCCTTATAAATGTTCATAATACATCTAATACATAATATTAATTAAAGACTCTCTAAAGTCGATGACCTAAAGCAGATTGTGTTTAGGTAATCTGTGTTTATACCTGAAGGGTATAGACATTTTATTGTAATCACCGAGACTCTTCACAAGTGTGTTAGTATGGTTATTAGTGATTCTTTCATAGAATCTACTGGTTAGTTTGTTAGTAATGTCTGTAACAAACGGAATATTATATATAGCATGCAGTTTTTTCAGGTTAGTATATATGGGTGTATTATAAATTATTTTAAGGGATTTATTTTGTATTACTTGGAGCTTGGAAAGGTTAGTATTCGAGGCGTTATTCCATACAGGTGAAGCATAGGTTAATAATGGTAATATGAGCGCGCGATATAATTTTATTTTATTTAGCGTTGATAAAGAACTATGGCGATTAAATATTGGATATATTGAGGATATACCCCGCATCGCCTTGCATTTCGCTGCCTCAATGTGAGGTGCCCATCTCATTCTTTTATCAAACGTTACTCCTAAATATTTTATTACTGACTGCCATTTCAGACTTTCTCCAGAGGGGATTTTCAGATCTGAACTTGGCTTATGTTTTCTTACACTAAAGAATATGGCGTCTGTTTTGGTTTGATTAATTTGAATTTTCCACTTAGTGAAGTGTTCAGTCATTGTTTTAATTGCAAATTCAAGATTTTTAAGAATAGTGTCTGGTTTTTTGCTATGTACTTGTGAAGCAAGCTGTATCATCTGCATATAGGGCTATGTGACAGTTTTTTGGAATAGGTATGTCATTTATATATATGGAGAACAAGAGTGGGCCAAGCAAGCTCCCCTGCGGAACGCCAGCTGCGATTATTTTTGGAGACGATAATTCATTATTTACGCTAACCACTAGCTTTCTACGAGTTAAGTACGATTTGATGATGAGAATTAGGTAGTTTGGTATTTTGTTAATAAGGAGCTTATGAATGAGTCCATCGTGCCAAACCGTGTCGAAGGCCTTTTCTATGTCGAGACATACCATTCCGGTACTTCTCTTCATATTAAAGTTCTTCGTCACGTGTTCAGTTAGTCTTGTTAGTTGTTGGGTCGTGGAATGTCCAGTGCGAAATCCAAATTGTTCATTTATTAATTTCTTATTTACGACTTTAAGTAAACGTGTGTAGATTATTTTTTCTAGAATTTTTGAAAGCGTGCAAAGTAAGCTAATGGGTCGATAATTGGCCGGGTTTTTTGAGCTTTTATCGGGCTTAAGTATGGGAATTACGTTGGCTGTTTTCCAGTATTCTGGGAAATACCCGGTGAGTAAACATGCGTTGAATATTTTAGATAGTGAGACTAAAGCTTTAAATGGAAGTTGTTTGATTGTGATGTTATCTATTGAATCTCGCCCAGGTGCCTTTTTATTTTTTAAATTACGTATTATATTTTGGATTTCACACGGATGCACCAATTTTATATTTTTAGTACTGTTAGTGGGAGTTTTTGTGATGATTTTAATGGACCGGTTGACTTTATTATGCGTTGGTATGTGATTGTAATGTTGTGTGAGTGTGTGATGTTTTTGGAAGGATTTTGATAATAGTTCTGCTTTGTCGCAATCACGCGTCACTGAGATTCCTGCATCATCTAATGGAGGAATCGAGTTTTTTGTCCTGCGAATCGCTTTAGCTAATTTCCATAGAGAGCCATCAACTGAGCTCAATTTTTCTAATTTTTTAGACCAACCTTCATTTTTGATTTCTTTGATTCTAATTTTAATTTGATATGTGAGCTTATTAATTAATGTTTTCAATGCTGGATTTTTTGATGTTTGCCAAATTTTACGGAGTTTATTTTTACTTTTAATTAGATTTGCAACAAAGTCAGTTATCTCTAATTTGTGTTCAATGTATTGTGTCTTAGGTATGTGAAGGTGTTTGGATCGAGTTATTGATTCCGTTAGGTGTATTATGGAGCTGTCGATTTCGGTTTTGTTTGTGAGTGTGGTAGAAGTTAGAATGGTTTGGTCATTTATGTACGACTTGAACTCTCGCCAGTTAGCTCTCCCGTAATCCCATCTATGCTTGATGATTTCCTCGGGTTTCCCGTCGATTGAGAAGATTATCGGGAGATGATCAGACGACAGGGTTTGAAGGGCATTTGGTGTCGATATTTTTGGGCAGTTCTTGACGAGGACAAGATCTAGTGTGGATGGTTGTGAGTTATTTGTGGGATAGTGTGTGTATGTATCCGGATGAAGTAAGATTGTATCTGTTAGTTGAATGTATTTAAAAAGAGTTGTGCCTTGTTGGTCAGTGTTTACGCAACTCCATAACGGATGTTTGGCATTAAAGTCACCAGCTACCACTACCGAACTACCAATGTTAAATATTTTGTTAAGATCGGATGCCAATAATCGTTTTTGGGGAGGATTGTAAGCGGATGCTACTATGTGACGGGTGTTGTTAATTGTTAGTTCGATGGCGGTTAGTTCTAAATTTTTTAGTGGCGGGGCTATTACGCGACAATGTTTAATTGACGATTTTATAAAAATGGCAACTCCCCCTCCATGCTGTTCTCGGTCTTCGCGATAGCAGTTAAAGTTAGGTAGGTTAATACGGATATGAGGTTTTAAGAAGGTCTCGGAGATTAAAACTATGTCAACACAGTACTCACCGATCGCCGACTCTAGTTCGTCAATCTTATTCTTAAGTCCACGAGCATTCCAAGCTAGAATGTTCAGTCGCCTCCCGTTAATCAAAGACATCGAGATATTCGACAAGCATGAGTGCCAGCTCTAGTTTGTCGGTGCAACCGCTGGCCTTGGCACGAATCTCCTGGAGGATCTTCAACATCTTCGTCATAGACGCCATGGAAGTTAGGTCTGTTGTTGGTTGAATGTTGGGATTGGTTGGTTGGTGGGGTTTTTTAGGGATATTTGGGATATTTGGTAAAGGAGTTTTATTGGTCGGTAGCTTTGGGAAGTTATGATCGTTAACGACCGGGATATTTTGTGGCTGCGCCACTGGGAGTTTCCAAGGGTTGGCTTTGACAATTGATGCTCGATTCTTCCTCGATTCCAGCATTTTCAGATAGCTCTGTCTTTTTGGACAGTCTTTAAAGTTAGCGGGGTGAGATCCTGAACAGCCTGAGCAGACAGCAGGGGTAACTATTCCTTGATTGCATTGTGCGGTGAGGTGAGTGCCGGCACATTTGACGCACTTGGCCTGCCGATTGCAGTTTTTCGCAGCGTGTCCATATTCTTGGCATCTGAAACATTGAGTAATATTTTGTGATTTACTAGTATATTTAACGACACTGAACTTTGTGTAACAGATGTTCCGGATTTCTTTAATCTTCTTTGCCGATACCGATGGCTCGAAGAACACCAAGTATAGCTCGGTGGCGTTGCTCCTAGGCTCCTTCGTCTTCATCTGTATGACTTTGGTTACAGGGAATCCCTGTCTGATGATGTCATCTTTAATATCAGCTTCCGGCAATTTCGGCAAGCCACGTACGACACTTTTTATTTCCTTTTCCTCCTTCCTGGAAAAGGTATGGAATTGTCGGTCTGGTGTCAATCCATCCCGAAGTTTTTTAAAGTCTTCAAGACTTTTACATTGTATCTTGACATTATTTTGACCAATGTAAGTCATTGTGAAGTCTTTTATAAACTTCTTGATCGACTCGATCATGCTGCCGTGAGTGCCAGTAGCTGTCATGATGATGGGCGGGATTCTTCCACCGCTTCTGGGGACATCGGAAACTTCCAAGAGCCCTTCAAATTTGTTTTTCTCCTGAATTTTAAATTCAGGAGCAACATCTTTCACGTTCTTTGCCGTATGTTTTGGAAACTGCCACTCGGTCTCCATCTGAGCGGTCTGAGAGCAGCCTGGTTGAGGAGCTTCGGTTGTAGTTATCAGTGTCTTCTTAATTCGCTTTTTCAGGTTGGATCCTCGCATGGTGCCAACATGTGTTCGTTTGGTGTTCGTTTTGTGGGGGGTGTTTGTGGTGTATGTTAAAAGGTGTGGGTTTTTTGACGGTATGGCGTATCGCTGTATTATGAGCGCTCGCACAGAGAGTACGTCTTCGGCACGTCCGTTCTCACGGTCCGTCCTGCTTAAACATATAGATGTGTTTTAAAGGTAGCCGCCAATTTACATGCGCCATTCACCTGTCGATTGCGATTTGAGTTTTATTATCTATGTTTGTATTGTTATCATGGATAATTTTCACACAGTTATTAATTAATTGCTTACGTTAGAAATTTTCATGGTTCACAAGGCTCGTATACAAACATATGTATGTTTGTATGCATGTAGTGATAGATCTATAAAATATCTATTAAAAAACGATCGGATAATAGGCAAAATTTTTTCTTAATAGTAATCGTAAGTGAAACATAAAAGAGGTATGTTAAAATGTAGATTTGTTTTATTTAATTATTACAAATATTTTTACGATCTTATTTTTTTTTCTTAGTGGTTTAAATCTACATAAAAGCTTGATGGGTAAGTATTTTTCTGTCTACCTTCCATTTTATCTTCTTCTACTCCCTTTTAATAATTTGGGTGAAAAATTCGTAGACTTTATAGTATTTCCTCAATCAGTTCATAAATTTCCTAGCACTTCCTCAATAAATTTTTCCAGCATTTCTTCAATCAATTGAAAGGATTTCTAGCATTTGTTCAATTCTGTTTGTTTTTCAGTCATTTTTTTACTGTCCCATATTCATAGACATCCAGTAATCTTCCGTTATATTGAATAACTTTTTATACTCCAACCAGCACAATTGAAACATTTTAATATATGTATGTATGTATCTACTAATAAAAGCGCAGACCCACAAAATCATACGACACAGCAAGCCTAGGTATACTCTAGCAGTGGATGGGCGTTTCTTTTGTATTGTCAATTCGTACAATCTCATCACAAGTCAATATATATCACCGAAAACACTCCAGGGGGTGATTTATGCTATGCTCTAGATCGCCATAGCATAGATGAGGCGTGTCAGCGTTTTTTAACATGTGCAAAATTATCTAAAAAAAAAAACACGTGCCGTGTACGAATCGGTGTGTCTGCGTCTTAGCTTTTTTCCACGGATGACCGCTATATAAGTCATGCGTAAAATATCACAAACGAAGCACTCGGTAAACATAATGTAATACTTCAGGCGTGATTCACTATTTAAAAAAATACATCAGGTGTCAATTGATATATTAAGTCACTTGAATAAACTTTACAATATATATTTATGGTCGAAAATCCAATTTAAAAATTCGCTAAAAATGTGCCGCGAAAGGTGCCATAGACTAAACGTTCTCCACAGATTGGCTCATCTACCTTTCCATTTTGTACTATGTATGTTCGAATTTGGCCATACTTATTCTGGAGAGCACACTTGTAAATTTGGAAATAAACTGTTGTAACTGTACATTCAAATACATATATTTTGAATAAGGCAACGACTAAACTGATCAACTTATGGAACACGATTAAATCGCTAATTAATTACAGCGGCTGTATATCAAGTTGTGTATTTGAATGTGGTAACTTCCATTTACTGTTTTGCCTCATTTTTCGGAATGATATTTCTCAAAACAACTGCTTCCATCCGAGAGTGTACATACATATGAGTTTATGGCAACTGCTGTACTGATTTCAGCCGAATGCTGAAGTGATAAATGTGAGTTGGAATTTTGTATTTTCAGCGCGTTGCATTCGCGCGAAAAGCGATAAATTCCACAGTTTGAGTTCATAACGGTTTGTGCAGTGTCGGTTTTAGTAATTTGGGGCTAGGAGAGGCAGCCGCAATTGGCGGCGATGAGCGTCCAGCGAAGCCCCATCAGCGGGGCTTAGCCCCCTTTTGCCCCGTACGTCTTCTGCGGCATCGGCACGTATAAATCTTGACGCGAGCTTTCGCCCTCCACCGCCCTCTTGCCCTTCGGCCGACGGGGAATTTGCAAATTGGACAAATAACACCACTTCTTGGGGGGCAACAAATCAAGTTAATCTATTTCTAGTTGTTAAGTGCGCCGCATTAGCGGACTCGCCCAGAGCGAGCCACTGTTATTTATAACTAACTGCTACACGGGGCTTCGAGCCCTTTGCCCCCGTCCTTTTCCATTTCCTTCAAACACGATTAACGATTTTTAACGTTGCAGCTTCGTGTGAAGTGTTTACTGAAAGTGTGTCGCTTGATTGCTTAAAATAAAAATTTTCCATTTACTTAATAGCCACCCACCCCGATTGCTTAGTTTCTTCTTCCTCTCTTAACTCCTTTCCTATAGGTCCAATAGTAAAGGAGGTTTAGATAACATCGTGATTGTTTTTGACAAGATGTAACGCCTCTATGAACATACATACATACATGTATACATATGTATGTAGATAAATATGTATATAGTGGAAAATTTGTGAACAGAAAATTGTTAAAAATAAATTTGAAAGTATCGATCATTTCTTAGATATTATTTGTTTAATGTCGGGCTGTGGAGTCGTAGCATTTCAAGCGGAGTCGGAGTCATTAAAAATCAACCGACTCGGATTCCTGTTCATTATTTGCTTTGATTAATAGTATTACGGTAGGTGTCACCAATTTTATTGAATCCACTTATAAATGTTAATTGAATAATTTGTTAATAAAAATAATGATTTTAAATTACATTATAAATAAAATCGTTGAATTGTAGGTATTTTGATGTTTTGTGGCCAAAATAGATTGTTTCCTCGGTCTCATATTTTATTTTATTCTTGTTTTTACTCTCATTTTTCATGAAATTCATACTAGTTCATATTAATATAGTTTTTTACTTATACCTATTTCATTACCAATAATTCAATAAATTGGGCTACATGTCAATTTTTAATTCCTTTATTTTTTTATTTGGAAAATCGCTATTATTTTTATTCTTAACAATTTTATACGTTGCCAAGAAAAATCAATCTTACTAAAATCGTTCAAGTTGGAGTCAGAGTCGGAATCGGAGTCGGTAAATTTTGATCCGACTCCACAGCCCTGGTTTAAATAATAGGATAGTTTTAAAATCTTTAAATATTCACAAAAAAGTTCCAAAATATCAAACATTTACACATACATATGTAAGTGTGTTCAAGAATCACACCACCTTCTTTCTTCGCTTTTTCTATTTTGATTCATAAATTAAAAAAAATTGTGCTAAAAATAAAATGAAAAATATAACAATTATAAAAAATATAAAAAATATGATAAATATAAAAAATATGATAAATATAAAAAATATAAAAATTGTCTTAAAGAAAATTTTAAATATTTGAATATGTATTATTATTGTTCGTATTTTACATATGTATATATACACATACACATATGTGTATATTTACATTGAATGCGATACATATAATTATTTTTAAAATCTGTAGCAGTACAAAAGCACATTTTAAACAAATAATAAATAATTATCTATTTTTTTTTAATCTTAAATTGCAAATGTTTCATATGTTTATATATTTTTTGTTATTGGTGACTGGTGGTGCATACATACTTCCTCATAATACTAATAGTGTTAAATCAATTAATTTCCCACTTAAAATTAAGTTAAGTAACAAATCAACTACAAAAAAAGCATTTTCATGGTTTAAAATCAGTATACATATGTATTTATCCCGCATTTTATTAGTGTCAGAAGTGGGATAATGAACCTACTACAAGCGATTAGTTAAAGATCTTGTATTCTTATTCCAGCATATGGGCAGTGCTAGTCACGAGGAAAAATAGCAGGGGTATTCCCATTATGGGAACAATGCTTTATGAATCTAATGAAATATGATAATTCCGTGAAAGCATTCCTTTTTTGTAAACGTACAATACTCTTGTACGCGTTTCACAGTATCGTTTCTTCGAGTGCACAGAATTCGCTGATATTTTTTTATTGGTACATAAACATATATTAGGAGTCGTTTCTTTATTTTATTTTGTATTTCGCTTCGTCTTCGGGGGGGAGGAAGGGGGATGGTTACGTCCCCATAGTTTTTCGCTGACGCTCACACACTCTCGAGTCGAGCGGTAATATTATGCAGACGCCCTTATTGCCGGCGGCATTTTTCGCCAAAAAACAAAATACCGACGCCGAATTATAACTTCCTTACAGAATCCTCAATGTGTGTAGGAGCTGAGCAAGCAATGCCTAAAATACGTATAAAGCGTTCCCAGCATGTTCGTAATGACGCTGCCGGTTGACAATCGCGAGTAATAAACATTTCTGCTCGCCCAGCATTTGCTTACATTATTAAGCAATAAAATGCTCCAAATGGCTCTAATTTGACTCGCTATTAGGCCGTGCTGAATGTGCGCGAAAGCCTACGCTCACTTACCCCTGAAACGCCAGCATCCCCCCCGCTCACAATATTACGTGCCCGAATAGCTCAAAGTCGACTCGTGAAAAATTGTAAAACAGCAAGTCGCTTACTTTCCGATTGTTTGCGATATTTGTATTGAAAGAACCCATCAAATGATCATCGACATATAGGGAAGCTAATGATTAAAATTGCGCATGATTGAGGATAGTGTTTGGGATGAGTTTTAAGCTTATGTAACTGTTAAAAAGTATCGTTGGAAAACAGTATCGGAAATAGTTAATTTATCTACTATACCACAAATATACCACGAACACGAAAATTGTTATCATAAAAGCGTGTCCCTAATTATTGTATTAATATTTTTTCAATACTTTTGTATTGTATTTTTTTTTCATACATAAGTACTAACGATTATATGTATTTATACAAAACCATAGAGATATATATGGACAAATTTGATATACAGCAAAATTTTGCGAGAAATTCATCCATTTTTACATAGTATGTAAGTAGGTGGGCAGCATATTTATTATAATCAATAAATTTTAAATAAGACTCAAATTTCCAAAAAGAAGAAAAACAGTATAGGTTGCCAATTTTTGTTGGAATCTTTTCAACAATGAAATCAGATAAATTAGCAAACTCTGGTAGGAAACGATTGACCCGGAGTCAAATATATCCAAGGTCTGGCCATCAACATCGGACCAAGGATGGAAACCATGACCCCTTAATTGAAAACATTTTATAGGATTTATATTAGCATTATATTTGGGTTTCATTTTTAGACAATCTAAGCCCTATAAATCCCATAGTATTTACAGTGCCTTGCTTTTTAATTAATTTGTAATTTTCTAGTACTGTTTGGAATTCTTTCTATCTATTACATGATAGTAATTTAATCTAGTAATTTAGAATAAAATAAAAACGTTTACTAAAACGTTTACTAAGTGTTTACTGCAATTCCAGATTTATTCACAATGATCGTTTTGTTTCCTTACAATCTAGGAGGAAAATTTATGATGTATGTTTTTTGTTTAAGCTTTTGTATTATATAATTAATACTCCTTATTTATTAATTAAGATCCTATTCCAATATCCAATCAGATCCCTCCGTAATACTTCATTATTACAGATTTATCCCTGTTTACTATTACTGTAATTATTTTTATATAGATCTTGCTCTTCTGTTAACAATATTCCCCTCTATATTGATACTTTTTGTTGTTTCTTTTATTGCTTTAAATTTCTATTGTTTGATTATTTTTATATGTATTACCAAGTATTATATACATACAATGTATTAGCAATCCAATATTTTTTTTCATTTTTGTTATTAATCTTAAGAAACTTTTTTGGTGTAAATGTTATATACGATGTAATGGTGTTTGTTTTTGTTCTAAAAAAGCTTAAACAGTGTCTGTTTTATTTATAGATATATGTACATACTATGCCGATAGAGTTGAATAAATTCATGGAGCTTTAATTTTAAAACACGCACTAAGTGCTACATCTGTTTAATTAATAAAGTACGCACTAAGTACACGTTAAAGCTCCACGGAGCTTTATATAAAATTTTATTGAACACACACATACGTAGATTAAATAAAAAAACGTATCTAATTTCTGACACTTACCCTTGTTTCATTCCATTATTCATGCAAATGTATTTGATGGTCTTGGTTTTACTAAAAAGTTTGCCAATTGATTTGTTACACCTGCTCTAAATCATAATAATATTGGGCAGGCATTCGGATAATTGCACATACGTAAATATTGCCAAACGTTTAATTAAAGTATAGGTTACGAAAAACGATAAGCGTGTCCAATTATATTATTATTAAACGAATATTCAACGTGTGGTAAATTTGTAAATTATTCCATTGCGATAGTCGTATGTGTGCAAATCAAATGCAAACTAAACGCGGCCATTGTGAAAATTATGCGGAGCGTGTGCGATCGCATTTATACGGTTATTATTCTGAAGCGATTACTTTAAACGGAACAATTCAATGTATTATATCGGAATTTTTGAATTTTGCTGCCACATTGTTCGCAATTATTGTTGGGAAACTATGACAAATGGGTAATATAAAAATGGTTGACGGAAAGCGATAAACATGGTTAGACTTAATATTCGACCGTTGTCAAAGTTTCCTAATGGTATATGGTTCTGGTTGGTCAGAGCCATATTTTATTTTAATAACTAAATATGCATACTAATGGGTATCACACAGTGCCATTCTAAACTAATTTCAATCTAAGAAAGTTGTATACATATGTGCACCGATGCGGTGCAAACATACCCAATAAAACGCTACTTCATTTTTATAAAGAACTTCTCCTTCGCAGTGGATGTATAAACTAAACCGTTCTTTTTCAAAAAGCATGCCGTAGCGAGATTTCATCGTTAAGTTTTAAAATGTTGAATCAAAGATTCAGGAATAAGATCCGAGATGAATTTTCCGGGGTGTTGAAAAGTTTTCCAATGGGAATGAACGGTCGTCTTCTAGTGCGCGGCTTTTCAATTAGATTACGCAAATGTTTGCTCAGACTTTATAGAAGATGGTGAGGGGAGAGGGGGTTGGGTTGGGCCCGAGAGGGCAATTAAATGCGTCCTGTGTTTGGTTTAATTCCAGTACTAATCGCTAGGCTAACTGTTTGCGACGCGAAAAGCACACCGGCGCCAATGCACACGGCTGATGGACGATGACAGGTCTAAATTAAATGCATTCTTGTTTACTGGAAATACCTACAGTAAAAAATATATGCCAGAACAGCTGCCACAGAGATATGTAATTTTTTAGTAGCAATGGTACAAATGGTTAAAATCTGAAAGCGGTTCGATTTTCTTTACATGCTTCTAGCTGCCAGCAAATCCTGTACCCATACAAATTTGGTGTAGGTTTTCAACATATGTATTTTCCCGAATAACATTCTGCTTCTTCTACCTAGTTTTGCTCAATGCTGAGCATCGCGATCGTCCCTGTAATCTAGGATTTGGTGAATGATACATATGTATGTATATGT
Organism: Arctopsyche grandis; assembly: GCF_051622035.1. Taxonomy (NCBI): domain Eukaryota; kingdom Metazoa; phylum Arthropoda; class Insecta; order Trichoptera; family Hydropsychidae; genus Arctopsyche; species Arctopsyche grandis. Next base: position 12,796,491 of record NC_135362.1, on the reverse strand, counting down.
ATACCTCCATTCCATATAGTCCTGTGCCAAGTTAAATGCAGTATTTAGGGACGCTCACGTCAGCTCCTTGATTTGATCTGACCATATTTGGGAGGCCATTCACTTGCCTTCTCTTTGGTGTTCTGGTGATTAGCAGCTGCTCGAGATTCTTCACTAAATCGAGATTCCTAGCAATATGGCCAAAGCAGGAAATAATCCTTTTTCTATATGTTGTGGAGAGTCTCTCTGAAACTGCAGCTTTTTGAGGATGGAGACATTCGTACGTGTTGCGGTCCATGGAATGCATATTTCATAGGCATCTAACAGGTCCCTTTATCTCTTTTTTAACTTCCATGTCTTGAATTCATACAATAAAACGGGGATCACCAGAGATCGTATTAAATGGATTTTCGCTATCCTCATTATAGATCGGTTTTTCCATATTTTTGTAATGATGATCATCGCCGCTTTTACTATTTCTACATATTCTTTTTTACAGATTTCTGATTGGCATCTTTCTTCTCTTTCAATCTTTTTAGTCCCTTTTTAATCTTTTTAGTCTCGAGTCTATTTTTAATATTTTGATTTTGAAAGTGAAATTGCTAGTCATCATATGATACAAAATCGCATATTAATATTGTTATTTTGACTTAAGTTCAAATTTTTAACAATTCTTTATAAAACGGGAGTTATCTCTATTAACACTTCTTTATAAAACGGGAGTTCTCTTCATGCCTACACATATCAAGGTTTAATACTTTTTAGAAGGAATAATAGAAGAATTTGTCACAGGCTACCTGTAGTTAATTTGTAATTGAATGTTGTAATTTTTCCTTATATTATATTTACCCCATTTGTTGGAATCATTCGATACAACTCGACTTTTTGTTTGTTCAATCGATAGTAATTATATCACATGCTTGATATATATTTTACAAGGTGCTCTTAATGAGGCAGCAATATGTCATGGAAAATCTTTTGAATTACATTACAAAATTTCCCAATTTTCCCAATTGTATTCGTATGTACATTTTGTGAGTTTCCCTCGCGACTCGTCGAAAATAGACGCTTTGGTTAGAGAGACATTCCAAAAAGAGAGCTCGTTAATATTTCTTGGAATCGGGCAGCAAACATCAGGTCCTAATGAGCCGAGGTGGTCTCTAATTGCCGGTCTCTCAGTTGGATGCTGCATAATTACCGCTTCCACGTGCGTTAATTAATACGATAGAGAGACAGAGAGAGAGGCAACGTTTGCGTGCCTACATACAATTCTCAATTGCTGATGTCTAAATTGTCTCTGAGTCATAATTATCACTGCTATCAAGACATTTAGTATTATTTTTCTCAAATGGGGGGAGGGGGTGGGTTTATGTGAGTGTAATTCTTAATGTATTCCAATCTGTATTTTTATTATAGTGAAAAACGCTAATATTATAACGTTAATTTTATTCCGATAGACTGTTAGATTATTTTTAGGTAAGATTCATCGTTAAGTTGAGATAATCTATTGTTTAAGTAGGATTAAGTTAACCTTGTTATTTTGTTATTCAAAATCAGCATAATAACATATTTAATGATATCAATTTTTTTTACTGAAATTTAAAATAAATTCCATGTTCTTCCTAATCGTATCTCTGAATATGTGATGAATGCAGGGTGTTCTTATTTTATTTATTCCTCATCAAAACCTCTATGATTCGAATTCCGTCATTACGAAATAAAAATATTGATCAATATCAACATAAATAATTATTTCCACGGGAAACTCCTTATATGCGTGCCTCATGGTTACCTGACAACTCGTTCACAGATTTTCCGTAAACCGATGATGCGCTCCAGGCATTACGTATACGGCCATCTCTTTCTCACCCCGTCTGTTCACCATGATCTTGTTTACTATGCCATTACGTATGCGGCCATCTCTTTCACAGGCCGTCTGTTATCGGTGAAAAAATGGTCTGTGAAAGAGATGGCTGCATACGTAATGGCAGAGTAAACGAGATCATGGTGAACAGACGGGGTGAGAAAGAGATGGCCGTATACGTAATGCCTGGAGCGCATCATCGGTTTACGGAAAATCTGTGAACGAGTTGTCGTGTCACCGTGCCTCATAGATGCTAGAGAAAGGGGGAATTCAAAGGGGGATTCTTGTCATAATTCGCATATATCGTAATAAGATTACCTACGTGGAATAACACAATTTTTATTTTCTTTCTAACATTAAATTACAATTGATTTTGGAGTTTTGTATATTTTAATTTATTATTATTGATTATAGATTATTTATAATGAATCTGATATATGTACTGAAATAAATTAATATTGATACTGACTTTTTATTAAAGATATTGTCAATTGTTATAAAATATTTTTAGCGGGGGTATTTACACGGGGGATTCTTGTCCAGGGGGTTTTTGACCGGGGGTATTTTATTTTATTTTATTTTTATTTTTATTTTACATATATACCAGGAAGGCCTTACAGGTAAATCCCAATGCGCCTTCCTGGCCAATTACAAATACAAATGCAGCATTTTTATTATAAGTCGTTGAATTGCGAGACACTGAAAAAACTCGCAAATTAACGAGACATCTATGAATTGTACATAAATTTTTATTGTACATCAATCAAGTTTCAAATAGTGGTGACATAGTAGGTAGGAAGGATTTTTAGCCAATTTTTTTTCCGGGAACCGTTTCAACAATGAAATTAGAGAAAATTGGCAAACTCTGATAGGAAACGATCAACCTGGAGTCACAAATCCAGGTCTGACCAACAGCATACTCTGAAAAATTCATTTTCATTCAGGGATTGAACCCGGCACCTTCTTGACGCTAAGCAGAAGCTTAACGTCCGAGCTATGCTGCTGGCTATGTGTTCAGGGGGTACATGTCCTGATACCATGTCTCTCATGTTCCCACGTTACAATATCAATCAAATGGGGACTTACACTAAATTATCTTCCCTTCTTCAGCAACCAAATATTTAGAAAATATATTTTGGGCATATTCAGATACATTTTAGGTAGATGTATTTTATTTGATAAAATTTAACTAAAATTTAAAATTAATACATTATGCAAACATATTTATATCATCATATCAATTGTTAAGTTCTCGGAAGAAGACCCGCCCACAGAATTTAAATTTGAGAAACGCTCACCTAGACTATAATATCTCCGCCCTAATTACACGTGTCCCGAGTCGCGATTGCACACTAACATTCATTGTACGAATGCAACGCAACAATGCATCTCTCCACGACGCTATGCGATGGTATCATTACTATTACTATCCGGTGCGACGGTATCCTCGGGCCGGTCGTTATTGTATTAACTCGTACAATGTTTGTGCATCAATCGATAAACCACCGTGTGTGGCCAACAGACCATTGTTCTCCTTTGGTCCTCTATTCATCTACATGTTGCACATTATTATTATGTTATTCCAGTATGTATGTATCGAGTTGTTGGCGTGCTTTTAAGATATGCATAATTAACGAAAACTACGATGTCTACTCGCGCATTCGGTTACCTCCCTATCCTCCCACACATATGAATTTATATGTACTGTGCATAAATATTTTAAACTTTTGTTATGTGTTTTATTTATATATTTATGACCTTATGGATGATTTTATGTTGTGGGCTGTGTGCTTTCAATACATGGAATCGTTAGAAGTGAGATGTACATATGTACATATGTAGTTTTTTCAGCATTGTTGAGTATTTTATTTTTGTATTTTATTAAAGTCTCTATTTATCGATGTGTTGTGTTTTAAATTTAATGAACTATTCAAAATCGGAAATTTGCCGTGTAATGGTTGATATAAATTTGTCAGCTAATTGCCAAATGTTTGCCAGGTATTGGAAAGCTCGCACATATCTGAACATTTTATCGCGTTTATTAATGTGATTAATCGTCAATGTGTTTTAATATTACAAAATGGAGTTAAAATCCATGTACATATGTATGTATACTTACATATAATTAGTCAAAATGGCATCGATATGAAATAACGCCTGCAATACTGCAATATCATTCAAAACTCTAAAATAAATCACATTAAGTTCACAGACGTAAAAAAGCTAATTCGGAATAAAAGTATGTATGTATTTGTAGATGTCACAAATTTGATATGCTATCGAATTAGCGAGAAACTGAGGTGGAAGTTACCGATTTATTTGAATTGTAATAACAATTAAGATAGATAGATCGGAAAATTCGAATAGGAGACGGTTGATCTGTGTTTTTATAACCACAAGATCTTGCCAGCAGCGTATTTAGCCGGGACTTGAACCCCCGACCTCTCTACTGGTGTGCAATAGTTCTAACAGTACGCTGTACGCTGTGGCTATTTCATAATATGATACATATATAACCAGAAGCGTGGACTAGTGGTTAGCATATTATATTGTATTGTTAGCATATTATATTGCTTTAGAGTAGAGTGGTCACGGTTTGATTCCCACTAGTAGCTGCTGGCCAGACCTTGGTTTTTAACTCCAGGTCAATCGTTTCCTAATAGAGTTTGTTAAAATTTTTCTGATTTTAATTGAAACGGTTCCTGTGAATTGGAATCCTTTCCTATCTCTCTTGCAAATCTCAAATTATTCAGCGTCTTGAGGTTCGCCTATTTGTATAATAAAAATGTTGCGAGAAATTCTCCATATACGTTACCGTGGATGATGCTTGTATTGAATGTATTTATTGTATTGTATCTGTATTAGTACACTCGTCGCTTTGGAGCGATCTCTAGAGGTAGGACCGGAAGCGTGCCGTTTATTGTTCAATTGTTGTAAATGCTTTGTAAAAAAGGTTTGGCAAACCTTTAACAATGCATTTACAACATTTGAACAATAAACGGCCCCCTCAGGGTCCGGGCTTTAGACCGATTTCTAAAGGCGAGTGTACTTGTTCGATTTAAATAATGATATATGACTTTTGAGTTCGGTCTTTCGTGTCATGTGAGGAGGACGTGCTTCTGCGTTCCTCCCGCTATTACTCGCTTAAACCCGGCTATTGCACGAAATTTAACTTAACCATCTAATCACTTATTTTACTAATTGCATCCTAGTATAATTTAAGTGTAAAAATAAACAGCAAATCGGTCGTAAAAAGCGGTTTTATATCAGTTATTTCGAAAAATTTTGTGCTAATTTTTGTGTCAAATCGGTGTCAAACGAGATACATCTCCCTACCTGAATACAAAAAAAGGGTCCTTCGCCAGCCAAGTCGGTCCCACAGAAGCAATAAATCTTCCACATAATTGCTTCCAGCCAAAAATCTTTAACGAACTTTACTTAATAGAATAATAGCAAACAGAAACGGTGTTTCCCAACTGTCTATCAGTTCTTTTTCATATTTAAATTATATTAAAGTAATTCGTGTAATTTTATATACTTTACTAAAGTTATTATTAAAATATTAAATTGCAAACCGCACTCACATATATAAATCCGTTGTCTCCAAAGAGGCGTCTCACGATAAAGATCTGTAAAAAAGTAGTATAACAATTGCTAATCTATTATTATCATAACTAACTACTTTCACTTACAAAGTAACCCTGTTAAATGGCATGTAATAACTCATAAGTGATCCAAGTGATACCTAGGATGACTATATGTCAAAGCTGACCACAGAGAAGAGTTTATGGCGGTAAGAACTCACTCCTTGAATGGAAATCTCTCTCAAGTACCGCCTTTTTCTCAACACATCTTGGATAAATGCGAGAAAAATAATATCCAAACCTCCAACAAGGTAAGAGTGACGATGGATGATAGCTTAGCTAATAGAAACCTGTATTTAGCCACGTACAATGTAAGAACGTTATCGAGTGAAGGAAGTGTGCTTGCATTAGAGAATGAACTAGAAAGTATCAAATGGGATTTAGTAGGACTTAGCGAAGTAAGACGAAAACAGGAAAACCAAATAATCCTAAAAAGTGGTAACTGTCTCTACTGGAGAGGGCTACCAAATGGTAGAATAGGAGGAGTAGGGTTTCTTATCAATAAGAGAATAGAAAGAAATATTATAGAAATAAACGACATATCGGAACGTATATGCTATGTAGTATTAAGAATCTCGAGCAGGTACACTTGTCAAATCTTCCAAGTGTACGCCCCCACATCTAGCCACCCAGACGAGGAAATAGAAGACTTCTACGAAAAACTACAGGGCGCATACGATAATAGCCGCCACCACTTTAAAATAATCATGGGCGACTTTAACGCAAAAATAGGACAAAAGGCAAACACAGAAAGAGCAGTAGGCAATTTTGGTACCGGCCAAAGAAACGACAGAGGCGATCGCCTCATAGAATTCGCAGAACACAACAGGCTCTTCATCACTAATTCATTTTTCAGGAAAAACACCAACAATAAGTGGACTTGGGAGAGTCCTAAAGGAGACAGAAACGAGATCGATTTCATCCTAACAAATGCCCTGCACTCCGTTAAAGACGTTAGTGTTTTAAGTAAAGTAGATATAGGCAGCGATCACAGATTAGTCCGTGCCAAGATGGCCATTAATATAAATTGCGAACGTAGGAAATTAATAAAAGGATGCAGTAACTCTCCAGATTTCGCTCAACTAAGGTCTAGGAAAAAGGAATTCGAACTCGAACTTGGAAATCGATACGGGAAATTAAACCCAGAAGCAGACATCGAGGAATTGAACACTGTAATTAGTTCGGTTCTAACCTCAACAGGTAAGAAATTAGGTGGTTTCAGGAAACAGATTAAATTAAGCAAAATTTCAGCGGAAACAAAAAACCTAATTAAGCATAAAAGGAATTTAGATAGGGATAATAATAAGCAAGAATACAATCTAGTAAATAAGGAAATTAAGAAGAGAATAGTCAGGGATGTCAGGGATTTTAACAGCAAGCTAATAGAAAATACCATTAAGAATAACCGTAGCCTGAAAAAGTGCAAACAGGATCTTTTCTTAGGCAAAAACCAAATGATCGCAATCAGATCAGAGAGCGGAGTAATAATTAGGAATAGAGAAGAAATCATAGACAGAGTTTACACGTTCTATGCAAAACTATACGAGAACGACAACGGCCAATTCCCCACTCTGGAATCGACACACGGCCAAAGGGTTCCTGCAGTATTGCCTAGCGAAGTAGAGGCCGCGCTAAAAACTGCAAAGAATGGTAAAACCCCAGGGGAAGATAATATTCCCATCGACTTACTAAAATGTGGCGGCCCCCCCCTAATTAATATCTTAGCTAGGCTTTTCAGCAAATGCATCCAGAACCAAGCTATACCAGAAGGATGGAATAACGCAACTATCATTTTAATACACAAAAAAGGCGACAAAAGCGATATCAAGAACTACCGACCCATTAGTCTACTTTCAGCGGTCTACAAGCTCTTCACGAAGGTTATTACAGAAAGGCTGAAGAATATCCTCGACGAGAACCAACCTATAGAGCAGGCAGGGTTTAGGGCAAATTTCAGCACAATGGACCACCTCCAAGTAGTTGGCGAACTAATCGAGCGCGCCAACGAATATCAACGGCCACTGTGCCTAGGTTTCGTCGATTATGAGAAAGCCTTCGATACAGTTAGTCATAATGCAGTACTTAACGCTCTAAAAACACAGGGAGTGCCGGAACCCTATGTGGGACTGTTAGCTACAATATATAAGAATGCCACAGCTTCAGTTAAAATTTTTTCAGGTACAGATAGATTTAGCATAGGAAAAGGAGTAAGACAAGGAGATACAATCTCGCCCAAGTTATTCAATGCGGTGCTTGAGGGAGTTTTCAGGAAATTGGATTGGGATACAGCCGGAGTAAGCATCAATGGTCGCTTTTTGAGTCACCTTCGGTTCGCAGACGATATAGTTTTAGTAGCTCGTGATTCAGCTGACCTACTTATCAGACTAACACAGCTGGACAGGGAAAGTAGAAAAGTAGGATTAAAAATTAACGTAGATAAGACTAAACTAATGTTCAATAGTTATTGCATGCCTGATAGCATCCCCTTAGATGATAAACCAGTAGAAGTAGTAAATAATTATTTATATTTAGGTCAAATAATTGACATGTCTGGTAGTAAAAATGAAGAGATAAAGAGACGTATGAAATTGGGGTGGAGTGCATTTGGACGGATGAATGCTGTTTTTAAATCAAAAATGCCACTCTGCCTGAAGAAAAGGATCTTTGATCAATGCGTTTTGCCAGTGATGACGTATGGATGTGAAACTTGGACACTGAACGCCAAGATGCAAAATAAAATCCAATGCACTCAAAGAAGTATGGAACGCTGTATGCTTGGCATAACGAGGAAAGACAGGAAGCGGAACACGTGGGTGAGAAATATGACAAGGGTAGTGGACATAGTGGATAGAGTGAAGAGATTGAAATGGCAATGGGCGGGTCACGTAGCTAGGAGGATGGACGAAAGGTGGACAAAAGAAGTGCTTGAATGGTACCCGAGAGAAGGCAAAAGAGTAAAAGGAAGACCGCAAGGAAGATGGGTGAACGAAATTAGGAAAATGTGCGGAATGAGATGGATGAGTGTTGCGCAAAACAGAGACGAGTGGAAGCGTGTTGGAGAGGCCTTCATCCAGCAGTGGATGGCGAATGGCTGTAAATGATGATGATGATGATATGACTTTTATGAAAAAATATGTATATGTCAACGCATTTCATATAATTCGTTGACATGCAAGTATATATTTTATTTATGTAATAACCTGGAATGCTTTTAGCAAGTAGTTGAAAAATTCGTGACCACCATAAAAGTATGCATTTTTCCATATTACATATGTGCATACACATGCTACTCGGTTATTTCCTGTATTATACATAAATAGAACAATACATTTATTACACTAGCTTGATTTGTATCACAATACTTGCTCTATATTTTCGATTCAATAGAGGTGACAACGTTACGCTTGGCAAAATTCATTTATTTAAATAAAACATGATAAACTAAGCATATTTTTCCAATTGATAAGTCTAGGCTTTATTGTTTTTTTTTATCATTCTGAATATACATTGAAAAATGTCAAAGCTGCCGATGTGGTTTTTTTCTTTAGAAATTCAATCGGAAATCCCATAAACGTCATCGTCATATCAAACGGGAACGACTTGATCGACGATCGTCTTTTTGCTTTCTCCCGGAGCGTTTTCCTTCCATGTTTTTTTCTTCCATTCCCCGCTTGCCCCGCAGTTAATCGCTTTTCATTCTCATGGAAATCATCGTCTCGTCGACAGACGGCACAACTTCTATTTCCACTTTTATTGCCGGTCGGTCGTAACGCAAAACCTTAATTAATTTGCCAAGCGTTATTGGCTTCGCTTCGACCTGTCGATTTGTTCCGTCGAATGAACGCTAATGCAATCACAACAATAATACATTTATTACTGCGCAGCCTTTCTTTTTATTTCTTTAATCCTTTCATAATTGTGCACACCATTGTGTTATGGTCTTTCTTCAGCTTTATGCCCGAACGAAGCGATACTGCATCGAAATTGGATATTCGTTCCGAAGCTTAAATATTCATCGTTTAATTGCACATATTGTATTATACATCGCTTATGTACATTATATATGTATGTATGTATGTATATATATATATATATATATATATATATATATATATATATATATATATATATATATATATATATATACACATACATAAAATAAACGTTAAATTACATTGAAATTCTAGCGCTTAAATTGCTCGAACTGAACAAACTTGAAAACGTTGTGGAATTCAGCGCTAGAACTATGGTAATTAAGCACGCTATGGATTTTAACTTTTAACGTTTCGAAATACTTTTCATAAAGAATGCAATTTTGCCGTGTGCACTAACTATGTCGTTTAATATTTTTATGTTTTATAATTTAAAATTTTCAGCTAATTTTAATTAGCACTTTGTACATATACATATGTATATGAGTCATGTACTTAAAATTCAATCCCGAAATTCTTCTTGAATTATGCTATTATGGTCATAAGATTTTGCTGATTACATTTAATGAATTTATTATAATTTTAATTTAAAAATCGTTTATTTTTCTTAATTTCCTTTCCAATTATTTTAAAACGCAATGGGAAACCACTAAAAAAATTAATTCCTAAAATATACGATAGCAGACTTTTTTTAAAATGTCTGTTTTATTCAATTAACATGCAACCGTGGAGCAGTGGTATTTAATCAGTGAGCAAACCAAAAGTATTTTAAAAGATTATAGAAGTTCGTTTACGATAAATTTAACCTAGATATAAAATTACCTCTATCATTTATATTATTGCCACTTTTAATTAAAAAAAAATAATAGTATCTTCGTCGACAGATTGTCTTATCTAAAAACCCAGATCTTCGGTGTAAGTATTGTGATAAAAGAATTCCGAAACTGAACGATACAGTCCTCTTTAAAACCAGCAACATAAGTACATAATGTATGTGTATTTTTCTTTTATATTTCATTTTAATTTTTTTTCTTTTTCTTTCTCTATTTCCAACATGTAAAATGGTCAATTTTTTCTTGACCGTAAAATAAAATAAAATAAAAATAAAATAAAATAAAAATATGAAGTTCATTGATTAACCAAGGCGTCATGGGTTCAATCTCTTGCCCATAGTTGCTGGTCAGACATTGGATATATGAGCCGTTATAATAATATATAACGTTATATATATATATATATATATATATATATATATATATATATATATATATATATATATATATATATATATATATATATATACATATATATATATATATATATATATATATATATATATATATATATATATATATATATATATATATATATATATATATATATATATATATATATATATATATATATATATATGTATATATATGATGAAGCTTACCCATTACTAATTTTAAGAAACCAATATTAATTTTGACGCATAAAATTAATCAATCATGAGCTTTTTGTTTTTATGGACATCAATCATTGGTTGTAAACAACTGAGATAGAGGGGAAATGTAAGTCCGTACGATTAAACTCAACCCTACCTGCTTACTTTCGATTAAAAGCGGCGAGGGCACGCTTGAACAGCCCTGTCACGGAAGAATGCAACCGATTGATTGTGCTTTAATTAAAAAGGCTTGTTTATGGATCGCGATGATTGCGGCGTGACGTGTCAATTTATTTTATTAATGCCGAGTCGATTAAAAGGTGACGATTACCATAAAATAATTACGCGAGACAGACGCTTTCAACTCGGACAGTTTGTATAGTCTGCGTCGTACGCCACTGGCACCATTGCATACATATACACAAACTGCATCATTAAGTTTCGTTCTTATGATTATTGTGACAGTTAAATCTTATACATATTTACGTTGGATGTTCGATTAAACTTTCTTCATGTTGATCTTTCATAATCAAATTCCATTTTTACTCTTATAGTATACGATTTTAGCTTGATGACTTGAAATATAGTACATGTATATGTACTATTTTTAGTATGTAATATATTTGGGTCAAATACTAGGCATGTCCGGTAAAGAAGAAGAAATAAAGAGACGCATGAAATAAGGATGGATGCATTTGGACGAATGAATGTTGGTTTTAAATCAAAAATGCTACTCTGCCCGAAAAAAAGATCTTCGATCAATGCGTTTTGCCAGTAATAACGAATGGATGTGAAACTTGGACATTGAACGCCAAGATGCTACACAAAGTCCAATGCACTCAAAGAAGTATGGAACGCTGTATGCTTAGCATAACGAGGAAAGACGTGGGTGAGAAGTATGACAAGGGTAGTGGACATAGTGGATAGTGTAAAGATATTGAAATGGCAATGAACAAGCCACGTGACTAGAATGGACGAAAGTTGGACAAAAGAAGTGCTAGAACGGCATCCGAGAGAATGTAAAAGGGTAAAAGGAAGACCGCAGGGAAGATGAGTAGACGAAATTAGAAAAATGTGTGCGGTGAGATGGATGAGAGTTGAGCAAAACAGAGACGAGCGGAAGCGTGTTGGAGAGGCTTTCATCCAGCAGTGGAGGGTGAGTGGCATATCTTGAAATTAGACAATGGCATATCTTGAAGGATTATACGAAATATTTATTTGATTCTTAAATGCTTTTTATTATAAATAAAATAGGTTCAGTTTAAATCTTATACCTACATATTTTAATAGCTACTGATCCACTGATGAGTTTCTATTGCACAATTTTATTTATTTTTTGTTAGTAATTATAGTATTGTATTATTCTTATGTTAATGTACAGCATAATAGGAAAAAGAGCTCAAAAACCTATTTACAATTCTTATAAATACTCATAATACAGACTCTCTTTAGAGTCTTAATACAGACTCTCTTTAGAGTCTTAATACAGACTCTCTTTAGATTGTTGACTTTAGTCAACAATCTACATAAAGCAGATTGTGTTAAGGTAATCTGTGTTTATACCCGAAGAGTATAGACATTTTAATCACCGAGACTCTATTAAGCGTGTTAGTATGGTTATAAGTGATTCTGTCATAGGATCTTCTAGTTAGTTTGTTAGTAATATCTGTGACTAACGGAATATTATTTATGATATGAAGTTTTTTCAGGTTAGTATACATTGGTGTGCTATAAATTATTTTTAGAGATTAGTTTTGAATTATTTGGAGCTTGGAAAGATAAGAATTGGAGGCGTTATTCCATCAGGTTCAGCATATGTAGGTTAACATTGGTAATAGTGCGCGATATAATTTTATTTTATTTTGAGTTGATAAAAAACTATGGCGATTGAATATTGGGTATATTGAGGATAAACCACGTATCGCCTTGCATTTCGATGCCTCAATGAGAAGGGGTATAGGGAAAATCATATTTATATGTTGGTTTATTTAGACAAATGTTTTTTATTTTATATTTTTCTCATGATGCTATTACGGGCTGCTCCTGAGCGACATCTATGGTAGTAAGCTTATACGTATGTGTATAAATATATAGATTAAAAATTTTTGAAATCAAATTTCAATAATGGTGACATATTGGGTAAGATGGTTTTGCTAATTTGATGAGGAATCGTTTTAACAATGAAATCAGATAAATTGGCAAACTCTAATAGAAAATGATCTCTTGGAGTCACAAATATTCAAGTCTAACCGGCAGTAATTTTTTTAATATAAAACGACAAAAAATAATCATCTTGTATTGAAATTATTTAAAACTTACTAAGAATAGATACATTATTCAAGCGTACTATGATAAATTTAATTTGATATTTTTGATAAATTTCGTCAATTAAAAATTCCAAATGTTTGTCGGCCTAATGTCCGTTCGACCAAGCGTCAGTCGGCCGTCGGCCTAAGTGTCCGTCAGTCAAGTGTCCATTCGGCCAATATTCTGTCAACTAATGGAAGTATGTTGGAGAAGTTTTCACCGCAGTGGATGATACATAAATTATATTGATAATTATATTTCAAACTAAAATAATAGTAATTAACATAATTATAATATACATAGATAAGGACAAACATTAAATTGTGCGATTTATTGATGACCATGAAGGGCAACACTACTATATACTACATTCATACATAAGCACATATACAAGTATGTATTCATAATATTCATTATAAATATTACCTTGGCCAAATAAGGCACAACCAATCATATTGTCAAACTTAAAATATTTAATAAATTTTACGAACATTGTGCAGTTGCACTCCGCTGAACTTCTCACACATGTCTATATATGTATGTATGTACGTGCGATTAATTACCGTGTGATGCAATATTATAGTCCAAACATTAATTATTATTCGACGTGGAATAATAACGTTTGATTATGCACTGTGTGCACTTTTAATGTAGCTATTGAAGGCGCAGGTATAATAATTAAATACTGTAATATTACACGTTTAAATTAATTGACGTGTGTCATTTCGCGCGGTCACCTTGTGAAATTAATCGAAAAACAGGTTCGTAAAAAATAATTGGTATACAAATAGTGTATTCCAAGTATCACTACCATTCGGGCTTAATTAACATTGTAGGTACTTAAGACATCAGGAATATATGTATATTAAAACGGCAATTAGGGTCATTATTTTGTTATGAAATTAATAAATTTTAGAATCACTTGAAAATGTAATTTGTAGGGTCTATTCTGAAAAATCTTCAGTCAATTCGAGTAATTATTTGTTTTAAATTACCGAATTTTGTATGACACATGTACATTAAATTTTATATGATATAATATATAGTTTTTTATATTTGAATTATGAAAACTATATGTAATATTCTTATAAAAAAAATTGAAATATGCGTAATTGTCTAGAAAACATTTTTTTAATAGAAAATGTACTAAAAAAAAATAGCCAATTTGATAGAGAAACTGTCAACAATGAAATCAGATAAATTGGCAAATTCTAGTAGAAATGATCCACTTGGAGTCACAAATATCCAAGTCTGACCAGCAGCATTAAAGATTAGCACGGGATCAAACTCGGAAACCTCTCGGTTCTAACATAAACGTAACCACAGAGCCATGCTGCTGGCTCGATTAATAATGAATTAATATCCAATCTTTTTTTATTCATTTAAACCGAGCGAGTTTTTTAAGAGGGCGCTAGTTACGCCATTGCGCCAAAATACGAAAATTCTTCATAGCGGGGCCGGTTTTCCATTTCAACACGTGAAAAAAGCCTCCTAATTAACACATTCTGTGCACACGGTAGATTGGTCGAGTTTTACAACACAAATTCGCGGAAAGCTCACCATCGCATAGCCAGAATGTGTCGGAATGCACCGGAACGGTAAGCTGGTGCACACATCACGCATGCGCACTCATCACGCCACATACGAAACGACTAATGTTTTAATAATGCACCAATTACCCGTGTTGAAATATTTTACTGTACAACGAAAGCGATATGGTCGCGAAGTGCAACAATGGGAATGCAATGGCTAAAACGGCTCATTGTTTGTTGTTGTTGTTGCTCGCAACTGATACAATACGCACATGCTTACTCACGCTAAGTCTGGTCCACACCGGCTGACTCTCATAATACTAATTTATTATTATAAGCATTAAATAAATCCCCTGATTAAGAAAAATTGATACATTAAAACTAAGCATTTTATTTGATATTAAATGTTTCAATCCAAATAAAAAAATTACTTTACGAAAAATTACAAAAAGGTGGAACTGACATTTTTGGTCGACTTAAAATTTTGAAAAATATATTCACGACGTTTCACTAACTGATATTATGTTTTAATGTCATAGGATTTACGATTCCATTCATCTCTAAAATACATACATACATACCCACATTAAAAAAAAAGTAATAATCAGTACAAAAATCAGTAAAATTTTCTAACGATCGTAATACTTAATCGATTGATCATACCTACATATGTAAATAGACAGACAAATTTGAGTTCATGAAACTAGTATTATTGTGCAAGCTTTAGGCTTAATTAAATATGCTATGAATAATTTGACGAACTCTACTTTGAGTTCTATAAATCTAGGAATATTTGACATTTGTTGCATTGTTACTGATTTTACTTTCATCGATTGTCAAATTATAGGAAAATAATGCAACACTTTTCAGATGCATTCAATAGTGAAATGACATTGGAAATAGAAAAGGTCTCGCACTATTAGGTAGGTTTCAGTTTCGGTCTCCTTTGAAGGTCAACGCTTAGAAAAGACTTCTTTCGAATAAAGTTGCTTCTAATTATAACACTTATCGCACTGTGATGGATAGTGAGCGACCAGGACTTATATTTTATTTTATTTCATCAAATATACTGAATGCAGTCTTCATATTTTATGTATTCTTTATCAAAACTTCTATGATTCGAATAATGTCATTAGGAAATAAAAACATTGATCGATATCAATATAAATAATTATTTTCGCGGGAAACCCGTTATAAATGTGCCTCGCAGATGCGAGAGAGAAGCGGAATTCAGTACGCGCCGCGCTCAGTGGTCAATGTGAAAATTAAATCTGCCTTGGAATGACGGCTCTGCTTCAGCCACCATTTATTTTTTATTTTTTGCACTTATTTTACATTATTCGACGTTTAAGAGGGCTGGACCCCAGCGCCTTGTCCACACAAATGTATTAGACTTCTCCCTTCCTCAATTATGACACTAGAGAAATTATTTTTTAATATTCTATGGATATCTACCATAGGCATGTTTCTACTATAAATATATATATATATATATATATATATATATATATATATTTATTTTTTTTTTTTTTTTTTTTTTTTTGATTAATTGATTGAGAAACATGCCTATGGTGGATATAAATACCACACTAAAAATAATTTCTCTAAGGAAATAAACATTTTTAACTGGACCAGTCAGCACCGTGACTAGCGGATTATATTAGCACAGTAGGGCAATTGATAACCAACGTATTAATACTATGTATATGTATATAGATAGTTCGAGTGGAGATTAAGTTTGGTGTGATAGTAGGGCCAGATCACTTATGTATAGATATATGTATATAAATAAAAGTACTCATAATATACATATGTACTGTTTAAAAAGGAGCAACTTTTTGTGATGCATTTCAAATGATTTTGAAAATAGTTTAAAGAAGTTGTGATGGTAAGAATGACTCTGAATATGCTATATATATTTACCAGATACGATACTTTTTTTTACCAAAAAGGCAGCAACAGCTTTTAATGTGATAAAAATTGCAAAAAGATCATATTAAAAAGTTCTCACAAATAATATGAAAATGAAGTCATGTATGTATAAAAAAGTGGCATGTTTCTGAAATCAGTTACATATAGGCACAAGTATTGAATTTGTTTGTATATGTATACCGGTCTTTATACGTACATACACGTGTAGCATACATGGCAATCATGGAAATATGCGAGTATAATTGTCGGAGAGCACTTGATATTATGGCGTTTCGTGTCTACGAGCCGATACTCCTAATTAAACATGAGCACTTACTGTTGCCAACAGTGCGTATGTGTGCACGTGCAAACAATGCAACCGAACAATCCCCTGCAGTCTGTAATTGTTTGTAATTGGACAGTTTATAGAAGTATCCATGTAACATCCATATTGAAAAGTATTATGTATATGCCTTGTGATACGCACAATGGCTAGTTTAATGCATTGATGGAAGTCAATAGTTACAAATGTATAAAATATGGCTTGCATTAAAAGCTCGTCGTTTGTGGAAATTCCAATTTGAATGAGCTGACAAAAATTATACATTAGTTGCATTATCTAATATATAATTTGAAAAGAGACTTTGCATATATGTAACCTTGGTTGGTTGGTTCGTAGACAACACATTTGATTTATTTTTGTTTTTGATACAAAGGATTCGAAGTCCCGGGGGTGAAGGCGCCGGATTCGGGTATACATATAATTTCGAATGAGACTTAGTATATATGTTTGTTTGTTCGTGACAGTCAATTTAATAAAAAAAAAACAAATGAGTATTCAAATAAATTCAATAAAATTTTTACTATTAGATTATTCATGTTTAAGCGGTTTAATTACAAATACCGAGCGAAGCCGGGTAAAACCACTAGTTTATATGTATATACCTATGACATTATTCACCTGACATTTATTTTTTTATTTATCAGTATGTAGTGGAAAAAAATGTTAGCCTATTACCGGTAAATGAAGTTTGATGGTAAATTGAAATCCCTAAAAATCGAATAGTTAGGGTGCAGACACACAGAGTGTTGGCACGTGTTTTTTATAGATAGTTTTGAACATGCATAAAAATTCAATCACGATCCTTGGCAAAACTCACCCTCTAGTGTGTTTTTGGTGATATTTTATCTTTGTATTGACATATTTGACTGTGATCTATAACGGGTATTTCCATATTTGAAAAAATGTAGGAGAAACTTGTCGAAATAACAAGATCGTATTGATTAACATTGACATTAAATTGACATAAACGTCTATCAAAGGTGGAGTCTACCTAGGTGTGCCTTTCAGTGTGTTCTTAACATTAAAGTACAGACACACACTTTTCACGTGCATAAAAACGTTAGTAGGCCTAACGTGATCCTTGGCGAAACTCATCCCTTGGATTATTTTCGGTGATATTTTGTATTTGTATTGACATAGGTTTGACAGTGATCGATAACGTCGATTCCCATATTTTAAAAAATGTAGAAGGAACTTTTCGAAATAAAAATATCGTTCTAATTAATATTGACATGAAGACACGCCCATTACAGCTGGAGTCTACCTAGGCGTGCCTTTTGTGTGTGATCTTACTATTATTGCTCGATTCCGGTTGGGATATGAACCCTTGACATGTCTACCGGTAAAAAATGGCTTAACCAGTGAGCTACGCTGTGATTGTAGGTTGTTTGACAACGGAAAATATGTTGGTAGTACAAATAAGTAGTTTTTTTTATATTGTTGAATCTTTATATCGTTTTGTGAGCTTAACTTCAACGATGTATATGTACATAAATACCTAAAAACCATTTCTTGTTGATTTTTCGCTCAATATATTCCATTTTTTCTATGCTATCTACATAAATATGTAACATGTTTATTTAAAAGCCAATAGGAAAATGCGACTTCCTGTAGTGGAAAATGTAATCAACTTTGAAAGCTTTTATCAATGTTACAAATATTAACGTTTTATCGTCTACGAACAACGTCTTAAGAAAATTATAAATTAAATAATAATACAGTGTAGTTTCTTTGTTAGTGAATTTCCGCATTAAGTAATTATTCGAATTTTAACAATAACAAAAATTTAAATAATACATAACGAGACGCAATACCTTGAACGATATGTATATTACTATAATATAATATAATTTGTATAATAATAATAATAGTAAGTAAATAATTCTCCAAATTATCTTGTTGTTGTGTGCGCAATTGAAAAGCTAATTTCGCATTTTGTGCATATCTAATTTTCGAATCGGGTCTAATTAGACCAAAAACACACAGAGCTCGCCTTTAAAGCCGAACTTTCAATCGCCACGTTCACGCGTTATTATTATTTATATTATATTGTTATTAAATATTTGCAATGCTCTGTTTAAATCACACGGCTCGTTACGCGCTCGACGCAGCGTTTCTCAATTTACGTTCAGAACAATTTTTTACTATATTGGAGTCAATTATATTATAAACATTATACCATGTGTACATATGTATACACTGTGAGCATATTAGAATGGAAAATTATAGAGATTTTTTTAACACGATTGAACATTGTGTGTTATTCCATTATTTATTTATTAACATATTTAGTCGAAAGATTTCATAAATACATTCAAAAATATAAATGGGTGTAAAAATAATATTAAAGCAGAATTCAATATATGAGCCGGTATATTTGAAAGTGAAAATCCACTTTTCTTCATTTCGAGAAATATTTTCAAAACCTTAATTTTAATGTTTTGCGTTTGAAAATATTTAAAAAATACTGTTGGCCTGTAATACGTTTAATCCGATTCTAGACGTATCGAATTAAAATAAGTGATAATAATTTGTGAATAATTCAAACAGAAATAGTGTTTTTGGAATTAAAAATTGTACTTTTGTCACTTTCAAATATAATGGCTCGTATGAATGTATTTATGTATATGGAAAATTCAATCCAGATCTGTATATTTACTCGTCTTATGCATCACATATTGGTGCATCTTTGCGACCGTAAACACGGAATAAGAACTTAGTTCTCTTCCCAAACTACACAAGCACGTTTTTAAGACGCTTCCCTTTCCCAGTCCTTGTCTTAAGACGGTTTTATATACACATATAATATTATTCAATAATTCAAAATTTCATACATACTCAATATGGAACTTGTATTACAATTCGTTGCATATAATATGAATATAATAGAAAAATAAGCGATGAGAAGAAAAATCTATTTAAATTTATAATTATGTTTATTAAGAAATTAAATTCTGTTCCCTCATACAAACGTTCAGAATTTACGTGCTTATCCATTTACAGATAAATCATAAAATTCAAATTGACATAGACTAGCTCTGAATCTCGATTTCTATTGGTCTATGACTTTAGGCTATAAATATCTAGCATATCATAATACGGCACCCCATCATAAGCGCGCCGACAAAAGTGTGCAAAACAAAACTATAAAATAATGAAAAAATTAAGCTTTTTCACTTTAATTGATTTCGCAAGACTGTTAATCGACAAAAAATTACTAAAACTGCCATTTATAGTTTTTAAATTTTAGTTTTAAACGCCAGAATTAATATGTAAAAATTTCAAACTTGAGGATAAAGGATAATCTATGTACATATATATTGCAAAATTGAGAAAAAATAAATGAAATAAAATAAAATACGAATAGATTTTAATGACTAAATGACTAAAAATAGTTGGCTTTTTCTTTCCGAACAACCTTTTGTTTCTGGTTTTTTTCACATGAGTATGTTTTACTTGCAAAATACTTTTTGAATTAAAATATATAGGGATAAATACTAGTTGACTTCGTTAAATATTTGCGTGCTTATGTCGACGCAATAATCTCGGCCCGCTTATGTTGGAACTCCCATAATTTAGTCATTCAACATCCATTGCTGGATGAAGGCTTATCTTTTGAGGTTTGTTAGTTTTGAGCAAAACTTACCCCTCTTACCCCACACAACTACATATCTTAATTTCCACCCTTTTATATTTTCTCGGGTATCATTCCAATACTTTTTTGTCTACACTGCGTATGTACATTTTTATAGCTATGTGATCCAATTATTGCCATTTATTTTTTCCTCTATATCAGCTACTCTACTTTCATTTCCATACTTCTTTGAGTGCATTGGCTTAATTTCTGCATCCATCATGTAATCACTGGCTAAGTATATTATTTGTCATTATCTTCAGACCATCAAGCATGCACAATACAAATCTTTAAATACAATATTTCTCAAAATGTCTTATCTGATCAATAATAATCGTATATTTTCTTTCCGCTACTAAGCTAAGCAAAATGAAGTATAATACATATATGTATGTACATACGTTTCACTGGTTATTTTTTTCCGATTTTATGCATATACGATCCGAAAGCGCCATCATCATCATCGAGGTCCTTCACTCCAGGACAAGTCCCATTGACGGAGGACGGGTCTGTCTGGCAGGAATTAATCTCGGACGTTGTGTCCATCGTCAAACCAGTCGGCTGACGAGGGGTCATTTTTATAATTCGACCCGCTCACGTTCGGTGAATGCGGAAAATTGTCGAGCACAAAAGTGCATGGATTGAATGGGCCGTCATCAGTCGCGGGCCCGTTTTTCTTGCAACTGCAGCGGACACGGTTTGTTGCACCGCAATTTGCATCACAATCGCGGTAATGGCTCGCAACGTGCGTGGACCCAAATCAGCGGCCGTCAACCTGTAAACCACCATCAAACCCTAAATAAACAAAAAAAAAACCAGTGACTTGATTGAAGCGACATTCAAATCGCACTTGTAATGCTTCGGTGGTGGAGTTTCGTGAAAAAATATTGTGATGTTGTATATAATTATTTAAATGTGGTACATGTTAGTTTTTTTTTCATTTTCCCAATATTTAAACGAAATAAAAATTAGCATCGGATTAAAATATAATGGGCAATCTAGATCGTAAAAACTTAATTATTATCTGTGTTGAATTTTTTCATTGCTGTGCACGAGCAGTTAGCGGAAATTAATGGTTTATTTTTTGAAATTTAAATATTATATGATTTTCCATTACTTTTTTTTATTTTGAAACGTGTGATGTTTATTTTTAATAAATTTTGTTGGTAATAATGATTGAATCTACCCAAATATCATATTTGAGATGATTTTATCCAACATATTCAAGATATTTTTTTCATACATATGAATATGTACATTGAACATGAATATGATGAAAATATTAATCGTAAGTAATACTTCTTTTTATTAAAAAAGTGATTTTACCATACTTTATTTAGTTGGAAAAACATAAAGAGAACACAATATAAAGAAAAGTTTTATTTAAAAAAATGTATTAAATGGAAGAACATTAATATATTATAGTAATATAATATAATAAAATAATTCTAATTTCAGTATTCTAATGTGTTAATTGTAGTATATTGCATGTTAAAGTCTAAGTGAACATGTCGTTCGTTCCTGAACACAATTACATACTAGTTTTTTCATATACGAACCAATCTGGCCAGTTATAGTGTACACAAAAAACAAATTTACCAACTAACTAGTTTCTTATTGCATAAACTATTAGGCAAAAGTATTTTCAATGGTTTTTCCGATACTCATGTATGTATGTATGTATGTACATGTATGTATGTATGTAAGTACACCCTGGGTTTTGATATTTTTTAAATCAGTGGCAACTGCCGTTTCCATAGGATTTCCCACTTTAAACACTTAAAAAACTTTGTGAATATTTTTTACTGTTATAACAAACTAAAACTCATTGTTATGAATGAACAAACTAATATGTTCATGAACGAACCGAAGCACATGCACTGTAACATATATGTACATTATATAATATAATATATATATTTATCTAAAATATTATATATGTTACAGCGTTTACATAATTGCTGTGAAAGTATATATATGTTCATTCACTGCCGTTTTAGGGAATTCATATTCCGAATACTTTACATTTACTTCCAATACCTCTATTAATACTGCGTCTTCTAATTCTACCTCTTATTCTTCAATTTTAAAATGTTTAATTTCATCAAAAGGCAAATTTGATGATGTTACAAATTCATATGGGGATCGTTTGGTTGCCGAATGGAATGCCCAATTTTTTTATAAATAGAAAAGTTCTCAGTCATTTCTTCCAATTGGTGCTGTAATGATCTAGCATCTACATAAGTTGACAGCATGTTTTATATGTCCTGATTTGTGCGATATGCTTTCACTGACTGGATTGGTGAAAATCTACTTCTACTAGTTAAAGTATACTTTGTTCGGAGAATACAGATTCAATGTAACATACATATGTATATGTACACAAACAACTAAAAGTATGTAGCCCCGGTTTATTTAATTATTTGTGCATTTAGCCAGCAGCATAACTCGGTCGTTAAGCTTCTGCCTAACACCGAAAGGCGCCGGGTTCGATCCCGTGAGCTGACCTCGATTGAAAAATAATTTTTCTGAGTATATCTGTAGTGCTGTTGGTCATACCTGAATATTTGTGACTCCAGGTCGATTGTTTCCTATCAGAGTTTACCAATTTTCTCTGATTTCATTGTTGAAACGGTTCCCGATTAAAAAATGGCTAAAATCCTACAATTCATAGATGTCTCGTTAATTTGCGAGTTTTCGGTGTCTCGTAATTCAGCAACTTGTATACTAAAAATGCTGTATTGTTTGTAACTGGCCAGGAAAGCGCATTGGGGTTTACCTGTAAGGCCTTCCTGGTATAAAATGTACTAAATGTAATGTAATAATTTAACACGCGGGAAATGTATTGAAATTTTGAATTATCGAGGTTTTACTTAAGTTTACTTTTTAATTTGGTATAATGGCAATTTACAAAGTACTACATTTTGCACTACATAGTTCACAGGCAATTGAGCGATTTCACGATATATTTCATTATGCGATAAAAATGATTTGGTTCTGTCCAAAAACATGTACATATGTAAAACTTGGCAGAGATCCATATCTTCATATCCAAGTGCTTTATGAGATGTGATGAATCACAGAGAGTTAATGTGTAAAGTTTTGACCTGAAAAATATATGAAAAAAAAATGTTTTAGAAGCAGTAAAAAGAGCTGCATTCAAATCATAGATGGATGTGGACAAAAGTGTTTAAATATTGAGAAGCTTTTTACAGTCGCCTCAATGTCCATTATGCGGCAAAAACAAAAGCTCTCGCTGGCAATGCTAAAAAGCTACGCGCTTAAAAGCTCGCATCGTTACGCCAGATTTCGAACCGCCGACAAAATATTATAAACGTGCAAGCGAATTAGCGTCAATTCGAGGAATTCGTCGAATTATTATCACTATTAATATAATATTATACTGTTATTATTATGATAATGTATTCAGGCTGCGATGGCCGCGTCGGTGCCAGTGGCGGCGCACTAAATCGTCATTTGAGTCGTCGACAGCGAGACAGGGCGGCCCATAAACCGACGCAACTAATGTGGCGGCAGGTGGTGTGGCCCATCGCCGACAAATTACAATTTTGTAATTATCGCGTGTGCCGGATTAAACGGTCCAATCCGGTTATGGGTTGAACGCGTTACACGCCACTGCACTCGTCCTCCTGGCCATCCTTTACAGAAACGCTCAAATGCGTACACGTGTGTAATCAAAAACATAATAGTCATTGAGATGGGTGCTCAAGAAAAAAAATCTGGTGTAATCAAAACCAATACTTTATGTCTGGAATGAGTTGATGCATTCTTAATGTGCTTATGCATTTCGACATTCCGCAGTATGGAGTGCGCTCGTTATGACTTACTACACTACTTCCTCTCTGTCCCTTCACATTTCGTATGTCCGTAGCAGTTTTAATTTATGCCGTTCGAAAGTAGAGGTAAAATTGATAAAAATATTAATAAAAGCAGTGACATTTGCCGGCTGCATAAAATTACGAAAATCTAATCTATCATATACATAATTATCATACGTAATTCAGTTATAAATTAGTTGTGCGTTAAATGAAGGTATATTTCAAAACCTTGTTATGTTTTTAAAATATTTTTTATCTAGTCCAAAACCGTGTCAAGAATTTTAAATAAAAAAATTAATTTATTAAATTTTTTTAATCGAATATGTACACTCGCCTTTACAGATTGCTCCAAAGCGACGAGTGTACTAATACAGATACACGCATTTATACAATGCGAATTCATAAAAAAACATCATCCACAGGGGAGAATATATTGAGAAATTTTTGCATTTTATTATAGAAATTGGCGAACCTTAAGACGCTGAATAATTTGAGGTTTGTAAGTGGGATTGGAAAACAGATGCCAATTCAAAGGAACCATTTCAATGAAAATCACCAAAATTGGTAAACTCTGATAGGAAACGATCGACTTGGAGATCGTCGACCTGAATACTAGTGGGAATCGAACCGAGACCACTCTGCTCGAAATCATAATATGCTAACCACTAGTCCACGCTGCTGGTTATATATATGCTGGTAGAGCTATTGCACAAAATTGCTCTCTACTGGTAGAGAGGTTGCGGGTTCAAGTCTAAATACGCTAAATATGCTGCTGGCGAGATCTCGTGGTTATTAAAACACAGATCGACCGTCTTCTGTTAGAATTTTCCGAATTTTCTAACTTAATTTTTATGAAAATTCCAATATATCGGTAACTCCCGCCTCAGCGGCTCGCAAAATCGAGTTATTAGTATCCAAAATTTGAGACCATAAGCTTGTATAAGCTGTATTGGCATTTTTGATGGATTTATCTGATTATTTTTGTTATGTTTAAACGAATTGTTCTTTTATATGAGAAAAACAAAGTAAAACTTCCCTCTTTATATGTATCTATGTATAGAATGTTATACAGGTAGAACTCACACCCGCGTAAAATATTTATTATTTGAATACAATAATAAACGTCGCTGAATGAAAATTGACGGTTCATGCCAATGATTAATTCAGCAGACGCTATAAAAATCGTCGAATCGGCCGATCGCGAGACTGCGAGTGCTGGGACGGGAAATTATTTTAAAATTTGCCGAAAAGCAGTGGCGGCAGGTATTAATCTTTCAACGCGCGTTTCTCACCTTGATTACAGCTAATGGCCCTGATGGAAGAATCGTGTCCGGTAATATTTTGATAGTAGATAGCGAGACGAGGCGACTCGCGTCCTATACTTTATTACCCCTGGCGTCTACGTAAGTAAAGTGCGAGTGGCTAAGGGGGCCGATGGGGGCGGCCGAAAGCCTCGACCTGGGGGTGAGAAAAGGGGTGGAAGTGGGTGGGTGGGTGGTAATGGACTCGTCCAGCGTCACTTCATTACGCCACCGTCGGCTGCCCTAAAACCGTTCCAATGTTCCGCAAATGAGACGCCCTCTACCCCATCCCACATACCCCCTCACCCCTCCCCCAGCTCTCAGGGCTCATTCATCCCATTGGGGTTCTCTGGATAGGTTTTGGCCCCTGCACTGCGTGTGTGATCGTCTCGCTCTTCGCCGTGGGGTCCAGAGTGAGACGAGGGTAGGATTTTAGAGTCCGATTTGTGATGGTATTTGGGTATCTTTGGGACTTTGGAGTAGACGAGAGTCGTTCCGGTTAATTTTATTAGACAACAAACGGCCCATATCGCTCGGGAGGAAATTTAGCTTTTGCTAATCGCTCTGTAAATTAATACGCCAAATATGTTCCTAAGCAGTGATAAATGTCTATAAGTAGGAGGTATATACTTATATAGTATATATTATCATTGGTGAATTATGACCACATGTTTTTTATTTGATATTATTTAGTTTTACCATACGAAATTCGTGTTATTCGTTTAGTTTTACCATACTATGAAGTTAGGTCTCACACTTCAAGTAGACAAATACACAAATGCAGTAGCGGTGCGGGGCGTATGGGGGCACCAATTCATTTTTAGGGTAATTCATCGTATTTGGTAAGATGTATGGATGTGAAACTTGAACATTGAATTCCAAAATGTTATACAAAGTTCAATGTACTCGAGAAGTATGGAAATCTGTATACTCAGTATGATAGAAAATAAAGGAATATGTGGGTGAGAAGTATGACAAGGGTAGTTGATATAGTGGAGTGAGTCAAGATATAGACATGGCAACGGGTGGGATACGTAGCTACAAAAATGGACGAAAGAAGTGCTCTAATGATACCCGAGAGAATTTTAAAAAGGGAAAGGAAGATGGATGGGTGAAATTAAAAAAAATTGTAGGGGAGATGGGTGAGAGTTTTTGGAGAGACCTTCATCCAGAAGAGAAAGGTGAATGATTATAAATGATTAGAATTAGCCACAGCCTATCTATGGTTTTAAGCTATTGTTTACCAGTAGATAAGTCGTGGAATCAAATCCCAACAGGAATTGGAAAATTTATTCGATTTTCTAGATGATTATGAATATTTTTACTGCCGCTGGCAAGATCAGAATGTTTGTTAAAACCAAATTGATTCTCTCCTGTTAGAATTTGTCCTTTTATCTAACTGGATTGTTATGATGGGTCAAATAAAACCCACATCCCCCTCCCTTCCGTCTATCGCAAATTCGCCTAGTCCGAATTTGTTGATTGTTACAATCATACATTTGCTTGCAGTATGTATTATATCAGTATACCTATATATATTTACAGTGTATAATGTTTGGGTTTGCTCTAGAGCAGTGGTTCTCAAGTTCGGCCACTAGTGGATTTTACTGCGGCCACCAGCGACTTCATAGTAAATAATGCTAATATTTAAAAAAAATTAAATATATTTTAAAAACTACAAAAAAGTAACTTTAAATTAATAGAAACCATGCTAATCATTGAGAAACTAAAAAATATAGAGAAAAGCCTTGTGACAAAAGTTGAAAATGACAATTTTTCAATTTTATCTTCTGTTAGTGATTTGATAGATAAGATGACGGACACAACTTCAAAATTAAAATTAAAACTTAAAATAATAGTGTCTTAAATCTCGGAATCTGGAACTTGATAAAAGGTTCGAAGAATTGAATTTTTTTAAAACTGTTTCTTTTGTATCTTCCCCTTTTATTATGATGACAAATGAAAATTTCATAGTACTACAAAATAGATTAAAATCATTTTCAGTATTGAGATTAATTAACTGGGCTAACGTAAAATATGCATCATTAGAAATTAGTCATGATCAAGTACTTAATAACCATTTTGATAATATTTCGGTTCAAAAATTTTGGTCGGAAATATAAATTGAAAATGAAACAAACCAATATAAAGATTTGGCAACAATTGCTTTGTTAATATTGTCTATTTTTCCCACTACCGTATATTGCGAAAGATCATTCAGTGTAATGCACTTTATTAAAAACAAATTTAGAAACCAGCTGACAGACGCAAACTTAGAAGCAGCAATGCGGCTTGCATTGGAAGAAAGTAGTATTGAGCAATTTCCATTTGCATTATTATTAAATAAATAGATACCAAAATGTTAAAATTTCTTTTATTTTATGAATAAATTGATCCACTTTTTTTGTAACTTTAATTTATTTGATTAAATTTGGTGCGGCCACCAGACATTTCCATGGGACCACTATTATCACCTGTGCGGCCACGGTAAAATTTCGCCTGAGAACCACTACTCTAGAGTATACATATGTAGTCGATCGTTTACCAGCAACTGCTAGCTGCCTAACTCAACTACATAAATAATCACTTGATCTCATATTTTTTAAACCTGCTAACAAATGACCGACTATACTCTAGAGCGGATTTACTTCAATTGAACGATTGAATGATGCTCTAGAGACTAGATGTTGTAGACAGTGCTATTTTATATGACAAGAAGTGAGGAACTATCACTGATGCTACATACTATGACAGTTCATCGTTTGGAACTATGTACATGTAACGGCACCATCATCGAGTCGTATTGCGTCACCTCAGTGTACATAAAATACATATATTGAATTTCCCTTTCTTATGTGGGATCAATCATATGTTTTTGTATTTGGGTATCATCGGCAGGTTTGAAAGGGAACGTACCTTTAGTGCGACGACAGGGCTGTCGTTTCGCTCCAATCTATTCGTTATTTCCGCACCGGTCATATCGGGAATAAAGTGCAGCACACGCGAGACCAGCTGCTGTCCCGTTGAGGTGTACGTGAAGTCAGGGGTCGTCAACCGCGACCTGGGGTTAGTCGAAGGGCTGTGCGAGATTATGCGCTATGGTGGTGCGAAGGAGAGCAACAACGGAAATTGGTTTTCTTAAGCGGCGCCAGTCTGCTGAGTGACTTGTCGGTAGAACATAATCCCATCCCTTAATAAACCCTCGCTGTGGCCTGTGAAACAACTCTAAAACCACTCCGAGCCACTCCACCGACAATACACCCCGAAATAATCTCAGTCGTATTTATTATACAGCCGTTTATTCGGCCACTGAATGAAAAAACGCAAACACATTAAATAGTCCACTACGTATACATATGTGGAGGACTACAAATACATACAATGTACCAAGTAATATTATATGTATATACTTCATATACTTTTTTATTGAATAGGTTAAGACTTCATTTGTACATGTTTGTTTATTGGCAAGGATTCAATACTTCTGACTCTGCATACGTACATAGGTAAGTATGTACATACATACAGGGTCTACGTGACGAGACAGAATGTTAAATTACAGAAAACACAAATATCGGAAGGCAAAGATCGAAAATCGAAAGATCTTAAGTCGAAAGACCAAAAAAAATGGTGCATGGTAAACGGTACATACTCACTTAATTTGCGCGAGCAAGATACAACAGGAACAAGAGGAACAGGCTTTCCCTCCCGTATTAATGTGCGCGCGCAGAATACGGGAGGAAAAGCATGTTCCTCTTGTTCCTGTTGTATCCTGCTCGCGCAAATTAAGTAAGTATGTGCCGTTTACCATGCACCATTTTTTTTTTGATCTTTCGACTTAAGATCTTTCGATTTTCGATCTTTGCCTTCCGATTTTTGCGTTTTCTGTAATTTAACATTCCGTCTCGTCACGGAGACCGGTACATACTTGAGGCTCACTGTACTTATGCAATTTGCCATTTTGATAGTAGTGAATGCTACAAATGAATTTTAAATTAAGTCGAATGAAGTTTTTAATAGTTCGAAGGTCCGAATGTTGTATTCAAGTAAATTATATATGTACTTAGTGCGAAAAAATAACTGTTATAAGGGCGAAAGCACATAGAGATGAACGGCACGACACGCAGTCTTAGCTTAGTCAAGAAAGGGCGTTCCCAATTATTTGTTAATTCGTAAGATTTTATCATTACGACAATTTCTCGAATTACGAAGTTTCTCCTACATTTCTTCAAATATGGGATTAGCCTTTATTAATCATTGTCAAGCTTATATCAATACAAGGACAAAATATCATCGAAAACACTCCACGGGGTGATTTTTGGGACTGTGTGCCGTGAATCTGTGCTAGACAATAATCAACAGGCTAATCCACTGAGTAGTCAATCAACAATAATCAACAGACGCACTGATAGCTAGCTGTTATGACGTCGATCTGATAGTTGATTTTGATGAAATTTCGTTAATTGATTCTGAGACATTTACTTACTTTAATTACAGCTAACCTCCATTTGTCGGTAAAATATCAAACAGATTATAAGAGTAGAAGTGGTTCAAAATCAATTCACAAATAATGTGCCACACAGAATCAGTGAAACGAATAAAAAGCTTGTAGAAATACCACTGTATCTGATGAAGAAAACATTGAAAGTGATGATATAAATACATATGTACGAATGTGAAAAATTTATATCTCATTTTTTTATTTTATTATTAATTTTTGGCATTGTGTCATAGCGTGATTTCCCCAAGGCAACACCTATGGCCAGCTTTGTATACACGTATGTATTATATATAAATTTATTATTAAAATAAAATAATGGTGACAAATGAGGGTAGGTGATCTTTATTGATCAAGTCTTCTTATTGCTAAGTTGATTTAAATTAAGTATTCACAATATAATACACTATATAATACACATTCGAAGTTATCCAAATTGAGGAAGTTTCATTACATAGTCCAGAGTTTGATGTGGAAAAATCATCAAGGGTGATTGTCATATTGACTAATTGATATGTCATATTAATAATTGATATGTCATATTGACTTATTCTCATCCATCTACATACATATGTTTTCTTTCAATTTCGACCTAGTTATGTCGAAATTTTCCATGTGATTACCTTTCGATTCAAAAATTTCATTTAATGAGTTCCCGATGCGTTTCCGCAACACATGACAGTTATCCTTTCTTTGGACGATTTATGTCCAGGAGTGGACTTTTCTCTCATTGAAGCCAGCGTTTTTGTCAGCAAGCATTTCCAGTACAAGCCTGTTTCATCTGCATTATAGATTTGATTGTGTTGGAAAATTTCTCTTTGCAAATATTCTCGAAATTCGATGCAGAATTCATCAGCAATTGAAAAAAATTAAACATAGGTATGTTATGAAAAAATCTGCTCTGAATACACGCACTTGTTACTTCTTCGCTGATCAAAAGCGACTGAAAGAATTAACGCAATAGTAAAAGACATTTAAAAAGGGAATGAAAAATATTTCTGTGTGATATCATTTGTATCGGTGCGTCTTATAATCATATAAAAAATTAATTAATATTTTTCAAGCACAGATAATCCACAAACCGGTTAATCCGCGCCCGGATAATCGAGTGTATACTTTATTTACAATTGGATTGGTTCGGTGATTTCGTTTTCGAAAATTTTCATTTTTATTGACATCTGTCAACATTGTTTTAAAGGTACAAATTAGTAAAGGTTCGAACCTCAAAATTAATATTCTTATTTGAATAATTTAGTACGCCCAGTTTTCTTCTTGATTAATTTGTTGAATCATATTAAATTATTTAATTATCATTCCATTTCAAAATTTTAAACATTTATGCTTTTGAATGATTGAGATTGAATTTGAATAATCATGTACAATACATACATATTATACATGTATAAAATATGATTAAACATATGTATACTAAAATCATCTCGATATGTATGCTATTAAAACTATGTATTGCAAAATTGCACGTACATGCATATAATTTATTAAAACCTTATTTTGCATGCTTAAATTCTGTAGATCTGCAGAAACACTGGAAAATTCCAATAAAAGGATATTTGATTTGTTGAAATTTGATATCAAAGGAGCAGGATCAGAAATGCATCGTGTGCATTGATCCATTTCACATGAGACTTTCGTGTGCACATACATACGTATAATGTACGAAAAAAGGGGGAAAATACACACCCATTCGTCCGAAATCGTAGGTGCGTAAAATGAGTTTATTTTTTAGCTTATTTTTCGATATATCCGGGAAAAGTTAAAGCGGAAGTGCGCGCACATGTGACAGGCGCGGAGATTAGTTCGACCGTGTTCGTCTAATATTTGAAAGAGTCGGGTTCAAAAGGAGAATCATTTAACAACACACCAAAAAAAAAAAAAAAACAAGAAAAAGAAAACAATTCGATTCGCCGCCTGAATACGCGATGAGGGGCTGCAGATTTTCCTTATTTTCCACTCAGGTAGTTTTTCCTCCTTTTGCTCTGCGATTGCCCGCCCCATCCCTCTCTAATAAGCGAGATAAACTGATTGCATCCTCCGGTACGACGACTGCTTACAAATGCTTGCATTTAATCGCATAATCACTCAAAATATCCACTTTGCACATTTTCCGACGCTTACAACACTGGGAATCCAATCAATCTATAAAAATATGGTTAAGTTGTTTTTTTTATTTACATTATATAATATATGTAAATAAATTTTAATTTCAGTTACACATCTATTTTTTGACTTTCTACAATACGCAATCATTAGTTGAGAAAGCACCACTAAATAATTTATCAAAGTTTTAAAGCAGAAATTGACAGTCGAACACTCGATGTCAAGTGTTGATGATCTTAAAAGTATAATTCTATAGACATACATACATAGTTTCCTACATACATACATAGTGTTAAGCTTAGATTTTCAATCAATTTATTTAATAAGAAATTTGACTCCCTTTCTGCTTCTCTACAGATTTACCTATTGAGTTTTAAAATTGAGTGCTTTTAACTAAAATTTTGATCTCAATGGCTACATAAATTCAAACTACAGGGAAAGAATGAAAATTTGAGCATTTTGTCAATGGAGTGGAAAATTTTGACCATTTGTCGCAATCCTGAATATTATACGTATTATAAGTTATATAATAAATATGTAGATTGAAAGATAACTTCCATTATAATTCGACAAGGTGCCATACAAAGACCAATGCACTCAAATGAGTATGAGTAATGAGTATGCTCGGGATAACAAAGAGAGATAGGAAACGGAATATGCGGGTGAGAAGTATGATAATATACATATATACATATGTATGTAGATGATTGAATGAAGAGATTGAGCTAGTCATATTGCTAGAAGAATGTACGAAAGATGGACAAAAGAAGTGCTAGAATGGTACCCGAGATAGGTAATGTAAAAAGGTGAAAGGAAGATGGGTAGACGAAATTAGAAAAATGTGTGTGGTGAGATGGATGATAATTGCGCAAAACAGAGCCGAATGGAAGCGTGCTGGAGAGCCTTCATCCAGCAGTGGATGGTGAATGGCTGTAAATGACGATGACAAAGCTTCCGAATTATATTGTAGGATGCTCTTCAAACAAATGTTGCCATCGTCAAATCGAATTTCAACATCATCAAAGGTATTTATTTCAGATAAAAATCAAATAAAACA
The DNA here is from genome assembly GCF_051622035.1 of Arctopsyche grandis. NCBI lineage: Eukaryota > Metazoa > Arthropoda > Insecta > Trichoptera > Hydropsychidae > Arctopsyche > Arctopsyche grandis. Next base: position 12,763,106 of record NC_135362.1, on the reverse strand, counting down.
AAAGGGAAAACTTTTAGTATATAGAACACTGTATTTGACAGTTGTCGTTATTGGAACTTAAAATACCTACCGGAATTTCCGATGTCCCACATTAAATACAGGCACACATACACGTACATACATACATATATGGGATTTGAGAGGGCGGGCATTTTCACGGTGGCCCGCTCTGATTCCTCATCTCCTCCATATCCCTCCTCCGCCCCTCGCCAGTCTTCTCTGCTCCAAATGAAGTGAATTACACACTTCACCGGCCTTTCAATAAGCGTCCACTGGAGCGCGCGGAGATGGCCCGCTATTGTAAACACCCTGTTGGATACACCGCACTCCACTCCTCCACCCTCCCCCATTCAAACCCCTCCACCGGAACATATAAACACCCCCTCCCACCCTTCACCGATATCCACTTCCTATTACAACTAACAAAATTACATATCAGCCACTTAAATATGTATTACATACGAGTATTGGATTCAAAGCTATAATCCATCCAAAATAGTGATTCTATTGGAACGTACATACTTACATACATATGTATTTATGTCTTGTCGTATATCGGAAGAGGAAACTATTGTTATTTTACAAGATTTTTATGAGCTTCACTATGTTAGTTCAGTGACATTTCTGCCCATCAAGAAATTGATTTTTATATTTTATTACATTTTATACCAGGAAAGAATAATATACAATTACAAACAATACAGCTTTTTTTATTATAAAATTCGCTGAATTATGAGACACTAAAAGCTCGCAAATTAACGAGACATCTATGAATTGTACATAAAGGTCAATGGGCAAATAGTATGGTAGGAAAACCCACGGCGGACAGAAATGAAATTGTGAGGATATATAGATAAATGTCTCTAGTTTATCATGGTAAGGGTCACTTTCTTGTGGGTTGTGGGAATATTGAAAAAAAAAAACTTATTCATATTTCACATTATTTATTCGGCGTGATCAATGTCTACTGTGATTTCATCTAAAAATACTGCAGGGGCTTCGATTTGTTGTTGGTGACTAGCCCAGGATTAAAAAACGTACAGACCAAGTCAAAGAAACGCACAGATCACAACGAAAGACAACGAAGGACTGCGATGACACGAACGAAACAATGCGCCAGCGCAACGAGCGAGACGCGACCGTATACCTGCGTGTGAGAGAGAGGGAGCGAACGTATACCTGCTGATTTGATCACGCGGGACGTACGTCAACTCGCCAAAACCCTTTACTTACTAAAGTTTTGTAAGCGTCGAAGGGTAGCTAGCTACCCGTGGAGAAGAAACCAAAACAAACCCGGAAGAAAAAAAAATCTGAGTATGGCTGCTTTAGTAGCTATTTAACAGAACGACAACTTATATTTAATAGTAGTATTCGATTTTTTGAATAAATATATTTTTGGTTCAAACTTTGTTCTCCCATGGATTCTAAATAAAATAACCATATATAATGTTAAGTGAATTTATACTCTTTCATTTTATATCATTTTCATTCATGACCGCGACCGGGTTGGATTGCGCCCAATGAGCTTTTATTGTACATTAATCATACTCAAATAGTGGTGACATAGTAGGTAGGAAGGTTTTTAGCCAATTTTTAATCGGGAGCCATTTCAACAATGAAATCAGAGAAAATTGGCAAACTTTGATAGGAAACAATCGATCTGGAGCACAAATATCCAGATCTGATCGGCAGCACCACAGATATACTCATAAAAATTATTTTCAATCGAGTTTAACTCATGGGATCGAACCCGGCGCCTCTCGGTATTAGGCAGAAGCTTAACGACCGAGCTATGCTGATCTGATTCTGATCCGCTTCCACTCTTCAGGTTGCATTTATATTTTACCGACATACGAAATTTAGCTAACATTGAAGTGAGTTAATGTCTCCGACATGAAACTAAAGGAGTTTAATCACTAACGAACTCATTGAATCTTGAGTCAGATTTAAGCGATGACAGCTAGCTGTCCAAATACGTCTTTCTACCACCTCTTCACAACTCATATACTAAACAATTAAACAGTTATACCAGTTAATTTTTTCACTCTCATTTACTCTAATCTCATATAAACCAATTATTATAAGCTTTTATACTTTCTCAAATATGTTTTCAAATCACTAATAGATTAAATAAATAAATATATTGTTGATATATATTACTAACTATAGCATAGTGCACTGGTAGACCTATTGCATACCAGTTGATAAATTGTGGGTTCAAGTCTCGGTCAAATGCGCTGCTGGCTAGATCTTGTAGTTATGAAAACGCAGATTTATTTTTATTTTTTATTTTTTACATATATGTATATATACCAGGAAGGCTTGACAGGAAGACCCCAATGCGCTTTCCTAGATAATTAATTACAAACAATGCAGCATTTTTGCTGCATACGTCACTGTATTTCGATAAGCTGAAAACACGAAATTAATAATTAATTAATTAATCCATTGAGACATCTATGGATTTAGATTTGTACATGAATTTTTACAAATTGTATATACATTAAATACAGAAGATTTATGATAGCAGGTAGGATGATTTTTTTTGCCAATTTTGAGGAACAGTTTCAACAATGCTCAGATAAAATTGGCAAACTCGGATAAGAAACGATCGACTTGGAGTCACAAATATCCAAGTCTAACCAGCAGTATTAAAGATTAGCCCGGGATCGAAACCAATAATGTCTTGGTGCTAAACAAGAACCAACTAAACCAACCAACTGAACAAACCAACCAACTAAACGCAACCACTGAGCCATACTACAGGCTAGATCAACTCCTGTTAGAATTTTCTGCTTTTTTTTAGCTTGATTGTTATGATGGATACAATAAATCAGCATCCATCTCTTCAGTTTCTCGCAAATTCGAGCTATTAGCATCTCGAATTTGTTGAATCTAATAAAATTATACCAACGTAATGGATTTCTGGCAAATTTCCTGTGTATCAAAAAAAACTAAAGATGTCTCTATTGTATTCTATGAAAAATTGTTAGTTACATATGTACACAAATAATGTGTCGCCTTGGGGTAATTCTTGTCATGGCACATATGATGTATGTATGTAATAAAATAATAATAATAATAACTTCATCTATGTATACATTATTTTTATTTCCAATAGATAGCTGAAAACCACTGTAATATGCCATTACCGACGGTAAAAATGTTTGCCAAAGGGAAGCGGAGACACTTAAAATCGAGTACCGTATTTCAAGCACTCTCAATATCGGTTACAAAACGATTGTTCGAAAAGTTTGTAAGAAATACTTTTTTAAAACGAAATTTATGTATTTGAAAGTATTATATGAATAGAAATTTAGCTACTAGGTGTCATATTTCGAATTTATAACGAAACTGAAGTAGGATTTAGTTCAAGTTGAACATGATTAGTATGTATGTACATATATTCAAATGAATGATAGTATATTTCGTACACAGCATTGCTTCGAATTGGTATAAATTGTGTCCATAAGGTGAGTAGGATTCATCGATAAGACACATAGACAGGGTTATCCAGGTTCGTCGAATAGGGGTTGACTGCTAAATTGGCATTGTTGAGGATATGAAGGTGCATTAGCGATCCCGAGAACACACTCCTGTGATCCATCTGCTGAACACGCCTGTGCACTTAGCGACCCCGGTGCCGCTAATTATGTCAATTAAAACTTAAATCCGCTATCTATAACGCGAGCGCGTCCGTCTGTCTGCGGGATGGAGAATGAGTGGGTGGGAGGGGGTGGGGATGTAAGTTATTCCATCAACTCGCCCATCCTCCCGATTTCACCGTTCGTTCTCTGGCCTGCCTAATTTTACAAGGAAACTCCATAAGCGAGGTCTGTTCATCATAATTTCTCAAGATTGCGAAGGATTGATTTATCTGGGAAATTTTCCCGAGTCCGTCGGTGAGTTGTTTTCGGGACGACGAATGCAATATTAATGCAAAGTGCAGGGCAGAGTGCATTCACTTAATGGATCCGCGCCGAGTGGTGTTTACTGCCATCTGCTGTAAGGAGGATTTAAGTGGGACCCCTCTCTTCTCTACGTACCCATCCTCTGTGGTCCTGCTCGTGGCCCAACTGGTCCAAAATCAACACGACCAGGTGGATGCATGCGGAGAGCTTTTGGTTGTGAAAATATTGATGCATCCGAAGTCATTTTTTGCACAATCGATTCGCACGCCCTCAATGGGTGATTTTAACTCGAATTTTACATCTGTTCTATTTGTTCAATTCAATTTAGTTTCTTTATAATCTTTTTCTCATAACAACATTGCATTTATAACAAATAGTGTGTATACTACGGAATTCTTTCAAATTAAAAAAGCTTTTTGAAGTTATTAATATATGTATGTAGTACATATGTACATACATACATACATATAAAATCAATAATTGACTGTTTGGCAATGTGACGAGTGGTTGCTTTTGTTTATGACGGGTACTCAATTACATTGTAGCCTTCATTAGAGGATTCTTGTTATTACAATTATTGTGTATTCGGAAGTAGAAATATAGGCAATGATTTGTTACTATTGAAAGCTTTTTATTTTTCATACTACATATACATATGTACATATAATAGGATATTTCTTTTACCACCAGCATAGTTCAGCGGTAAGCATATAATGCTATTGTAACGTACGCCGCGGATTAAGCGAATAGAATCCCAGAGACTGTGACCGTTCAAAGATTATCTGTAACGGATATCTGTTAACGGATTAACTAAATGCATACCGTGCGACTGGTATAAGTGGGTTTTAAGGATTAGCGACAAGCTAAGTGCATGAAACAATGATTGCACTTCTCATACCGTGGGAATACATATCCGAATACGTGACTATACAGTAGGTAAACAGATTAGACGTCCTGAGAGACCGCGAGACCGGTGTAAGTGGTTTTAGGGATTAGCGACAAGCTAAGTGCATGAAAACTAAACAATGATTGCACTTCTCATACCGTGGGAATACATATCCGAATACGTGACTATACAGTAGGTAAACAGATTAGACGTCCTGAGAGATCTACCCCTTATAAGGCGGTACGTAAGCGATCTCAGGTCATTCTGGACTTAGCCGTGGCAATACGTGTATCTCCTGAATCATCAATAAATGCTGTAAAACGACTGTTGGCCTTTTACTTGGATCCTCCACCCACCCCTACGCAACACTATCAACTAAGGAGTCATGGGTTCAATCTCTGGGCTGGTGTTGCTGGTCAAACTGTGGATGCATGTGAATCCAGTTTGTTTCCTATCAGAGTTTGCCAATTTATCTGAATATAATACTACTACTGTCTTAATAACCAGTTGTTTCTCGATGTTACCTAGTGTTGCCACATTACATTATCTAGAAATGTATCCCTCATATTGCTTGATCATGTGAGAGATCTTGGCTTGGTTTTTTTAGCTGGTTTTTTAGTTTTTTTGTAAATTTAATTATCTTTCCGTTTTCACATTGATTTAATAACAAGAAAGATATAATGGATTTTTTCATTTTTAGACTAACCCAGCCCTTTAAATCCCACAGTACTTGTTGCTTTGCTTTTCAATTCATTTGTAAGAAGTAACCTGGAATTTGCTTAGCACTGTTTGGAATCCTTTCTATCGCGTATCTAATATATAATTTATAAAGAGACTAAATAAATCCCTAAAAATAATTTATAATACACCCATATATACTAACTTGAAAAAACTGCATGCCATATATAATATTCCGTTTGTTACAGACATTACTAACAAAGTAACCAGTAGATTCTATGACAGAATCACTAATAACCATACTAACAAACTTGTGAAGAGTCTCGGTGATTACAACAAAATGTCTATACCCTTCAGGTATAAACACAGATTACCTAAACACAATCTGCTTTAGGTCATCGACTTTAGAGAGTCTTTAATTAATATTATGTATTAGATGTATTATGAACATTTATAAGGATTGTAAATAGGTTTTTGAGCTCTTTTTCCTATTATGCTGTACATTAACATTAAAATAATATAATACTATGATTACTAACCAAATTAAATTAAAATTGTAAAATAAAAAATGATCAGTAGATCAGTAGCTATTAAAATAGATATAAGATGTATTGTGAACATAATTTCGTAATAATAAAAAGCATTTAAAAATCAAAAATAAAGAGACTTTGTATTTATGTATGTATATTTTGGTTCGTAGAATCCGTGACGTTAAATTTATTAAAAAAACAAACAATATTAAAATAAGTAAGCTGAAAATAGGATGATTTCGACTCCAACATCCTCTAAATGCAATTATAACATGTATGTATCTAAAAAAAATGCAACAACAAACACTGAATGTATGTGTGTATACAATGTATGTATATAGACGATTTGTCTTACAACTACATTGGCTTTAATATTACTAGTCTACGTGATAAAATTTATACGTTCACTAAAAGATACCAGTATATAGGTACACAAAAAAAATGTAATTGTAACGGAAAAGGCTCACATACATAAGTCATAAAAGACTTTGTATCGCTGTGATTGTTTCCGCGAGCTTTTTAGACCTTTTAGTCGGAGCGAACGCCAATTGGCTACATGTTTTTGTGAAGAGGCACTTTCTCGGGCATACACACATACATTCACGCACTATATAAAAAAGAAAAAAACATGAAATATGAATTTTACATAGACGTAGCAGCCGGCACGCCATGTTTTATTTAAGAGGCCGCGCGTTACGCACCCCTGGCCGGATGTTGCGTTATTCTCGCGCGACATCGCATTAATTCAGCACGGGAAGCCCTCTCGTCCTAATCTTGACGTTTTCCTTTTGCCTACTTTTTCCGGACACAATGGATATGCCCACGGCACAATGGTGTGCCACACCATGGCGCTAAGTGTGCCTTCAAATTTTTATACCTCCCATCCATTTGACTTTACTTGAACCTAGTATGTAGGTGACTTAACTACTCCTGTACGAGGTGTGAATGAAAATATGGTCAACAGAAAGGATTATGAATAATGAAAACTTGGGAATATACACTGTGAAGATCTCTGACTCATGTTTAGAGTGCAGAGAAAACTTTTGCGCTATCTCTATTGGAAAGAGTTTGGAGTGTTATATCCGTTTAACACAATGCGAGTAGCTTGGACCAAGTAACTTAGTCGAGTAAGTTGGATTGCTAAGTAGGTAAATTACTTGTGTCTTATTTCAGTGTTCAAAAACGATCACCTGTTGTAACGCTGCTTGTAACGTCCCAGTTACTTGGTCCAAGCTACTTGTATCATATTGTTACGTACACCGCCGAGTAAGTGCAATCGGATTAGGCCGAGTAGCATCCCAGAGACTGTGTGACCGTTATAATTGGTTTCAAGGATTATCTCCAGACTAAGTGCAAGTAGGCTAAACAATGGCCACCGAATTGGCGTAGTAAACGACACCCAAACCCTTCTCAGAAGTGACCGATAGCGTGGGACTTAGTGTCGTGGGAATACATATCCGGGTACATGCCTAAACAATGGGGAAGTAACCGGACGTCGAAGATGCCCTGAGCGACCTGTACCTTTATAAGGAGGTACTAAGATCATATCAAGACATTCTGGACGGAGAACTGGCGGTGCGTGTATCTCCTTAATCACCAATAAATGCTGTGATACGACTTTGGCCTTTTACTTGGATCCTCCACCCACCCCTACGCAACAATATCAACCCGGTATTACCCATACTTATTTCCGATTGAATTACATAGTGATGGGCTCTTTGTGTTTGAACTTTTTAACCCCATCTCATCTCGGAAAGCTTTTAATAAAAATCTTAATGGATGAGTGTCACATTCTAGAAGTTCTGTTTGGCCTCAAAGTTTTGGGTGCCCGAGAAGTTGAGAGAATTCCGTTCCAGAGCTATGTTTCTGCCATTTTAAACCAGAATCATCACCCCTGTTCTTTTTAGCAACACCTTTTGAACGGTTCTTAGGGTGCAGATACAGAGAGTGGTTTTTTAGATGGTACGCCAAATCTATACCGTCACGTCCCTTAGCAAATCTCATCCCATAAAATGATATTATCGATGATATTTGATTTTTCTATTGACATAGCGTTTGAGAGTGATCGACAACGGCGATTCTCACATTTTAAAAAATGTAGGAGATACTTTTTGAAATAATAAGATCGTACAAATTAACAATTACACGAAGATACACCTGGAAACTACGAGTGCATCCCGTACCGAATCTTTGAGTGTTTTGTGTACCATTCCACTTTTTATTTTATTTATTGTACATATTTATGATGATATTTTTTTGTAAATTGGCCAGAGGCGTATAGGGTGTTTCTTGTATATATATTTTTTAAATAATATAAAATAGGAAGAGGCATCATAAATCATATCCAGCAGCATGGCTCTGTGTTTGGGCTTTTGCTTAGTGCCGAGAGGACGCCGGGTTCGATCCCGATCGACCTCGATTGAAAAGAATTTACTATGAGTATTTCTGTAATGCTGCTGGTCAGACTTTTTATTCAGATATTTTTGACTCCAGGTCGATCGTTTCCTATCAGAGTTTGCCACTTTTACTTGCTGTACAGCAAGTACGGCAAGTAGCCAACAAAATCTATTCATACTATACAGCAGTGCACGTCACCGTAACGTATCAAGTAAAACCAGTTTTCTTTGGCCACTGTGGAAATATTCACGCAGTAGTGGACGCGTACCAAAACTGTCGTTTACGTAAACAGAAACTGTCGTTTACTTGAGCTGCTGTGCTGTTGTCGTGAACTGTTGGATAATACGAATATACCTAAAAGAGTCATCTTATTATTTCCTGCATGTCATCGACCATGACTATTTTCTCTAGTATTCACTAACTTATTCATTTTCTACCAAAGATGGAAGCATTAGTTCATCTATTTGAATAAATTTCTTCTACAATCATTTCTGATATTAAAAAGTGACTACAAGCTTAATCTTACGAATCAATTTTATAACTATGTCGTATTGATGCATTAATACGGTGTTAAAGAACATATGTACATATGTGTGTACATATGAGCCGTTATATTTGAAAGTGGCGGAAGTCCAATTTTCAGTTCCAAAAACACTATTTCTGTTTGACTTAATTCACAAATTGTTATCACTTCTTTGAATTTGATATGGCCAGGATCTCAGAAAAGCAGAGTAAAAGTATTACAGTATTTTTTTAAATATTGTTAAACGCAAAACACTATATTCAATGTTTTGCGAAATTTCTCGAAATAAATAAAAGTGAATATGCCACTTGCAAATATAATGGCTCATATATTGGTTGCCAGCTGGAGTATTTTATCGGTATAAATAAATCGACTTTGAAATATTAAATCACACTCAAAAGGTGAATTATTGCTGGTATGTTGTTTTATTTAAAATGTATTAAAAACAATTGAGACTTTTTTATATAGAAAATAAAACAATTGAGATTTTTTTATATAGAAAATAACACAATTGAAAGCCCAATTTTAATTTTGTATTTCGACACTTATGGTGGACAGGAAAAAATAGCTTTATTCAATTTGAATGTGCATCATTGTATGTATGTATAATCTTTGTTTTTTCCATCTGTCATCGGTAATGCATATATTAATCATTTTTATTTAGCATACCTCGTAATTCATGCAAATCCAACGGTCAATCGAATCCAATGCCAATTTACTAAAAGCCTTGTAAAAATATGTTAAAAAAGATGTTAACATTACTTTAACGGGTGCGTAACACAAAAGTCTAAAATGTGGCACACACTCTAACACTTAAGTCGGCAAACTCGACACAGTCGCAAACTTGGCAATTTATATGATGTGACGCCCATCAGCCGGCGCCGCTATGGGGTGGGTTGATGGGGGTGGATGGGAGACTGTACGGAATGGGTGGGGAGGGAGGGTGTTTCAAACGCGCCGGTGACAATCTGCCAAGTGGGTACCGTAAGTAAACCTGCATGATTTAAGCACTCGCACATAAAATAAAAAGCTCAGAGTGCCACACTGTAGATATTCGCGGAGACCATCTTACGAATAGGGATTCTCATGTAGAGGACTATCACACCAAGCTCTGTATAAATATGACGTGATTTTGCTATTTTTGAGTGCGATTCAGAACACGCTAGTAGTCCCGACCGTTTCAAATCGTCAAAGGCCACAGTACTTTGAAAAGTCTAAGGCAAAATTGGAGATTGAAGAGGCAAGACCAACGTCGCTGCAAAGTGGGTAACACATCGATAAGTTGTTTCCCCGGTAAAAGTAAGTTGAATTCGAGAAGAAGACTTGTACAGCTCCGGCTGAGATAGTGCTTTTAGGCTTCTAAACCCTCGGGGGGGTAAAGATCTAAAAAAAACCTTTTAAAATGTACCAACCAACCACTCTGTCCGTTGTCCTGCGCTAGCCGAGCATCCACCCACTCACTTCGCCGCATTTCATCTTGTTTACGTTTTCCCATTTGCTCAAAATCTTTTTCAAAGCTGAAAAAATTAAATCTGTATTGTTGGCGATAGCACCGGATTAGTAGTTTTGTCGCGTATACTCTCCTCCAGAGTAATCTAAGTGCTCTGCTCCAAATAGACGCCCGTTACTTTAAGATATTTTTTTCAGTTTCAAGTTATTGATTCATTGCATGTATGGACGTTTGAGGCCTTGTCAGCATCATTTTCTTTTATCTTAAAGATCCAAGCATAAAAAAAAATACAATATCTGGTAATATATGTATGTTGATTTAGATATGTACATACACAAACAGAAGATATTCGTAGAGTATATTCAAAAAGATGTAAAAACAAGAAAACGAGGTCGTTGGGGGTGTAAAAAGGGAGATGATAGAAAGACGGTGGGAGTTGAGGAGGAATGGGGTAGTGACGGCCCTTAGCCACTTAGCGCCGACATGAGATTCGGCTGCAGCCTCCCGGCCATTAGTATAAAAGCAAACCCGAGACTTGATACAAACCCACTCTATACCGCCACCTCTTCGTTTCGCTACCTACAGGCATCATCATCCCCTTATCACCTCTCATGAAATCCAGGTAATTAAAGATTCTGGCGAAGGAGGTATCGACAGTCAGGGTTGTCACCTTAGCAGCCACAATTTCAACAGCCGGCCTCACCTTGGTGGGCATTAATTATTTGGGTGCTAATTGCCGCCCCACAATCACGGGAAATAACCGCCCACCCGCCCTATTCCCACCCACCCCCTTTCGGCAAACTCTCCCGTTCTCCTCCCGACGCTCTCCAACTTCACCTAAAGCGAAAAGCTCTTAAGTTTCCGTTTTAATTACAAAATTAATTCAAATTGTAATTAAAGTTCACAATACGGCACCAAACAATTGAAGTTATTTATGTTGGTTTATGCTTTATGGGTGGCGCTCGAGCCGTTACACCACCCCCTAATGCCTTATGAGGGGGGGGGGTTGCTGCACGTGTATTGCTCGTGGATGCAGATGTGCTCAATTTCGACATTATGTTTTTGCGAACAAGTAAAAAAGTGGGCCAACTCCATCGTCACAATTTTTTTTACATCAAAACTCAACGCTACATATTAATCGAAGCCGTGTATCAAACAGGAAATATAGCACACGAAGCATATGTACAAAGTTTATCGACATACTTTATAATATACTAGTGGTTTTACCTGGCTTCACTCGGTATTTGTAATATAAACCACTTACACATGGCTAATCTGATAGTAAACATTTTATTAAAATTATTTGAATAGTTTTACTTTATTTACATTCATTTGAATATTCATTTTATTTTATTAAATTTAATGTCAACGGATTCTATGAACCAAAACTTACATACATACAAAGTATCTTTCGAAATTATATATTAGAGAATGCATCATTGTATCCGATAAAATTAAGTCATAATTTAACCAAACTGAATCAAATATATGATATACAAATTTTTCTGTTAGCAGTTGACGAATAGATCTAAGATAAAGTGATCAAAAGGGAATTCCCGATGTGAGGAGACGTCGGGGGTTGGCCCTACGTATTTACGTTTGTTTAGCTTTAATGACGAGTTGAAGCTATTCTATCATGTCATTATGTATCTAAAATAATTCAAACATACCGTTCATAGCTAAGAAATACCATTTGTTTATTTTTACTAGGCTCTTATTACTTCGCTTTCGATTTTTACGTCTGATTTCGTCTGACGAAATTTGGGTTCTTATTCAAACTTTGCCATTTTGCTAGGTTTGGTCATCAATATATGTGGAAATCAAATCCGCCATTAAGATGGTGAAAACTAATAGTAATAATTAATTTATTAATTAATCCATAGAGACATCTGTAGGTTTAGAGTTGTACATAAATTTTATTGTACATGAATCAAATTCAGATAGAGGTGAAATAGTGGGTAGGATAGTTTTTGTTAATTTGATAGAGTACCGTTTCAACAATGAAATCAGATGATTGGCAAACTCTGATAGGAAACGATCTACTTAAAGTCACAAATATCCAAGTCTGACCAGCAGAATTTAATAGTATCACGTGATCGAACCCGACAACCTCTCGGTGCTTAACATAAACGCAACCACTGAACCATGCTGCTGGCTAAATACCAACGAAAATCTTAATGTCTGCCTATACAAAAGCGACTCCTCTAAGTGCATGTGAAAAACGAGATATGGCGATACGTATCGCATAGTGTTATCTAGAAGTCAGATCAAATTAACTTCGTTACGGTTACGGCTAATCAACAAAAATTCAATTTAATTTTTCGCATCAAGTGTTTTTGAAGAAATTTAATTTAAAATTAGAACTGCAGTCTATTTACGATACGCTGCGGTTAAACGACGGTCTCGCAGAATTTGAATGAAGGGGGAGTGAGGGGGTCGTTCGCGGTGGTTGGCAGCCCCTTAGGTCGCCATCTCGTGGTCGACCATTGTGTGTCCGTAATGAAACTTGTACATTTATGTAATTTCGGAATTAATTAATATGCTGTCGCGATACGAGCGATAATGGCCTTTCGGTGTAGCTGTCAAACGGCGCGGAACTCTCCTACCACCTCGCCGACTCTCCCACTCTCCGACTCTCCCCACCGACTCACACTTCGAGCTCGGCGCCACAATCATACTCCATTCAATCACCGTCCGGGAGTGTTTTCACTCGACAATGGAGTTTCGGGGTCGAAACTTTCCTTTATGGACTGCGAGGCGGTGGGAGGGGTGGGTCGGGATTAGCCGCCCATGGCAGCGGCCTCTGTCGTCGTCGATCTTCATCACGAGACGTTAACACTTTAAAACACCAACTAGGCGCCTTAGGCGTGAAGGATGGTCAAAGAAAATGTATCCTTTGCAAATCGCACACGCAACAATGGACTGCGTACAATAAGGGCATACTCTAAATAAGGGGTCTACTTCATTTTTGGCTCGATGGTTTTGTAGACGCCGCTCGTCATCCACTGCTGGGTGAAGATCTCAGATATGCTTTCATTCATTTATGTTTTGAGTACCGTTCATCTTCCTAGCCGCACTTATTTTCCTTACTTTTTCCACCTGCCTCTTGTTTCACATTCTTGGGTAGAGTTCCATTTTACCTTCCAGCGGGCGCTTGTCGTAAAATTTACGTCATCAAGTTTTCTCCATGTAAATGGTGTTTAATTTATGTAAATGGTGATTTATTTATGTAAATGTAAAGGAAATGTTGTAAGGTTATGAAAAATGATAAATGACAATACTTTAAAAAATATATGTGTATTTTACTTTCTAAACAAAAAACCAAAACAACACTCTAAATATGCTAACATTTCAAAACAAAATATTTTATCGACCTATTCGATCATTAGTCAGAATTATTAATCAGAATCAATATTACCTATTAGTCAGAATTAATATTTTCATCCTTACAATTTCACTGTTCGACACGAAAAATGTTTCAGAGACGAGATATGACTTTTCTTATAGATCTATGCCCAGTGAACACGAATCTGGTAATAAAAAGAGTTGATTGGCTCGAGATTCGGAGATATATGTGTTTTTTAAATCGCGCGATTTTTAAATGTAAATACTAGTACGAGCTTTTAGCTCGCAATTTTACCTATTTAAAATTCAGCACACTTCCAGTTAACCCTTTTAAACAAAATCAAAAAATAGTGTGGCCAGAACACTATCTTAATAAACGTGTTTCAATAGAAAATACTCAATATAATATAGTATTAACAGTGGGAAAAAATCCCAAGTGAAAATACGTAATTTTGACTTTTGATTTGAACTGGACGACTACTTAGAGAGGTTTGAAAGCTGAAAAGTACTACAAATGAAAGATAAAGTACCCGACTGTAGATTCCAATATTCATTTTGAACAGAAAATTAGCAGATTTTGAGAAATCGACCGAACAGCACCAAGATATAGAAAAATCGCGCGATTTAAAAAACACATATATCTCCGAATCTCGAGCCAATCAACACTTTTTACTACCAGATTCGTGTTCACTGGGCATAGATCTATAAGAAAAGTTATATCCCGTCTCTGAAACATTTTAAAAGTCGTCATTTGTCGAACAGTGTTATTAAAAACCACCTCAACTGCAGAATGCTTCTTGCATGTAAAGGACTCAACGGAGCGCTCAACGGAAATTCCCAAATATCGATGACTCACAAAAACCTAAGCACAACCGATTCGCATGCAGTTTCGGGAAACACTGACCTTCGAATAGCTCGAAGCTCGATCCTTATCACTAAGTGGTAAAAGTAGGAGATGCGATAAAGCGCATTTGTCGTAAATTTTACGACAGCGCGCCCGCTGGAAGGTTAATTTTCCCGTCAAATTGGGTATTTCCCATATTCTCTACCATATTCCTTTCCTTTTGGCCATGCTTGGCTATGATTCTCTTGAACTTCGGAGAAACTTATCATTACTTCGTTTTGTTCTCCAGCGTCTATGTGGTAATACGTCACGACCGTCGTTGCTGGAAAAGTGGGGACCTTTCATCGACTTGGATTTGTCTTAAGATATGCAGGATTATTCTTCAACCCTTTTGTCTCTCGTTTGCTTTCCAACTCGCTTGTGAGAAGCAAGCTAGAGTATAAGGTTATTGTGTGGAATCTGCATGAAGCGATAAAGTGATTGAGAAGGTGCAATATTTCTTCGTTTTCTATATATGTAGGAGAGAGTATGCGTATTATCCTAGGGCTTCCAAGTCCTATGGAAACCGAAAAGCTGGCTTTTTGACCATTTAAAAAAAAAACGAAAACCGGATTTTTTGGCTCGATCAACCGGATTTTTAAGGTTTTCTTTTAATTAATGTTTTTTCCTCAAAACTAACAATTATGAATTTCAAATTTCTATGAAAGATCAAAAAAAATGTATATCCAAACTTTCTTCAGCAATATGCGTATATTTCTTTGAACAACAAAAAAAGGTACAGCACTTAGCGGTGGCTTTGAGATTTAGTAATGGACGAAGACCAGATCATAAACCAATAAAATATTATTGAAAGTAGTTTCAATAACCCACACAAGGCCTTTCAAAATTTCCATAATTTTTAGTTTTTGCGTGTTCAGGTATAAAAGTATAGAAAACGTTATTGTAAGTAAGAATTCGTTGTTGTTTTAAGCTAAAACAGAGGTTTAAAATAACTTTGAAAGATGGAAATAATTCATAGTTCATTACGTTTTCGAACAAAAATTCATCCCAGCAGTGTTCTTATTCACGATTCCACGATCACAGTTTTTTTACGGGGTAAGACATTATTTTTTTAATATATTCTTGATAGTAGCTTATTTAAATCATTTGATTACTTGTACGTATTCAGGATCTACTATTTTATGGCTTTGATATATATATATATATATATATATATATATATATATATATATATATATATATATATATATATATATATATATATATATATATATATATATATATATATATATATATATATATATATATATATATCTATGTAACTAGTTGTTTCACCCGGCTTCGCTCAGTATTTATAATATAAACAGCTTAAACATGGCGAATCTAATAGTAAATATTCATTTGTTTTTTTATTAAATTTATTTGAATAAAAAAAAATTGTTTACAAAGTTCCCAACCAATGTTTCTTACATACAAAGCCTCTTTCGAAATTATATATAACCAGAATCCGGCGGGCCCCCCCCCCCCAGTGCCCCCGGCCCCCTGGTGCCCCCCGTTACCCGTCTCCATGTCGTCATAGAAACTTTCCCAACAGTTACCAACCAACATTACATATTTTCTTACATACTTACATACAAAGTATCTTTCGAAATCATATATTAGATACAAATTATTTTAGTTCTACATATTTATGTATCATATCCTATTTTCATATACCTGTTTTTCTTTCAGGTATATCAGCTGGATTTATTTATGCTAAGACTACATCGACTGCAAACTAAAGATGACTCAGGAGATGATATCTCTTCCAAAAATAAATGGAAAATGTGGTGAATGGATCAGGGTTGACAGCCCTGTTTGAGTTGGCAATTTTGACATCGGTCGTTGTTCGTTTTCGTCACCCTTATGTAAGTTGCAATTAACCCTGTTTTCACAGTTTGTGGTGCTATTAAGACTTAAGAAAGTTATGTAATATGTATGCATGTTAATGTCTTCTTCCATGAGTGTTGTAGGTACTTTATCTCAACGCCTGACTCTTAACTATTCGACAAACATTATTTTTTTCGAAGTTATACAACTTTTTATAGCCTACAAGCGACACACAGACCCATAAGTATTTTGCAAGGAAAAACATTCAGAGAATAAGAGACCTACATACATTTAAATGGGAAAATATAGATTCTAATTTTGTTAACTGAAGGCTTTATAGAAAATATTCAGGTAAGGTGAAAAGAAAGGAGTTGATATTATTGAATGTTTTTTTTCCGTAATCTAATGAAAGCATTTGAACGAAAGGATAGGCAATTATTTAATGATTTGGATAAAGAAAAATATTTTTTTAGTATCCAGCTAGGTGACATGCATATATTTATGTTGTAGTCTAAGTATTCACTCCAGTTCATACTCGAACTATTGGTTTTAGCTTAAGTGCTATCAAAAGCTATATTCAAATGGACTCACCAGGTGTTGCATGAAAATTTTAGCTGTCAAAACTTTTGAGAGGTCAAAACACCAAGTATGTAAAAAGTAAATCCTATGTAAACCACATTACAAGGTTATTTTCAACTATAATTTCCGTTTTCCGCTAATATTAACAATATTGAAACCCAGCGTAAGCATATGTACGTACATAGAGGATGTGACATACGATTGAGAATAGAGAACTTCTGAGAATTCTGAACGATTGAGAACTTCTGCCAAATAGTTTGTACGAAAAACTAGTTAGTTTGTCAATTTGTACTTTTGTGTACACTATAAATGGTCAGATTGGTTCGTACATGAAAACTAGTATGTTCAAGGAGGAACTAAATGCACACTTAAGCTGTAACAAGCATATATACCTATACGTATGTATGTACATATGTACATGAAACTAGTGTGAGGAAAGTGTGATTTGAATGGTCTGGATTTGTATTTGAACTTTTCGCCCTCAGCTTGTATCCGGATTATAGTTTGTCTATAAGTGGAGTGTATTTCGATTTGGCAGCTCGAGGGGGATGAAGAGCGATGGAGAAGAAGTGGGCGGTTGGGGAGGTGCAATTATGAAAGAAATATGGTGCTCATTTCCGGCCCACTCGGGCGAATGGAAATGTCAATCAAATTAGAATTTATTGTGAAGCTTCCGTTAGAATTTCAATCCGCTAAGTGCTTCCTTGAACTCTCTAAATCTTTAAAAAGGTTTTATAATTTAATGTAATGGAAAGCTCTTTGTATTTGTTTTAAGAATGGTAAATGGTCTGAATCAATCCCG
Source organism: Arctopsyche grandis (assembly GCF_051622035.1). Lineage (NCBI taxonomy): Eukaryota > Metazoa > Arthropoda > Insecta > Trichoptera > Hydropsychidae > Arctopsyche > Arctopsyche grandis. The sequence continues at coordinate 12,745,292 of NC_135362.1, read as the reverse complement.
TTAAGTGCTTTTCAACTGAGCTTTATTGGCAGTATGGCGTTCGGAGGTGGCCATGCCCTTCCTCCCCCCACATCATCCTCCCAGTCACCCACCACCCACCCATCAGCTCGACGGACTTCTTGCAGACTCCTCGCACGCTCGCGTTATGGCACTTCATAACCGGGAAATTCATTATGCCGGGAGCGGCTCGCGTGCCACCGCTATCGGGCCCCCCCAGCTGCGGATTAATTATGGATAAGACATCCAGACGAACGATTCCAACGTTCCAATCTGCTCCTTTCAGAACCCCACAAGGGTACAAGTCTTATCAACTACAATCATAATTGTACTGCAGCATTCGACTCGTCCGCCTAACCCTCCCCAACCGTCTCGTCTCCATCACACATTCACGTATTAATCACAGTCAAAATGTATACCTTTGTTACATACCTAAGAAATTCCTATATATAGATCATACATATACATACATAGTATGAAGTAAAACATATTTCAGCAATTCACATGAATAATCTCTATATACATATGTACATATGTACATAGGTACAATGGATGAATGTGAAATGGTTTGCACGTTCGTATAAAGATTCAACAATAAAAAAAATATATCTTCATTTTTTTTATATATTGCAGTATACTTAACTAAAGTTCTTTAATCCTTGAAATATCAGCTTAGTCTCTATATTTATTTATTTACAATTTTGCCATAGTGATTTTACAGAAATGCTTCAAGTATTCACTGTGGTTAAGCAAAAAACGTGACCAACCCATGACTTTATCTACGAATTTGAGGAATATAAGGTCACAAAACAAAATTCTATATTGAACCGTACAGACACATTCACACATACCGGCAGCATTATGAAATACTAATAGCTGTAACAGCATTTTTGATACAAATCGAGCGCAAATGTATGGAAACTTGCACAAGACAAAAGTTCCGGTTGTCGGATTTTGTTAATGTTTTTTTATTACTTATCACTATCAGTATTATACTCAATAAATATCAAGAAGATTAAAATAGTTTAAAAGGTCAAATTAAAAAATTATGAAATATTGTTTAAAAAAAAATACTACTTCCACTTTACAAATTCTGACCAAAACCTTATCAGCTCTAAGTTAGTACATAAAAAATACAAATACAAAGTTTTAGATTGGTACGTTCAGGGGTGTCGATAGTAGTGGCGACATTTTCGACCTTTCTAAGAGGAAAAAATCCCACTTCCGGTTTATAAAATTTTATATATTTTTTTTTATTTTCATCACATTAATACAATAATTACACATGAATTTTTTCCTGAAGATCACACATGTTTAAGGGGTCGAAAAAAATAGTGGAATAAAAACCGAACAAGAGTAAACTACCACTTCTGGTTGACGGATGCTTACCAAATTTTATACATAACTTGGTATTAAGTTTAAACTGATCGATATGAAATTTTGGTTCAATAAACTAACAGGTTTCTGAGATAAACATAAAAAACCTCGATTCTCTAGAGTAAAAGTACTATGTATGTACTTCCGGTTCAGATAAAAATATTAGGTTATAAAATTTATAATTTCTATTACAAGTAAGAAATTCCAGTCCGATTTGATTAGTGGTTTAGTAGATAATTTAATTCAAAAACTTAAAAAGAAAGAGGACACCTATAAGGGGAGGTACCATTTCCGGTCAACTTATAAATTTGAAAAAAAATTTAGTCGTATCGATAAGAATTTCAGTAACCGATACTAAGTTTCAGTTCGATAGGACTAACGGTGTTTAAAAAATCCCCAAAATACATAGACACACGGACACACACACACACACATACATAGATATACATACACACATTTTTTCTAGATCATGAAAACGTAATCAGTGATCGATTCTGAGTTTGAATCAGTCAAAATCTCGAGTTTTGCTCGCAAAATTTCATAGATAAAGTAAAAGTAAAAAGGACACCAAATAATATGAATGCAAAAACGAAAAATGCAAAAAAAATATGTGAAACAAATCAATAAAATCAACCAGCATCATAGCCTGGTGATTGACCTCGATTGAAAACAATTTATTCCGAGTAATATCTGTAATGTTTCTGTCAGATTTGGATAAAAGTAGATCGTTTCCTATCAGAGTTTGCCAATTTATCTGATTTCATTGTTCAAAAGGTTCCTCATAAAATTGGTCAAAGCATCCTACCCACTATGTTAACAATATCTGAATTTGATGTATGTATAATGTATGTACAAGTGTAAATCCATAGATGTCTCTATGCACTAATTAATTGATTAATTTAAAGTTAATTTCGAGCTTTTCAGCATTTCGAATAATATGTAGAAAATATTAAACAAATAAGTCAATATATAATAACAAATACAATATTAGGACATGATTACGAGCTCATATTAAACAATCCCTCAACCAGATCAGCATGCTTTAAATGAAACAAATCCAAGCTAGCAAAAATCTGCTTGAGGAGCTTGATTAAGTTATCAAATTGGTACGCGCTACGGGAGAAGAGAAAAAACTGCGGCATCTAATGTACCTTAACATCTAATGTTGGCTGGGAACGTTTCTCAATTCTTCAAGAATTCGAGAGTTGCTCACCAAACCAACCAATATATGTATTGTAGGTGCGAATAAATCGTAAGTGCTTTTCGCAGTAGATGAAACTAGAAAGAGAGTCAGATTTCAGAATTTGAAATCCGAAATTGACAGATCGTTGTGCTGGAGTCCAAATACGTATAATTGAATAAAAATCTACATGCATGATCGTCTGTCTTATAAGATTAAGAATATATTAGTTGCTTGGAATGCGGTATATTTTAATATAATAAGGCACATTTGCATTAATTAGCTTAGTCTTTTTTTATTGATAATATGATTTTGAGTTAAGATTTCAAACTATCATAGATGATACACCAAAATACATATGTGAAACACGCAACTTTAAGCTCAACATCAACCATTTTTCTCTGCATATTTAATTGAATTACTTTCAAGTGTGTGTGTGTGTGTGTGTGTGTGTGTGTGTACCACATCAATAAGAAGTGAATGAAATTGTATGTACATATACAATTTTCGATTAAATTTAAATTCAGTACCACACAAAGCAGAAACTTATTTTAGAAACCAACGTTATTACTAGACAGTGTGCACAGCGAAAATATATGTGCTTTCAATAAAATGAGTTTTCTCATACACACACACACACACACACACACACACACACACACACAAAAGAAGTAACCCACCACTTGAATTTCATTATTTTGAAAAGGGTTCTTTGGGGAAAAACTTTTTCTGTATCAATGAGAAACTCCATTCTTTAATGGAAAATCATAAAGCTGTGAAATTGGACCAATAAGTGCTAGTATTGGCCGGGTGAGGGCCGGTACGAGACGTTTTTTAAAATTGAATTTACGCCGTTTTCAAATAACGGAACATGTCAAATTGTAAAATGAAGAATAATTTTAATTGATCGATCATTTTTCATTGCTCTGTTGAGTGAAAAACTAAAAGCATTGTATTAAACATAATTGAAATGGATATGAAAATTTTCAGCGCACATTAATTATTGTATTATTTCCAATTAGACTGGGGCGATCGCTAGGGTGGTGTGGTACAGGTGGGGGAGGATTGGATGAGGGGGGGGGGTTGTTTTAGTGTAATTGATTCAAATGCCTTAAGTGAGGCAACCACATCCGATGAAAACGAGCGAAACCGGCAGCGCTCGATCCAGCTACATAAAACATGCATTAAGTAATAACATAATGGAGGCTAAGTGCAGGCGCATTCCCGTCACTACACCTGTGGGGTGAGGGAATGAGGATGAGAGGGGTAGTTCTCCTGCTAAGCCCAGAACCTCCCCCTTTCAGAAACCCAATCGCGAAAAGAGCGTTCAAACTCTTTGCACCTTACAAGTTGTGGTTTCCTATGTTCATAATTTCATTGTTGAATGTATACAATTTTGTAGAGATGTGTACGATGTATATACATACATACATACACAATTTCAACGTAAATATAAGCATAATACAGATTGGTTCAAAGCATACCTATTAAGAGGGCTGAACAGCAGCGCCTTGTCCATACAAACGTACTATACTTCTCCCTACCTCAATTATGGCACTAGAGGAATTATTTTTTAATATGCTATGGATATCCACCATTGGGGTGCATCTATCGTTTTATTTTTTTTAATTAATTATTTTTTATAGGAGCTAGGAGCCGCCAAACATCTATAAAATCGCCTCTTTTTTACACCCACGAAAAGAGTCTAGCGTGGTTATTTAACGGTCGATTTTTAAAAAAATACGCCAATAGATGCACAGAAAATATCTTTCTCATACCGATGATGAAATTTTTTTAAAATTGGTCCAGTTTTGGAGGAGAAAATAGTAGAATATGAACCCTCGATTTTGTCAATTTAAAACACGTTTTACCTGGTCAAAGCGCAACTGTCGCATTCACTCAATATATATATTGATATATATTGTCGCATTCACTCAATATATACATACACTCAATATATATATCGAAGAAAGGAACGGTAACAAAATTAAGGTTTCGGATGTACAGCCCTCTTAACAAATAAATTTAAATCACTAGTCTACGACTATACGATCATCAACATCATTTACAGCTACTCGCCATACAATGCTGGATGTAGGCCTCGGCAATACGCTTCCATTCGTCTCTGTTTTGTGCAACTCTCATCCATCTCATCCCACGCATTTTTTCTAATTTCGACCACCTATCTTCCCTGTGGCCTTCCTTGCTTCATTTTACATTCTCTCGGGTAGTATTCGAGCACTTCTTTCGTCCGTTATTCTAGCTACATAACCCGCCCATTGCTATTTCAACCTCTACAAACTACATAACCTATAATATGTACATAGGCGTGAAATAATCATTTTTAATTAGTTCTTACTTGTATAAAAGAAATCTCAAATAATGCTTGTCTTCCTTGATGTACATATATATTAGTTTGATTTATTATTTTTTAAATAACATAAGCTAATAAATGGGAGTGAAAAAAGTAACTGTTTTAACAGTTTAGCCCGTGAGCAGTGAAGGGGTGGTAGAAATACGTGTTTGGATAGCTAGCTGTCATCGCTCCAATCTGACACAAGATTAAACTCATATAGCTTCTATGTCGGTATGTCGACATCTAGATAGCTTTTGATTTACCGACATACGGTATGTATTCGTATGTCGGTAAATCAAAAGTTATCTAGATAGATTCTCGTCAGGTGTCTCATGAAATTTTTAGCTGTCAAAAATGTTGAACTATCTTACATGGGAAATCCTATGGAAACTGCATTGCACGTTACTATAATTCTCATTTCCACTTTTTTTGAAACATTCGAACTCAAGGTATGCATACACAGAAGATGGAGCAAACTATTGAGAATCTTATGCCTAATAGTTTGTGCATAAACAGACTACATAGTTCGTTTGTCAATGTGTTCTTTTGTGTATAGTACAACTGGCCAGTTTGGTTCGTGTATGTAGTAGTGTCACCCTAATGGTTTCCATGGGTTTCCGGAAACACGTTATTAAAAATCAAAAGTTTCCGGAAACCCGTTATTTAATCTAAAAATTCATATAATTTTTGTAAAAAATTATAATAATCTTGAAAAATTAATGAACTAATTAATGAAAATATTTTTTTTGAAACCCGTTGTTCCAAAATTGGGGTGATACCACTGCGTATATTTATGAACAAACTTGTATGTTCACGAACGAACGAGATATATATGTAGGTACATGTATGTACATATGTATACTGGGACTGTAACTTATAATCTAACTAGTTGTTTTACCCGGCTTCGCTCAGTATTTGTAATATAAACAGCTTAAACATGGCGAATCTAATATTAAATATTCATTTGTATTTTTATTCAATTTATTTCAATCGAAAAAATAATTTTAACCACATTGAGTCGTCGTCATAGAAACATTGATTTGTTTTCGATGCTCCCAACAAATCTTACATACAAGTCTCTTTCGAAATTATATATTAGATATATAATTTCGAAATAGACTTTGTATGTATGTTTGTTTGTTTGGTTCGTAGAATGCGTGACGTTCAATTGAATAAAAAAACAAATGAATATTCAAATAAATTTAAATAAAATAAAGTTAATCAAATGTTTACTATTAGATTAGCCATGTTTAAGCGGTTTATATTACAAATACCGAGCGAAACCGGGTGTAAAACCACTAGTATAATATATACAAACGAGGGCCAACATATTATAACTCACTTATATAATAATGCCAAGTTTTACTTTTAGCTTATTATATTACAATCAGAATTAATGAAATTCTTATTTAAATACATAAAGTCTATACGCAATGGTACGACTATGCATTGACATCTATGATCGAATTTTCAAACTTCTTGAAGTTTCCATTTCTCGTTGAAAACCGTCTGAGGTAGTTTCAATGGAAAATGAAGCAAAAAATTTCATTGAAAATTCATTCAATTAAATATTTTGGTTTTATCAAAACAGTTTATTAAAGTTTATATTACATACATACAAAGTGATATCAAAATAATATAACATTGTGATAATTATGTAAAATATTACATCAAAATTGAAAAAAAAAATGAGTACTACTACATAATGAAACATACTTAAAGTTATACAAGGACAAACAGAAATATATTTTTTTAATTATTGCAAGCATTTATTATTGGTATATATAATATATAAAAATATTTAACGTTCATATTACAATTAAGCGCATTTTAAATTATACATATGTATATTTTGGAGGTACTTGTAAACATGCAATTTAAAATTTAATATTGCCATCATAAACTTGTATTATTCAGTCATCTAATTTCATATTCTTGATAGGAATACAATGTTTTCTCCTCGTTGCATTTCCATACCCATTCCGGTCGCAGGAATTGACACTTCTTTCCTGCACCAGCTCTTAAGTCATCCACTAAATCATCCATAGTTATAACGACGTCTACTTGGTTGTCCGGCCAAGATTCAACAACTTCCCCATCGTACGCCAAAATATATCTCTTAAGTGTCTTCACATCGTAATCTCCAGAGTTGACATTTGGATCGATGTGAAATTTAATGCCTGAAAAGTGATCAAGTAAACGCTCACTATCCGTATTCGGATGAGGACTTTTTCGGCGAACTTCTGAATCCGAATCCGTCTCTAATGCATATTTATCGTCGTTCTGTGGGATCGTCAAGCCGCCGTTAATACTGATATCATTTTTAGACTTGGCAGAAATGTTTTCTTCAATATCAGTTTTGTCAGAATCTGATTCGTCGATTTGTAAAACTCTCGAACGATTTCTTTTATCTTGAACATCGTCTTCAATGTCGGTTATATCCGAGTCGTCTGACATTTGAAGTTTGCGCGTCAATACTTTTTTATTATTTTGCAATTTGATTATTTTCTCAATTTCATCGTCTGTGTCTTCTTCTGAATCAACGGTATCTAAAAAGTTGAAATGACGTCCATACAAAAATCACACATTTTAATTTAAAATCTATTTCAATATAAATAAAAACCTACTTGACTGACTATTAACATTCACATTTTTACTACTTTGACGTTGTTGATTAAAAGATTCATCAGTAGTCACTTTTAGTACGTTTTTAGGACGCGATATCCTTTGATTCGAATCGGTGGCAAACCATTTCCAAGGTAAGCGGGCTTTTTCCTTATTGCATTCTTCAATCCATTCGCCAGTAACCACAATAGCAAATTTCGATTCCCGTCGAACTTGGTCATGTTTTGGTGTATTTGGACAAGCACAGCTGTAAGTTTTAAATCATATCATAAACAAACACTCGCAAAAAGTATACTTTAAGTAAATTTAACAAATCATACATTAGATGGGTACAACTTGGACCCCAATCAGGTCTATATTTGGCGCCTAGCGACAAAGCCATGTCTCTCAAATTGCTTCGTTTAGGGTTAATATATCCACTTATGACAAAGACGATGCCTTCAAAGCAATTGGGTCCTTGGATTACATCTGAATGTGTTGATGTATCATTATTCGGTGCACATAATCTTTTGTCTGTAATCATTTTGAGAAATTAAAAATCTGAATTTGAAATTAAGGTACTTATTGGTTATACGGGCGCATCCGAGCATCGAGCATACACATTTATACTAACATATACAAATACCCGACAGTTAAATGAACGGCTTCTAAGTGTCTCAAACAGTTTTAGTAAAGTGTGAGTATGCAACCAGTGATTGACGTTACATTGAACATCGATAGAAATCGAAAATGCATTTCTAAAACAATTTTATTATAAATACCTATATATAATATGTCTTATGAATTTCAAATGTGTTCTGGTGGAGGTCAGTATTGCCTTATTGCAGTGAAAATCTCTTCAAATGGATATTATAGGCTGTATAATAAAAATTTTATCGATATTGTTTGATGTAACTTCAATCACTGGTTGCGTACTGTCACTTTACTTCCGACTGTTTGCAACACCTAGAGGTCATTCATGTAACTGCCTTATATTAATGAGTTTGTGCAAGTGTGTATACTCGATGCTGGGATGCGCCCGTATAACCAATAAATACCGTAATTAATACGAGAAAATAATAATACTTACTACTACTACTAGAACTACTGTCTGAACTATTTTGTCTTTTCAAAACATTTCTATCATTGTTTTTGACGTTTGTGTTTGAAACGCTATTGGTGTGTTTGTTTCTATCATTATTTACATTTGTTTTTACTGATGATGTATTTTTACTAGTAGAAGCAAGGCTCTCCTTGTTTGATTGAGGAGTCTTAACCGAAGTCAACGAATTGGTCGAAGCTTTTGAAACTAATGTGTTTGAGTTTTCCTTTATGTTACTTTTTTTCACAGGTTTATCTGAGTAGCCAAAACCAAACAGATCGTTGATTTTTGAAACTGTACTCTTCTTTTCTGGTTTGGATGGTTTTTCCTGATTATTTTTCGCTTTTTCAATTTTATCTTTTTCTATAATATTGTCAATTTTTTCATTACGTTCGCCATCTTCGTTAGTATACATAATTTGATCTCTTTTTCTCGATAAAGTTTCAAGTTCTTCAGTGTTTTTTACATCATCCACGGTTTTTTTGGTAACACTTGGCCGAGATGTTTTCATAAATAAATTTGAAGAATCTTTACTTAAATTGTGTGGAGAACTGGCATTTCTGATCTGCGCATCTACAATTAGTTTGGAGACAATGAAAACTTCAAATTAGAAAACACATATGATAATAAATCTACCAAACCATTACCCATTGATGTATTTTTTTGCTTCAATCGAGCGAACAATTCACCCGGTTTAAAAGACAATGCGGAATCTTCATCGTCTGAATCATTTTTCAATTTAAATCTTCCCAACATAGTTGTTTGCTTTGACGTTTGGGGTGCTTTAGATGTTGAAGCATTGGACGCTGAATCGGAATTAAAAAAGTGGATGAACGAAAGACCATACTGAAACAAATAAAGCAATGCAAATTATTTTAATTAATAACTAAAAGCATATTTTAATTCATAAATAATCACCTGAACATGTCTATTATACGGTTGTGTACACACAATTCTTATACGATCCCATTTTTCGTCTCGAATCGTCGGTGCTAGTTTATCGTGGGTGAATGTTCGTACGCTCGATATGTTTACAGAATTACGAGAGTCTGCAGGGCTCATGAAAGAACTCATCACCAACAAAACCTACAGAAATCAGAATGTATAAGAATGATGAATAAACTATTTTTATTCTACTAGAGTACATATGTATGTAGATAGTACCTCATATTTTTGATCGGCAGCTTCCGATCTCCCCACTAGAACTTCGATAAATGCAGAGTGGAAATTTCCAACGTGTATTGAAGTAATTTGAGTTGATTTTTCTAATTGAAAAACTACAGAATTTGAAGAAGAACCTTTCTCCTGACCAACCCATCGTTTATTCACAATTTCTTTGGATAAAAGGTTGTTGGCTGGATATTCCTATAATTGAATTTTATACGTAGGAAGATATTATCATAGATAAGTAGACGTAAAGGAATATATTATCATAGATAGATAAGATATAACATGAAGTAAGTACAGGTTATATTTTAATATAATATACATATATACATGGTATTAATTTGAAAGTTACATAGAAAATATAAGATTGTTAGTGAATATAGAATGTAAAAAAAGTATACATAAATTTGATCATATAAATAAACTTCAAAATCAGATGGTGCAATATTTGAGGTTATATGCAAAGTAATGAAAATAAATTACCGGTTGTTCGCTGCTGAAGCTCACAATATAATCAATTTTAATTTGAGGCATTTTTAATATGTATATTTATCATTTAATACACAAAAATCTAACTAGATCACATACTTTAAAAAGGCGCGTCAAATGACGTTTACAGACAAACATTATGAACCATAAACAACTTGCCGCTCTCGAATTGTCTATGATGCGAAGTGATAGGGAAATTGTCATATTATTTCCTCGTCGTTTTAAAATGAAAAATTCAAAAACGACCAAGTATAGAAATAATTAATTTAATATATTATCATAATATTAAGTTAAAATGTCATATTTCTTATTAGGGTGCTGGTGTGAAATTCTAACGACATAATTATTATATTAAATCTTGTATCTATGAAATATACATTTTATTATTTATAATCGTTAAATTCTGGTGTGAAATATATATTACAAAAAAGATCTATACTTATCAATTGATCACTTGAATTAATTTAAACTTGAAAATAAAATTCAATATTAATTATTAGCAAGTAATAGTTTATGTCTAACATTAAAATTGCGACCATAACGTGCCATGAATGAAGTTTCTCCTGATAGCGTATTAATAAAGTTAATTTAAGTTAAATTAAAAAGGTAAATAGCTTATTTTGAACAGAACAAAAAATTAAAGTCTGTATTGCTATACATATATGTACATATGTACACAGTGTTGGATTATGTAAATGGGGGGGCATTTGAAATTTGAGGCCCCCACTTCAATAAAAAAATGCTACCATCGCTTTTTACCATGCTTTTCGGTACATGGTTTTTCATTAGAATTTTACAAAACCATATTTTTTTATTCAATTACTATATATTATATATTTGAAACACTAACAGTTTTTTAAATAACATACGTACTATTTTAAAATACTATATAGAATAGGTATTAATTTAATTTATTCTTGGCTTACGAACATATTTTGGACATATTATGATAATAATTTTTAAGTTGTGAATTTTGGTAGCATGGGCCCTAGATTGGGGGGGCCCCAAGCACGCGCTTATTATCTGTGTATGATAAACCGCCGCTGTATGAATATGTATTTTATAAATAACCTCGTGACAGGTTAAGCTTTTTATTAATTAATCCCAAATAAAAAAATTAAGAATGAGATTGTTTTAATCCATTTATTTTTTCTATTACTCTTTTAAACCCTGATTGTTAGCGTTGAATTAAATAATGACAGCAAATGTCAAATAAAATCTTATTCTACATAAGTCCAGTTGTAATGTTATGTAAAATTACTGGGTAGTTGGATTAACATTTCTGCTTATCAAATTTGATAATTATTGATCCATTTTATTGATAGATATGAATTATTCGTAATTCGTATTTGACAAGGTTTAATAATTGATATATTTTAAATGAAATCCTTCCTTTCCTATTACATTTTTCATGTTATGTATATAACATGTTATGTATATAAATGTCTTGCGTACATCATTCTCCCGGTATATGTACATCAAAAGCTTCTGCTATTCGCCGCTTGGAGGATTCGCGATATAAAAGCTCAACTTTCAGTTAGAGAGCGCTTATTCAATTGTTAACTATTGCCATGGAAAAAAGTCCTCTGCATTATTCACAATAACACACTGACGGCTCGCGCGTTAGACACGATCGTCGTGTCTTTTGCAACTTCTACAATTAGGTGAGTGTTTCCTTTTTATATACTAATCTATTACATTGGAATGAAATTATGTTAACTTTTCGAAAATATCAATTGCAATACAGTTTACATACTATTATTGAATGGGTTTGTTTATGTATAAATTTTCAAATATGAAAATTTGCTTACGGATTGATTACGAATCGAATTTTTACTACCCGTAAAATAATGCAAAATATTAAATGTTCTACAAAATAATGTATCATACTGAATTGTTATACAACGAATCATTAAAAAATTGTTTCGAGCGAACTTAGTCAATTCTGAATGGAATCGTAACAGCTGGTATTGAATAATTAATGATAGGATGTACCTTTTTTGCTATTTTCATTCGGTTCAGTCATCAAATAACTACCGTGAGCCCAAACCGATATCGTTAATTTTACGATATTGGTTCAACATTTCCAATCGTATTTTTATTTTTATTATCGTTGGATATTTTTAGATCAATTTAAATTTTGTTCTTTAAATATGATATTTGTTCATTGTTAATCAAAACATATTTAGGTACTATATATAATGAAACTACGTATTAAGTTAATAAAATCATAAAAAATGTCCGTTTCATAATGCAAATAAATTTTTCTTTCTTTATAAGTAAAATTTATTTTCTATTATTAAATTTGATATAATTTTCTAAAATTGAAAAATATATGCATATGTATATATAAACTCATTTTTGTGACAAGCTCTCGGAGACTTCTTGGTTTTTGCGTTTTTATTTTCTAGAATTTTCCATAAGATTTTACCCGGTTTCGCTCGGTATTTGTAATACATATAAACCGCTTAAACATGGACAATCTAATAGTAAACATTTTATTAAATTTATTTGAATAGTTTTATTTTATTTAAATTTATTTGAATATTCATTTGCTCGATGACGTCACGGATTTACGAACTAACAATAGTTACATACATACATACATAGTTTGGAAATTATATATTAGATTTTTTAAATTCTGAATTGGCAGATGCAACTTATAAAATAAATGAAACATCATTTAATTCTATTTAAATAATTTAAAATTATTATACCACACTTTTAATGGAAAAGGACAGTCAAATTTCTTAGTTCATATGCTTAGACTTAAATCTATTTTTATATTTGATTGTCTTATCAATCGAAAAACATAATTATAAATACGCAGAATCGAAATAAATATACTCAATTTGTATTCAAGGTTTTCCAAAAGGAATTAATTTTTTTCATTTGTTTTGTTTTTTCGTTGATTGAATATTTTTTTTCGTTCATCAAATGGTCCGAAAGAGTGTACTGACATATATATTTATTCAAATGAAATAATTGTAACGAGTTTTAAGTGAATATATATATTAGTTACGGATACACGTCGGGTCTATATTTGTACTTATGTTTGGCCGGACACTGTACGACCTTCACCCCGTGTATTTTTCCGGTAGGCGAGCATCCCCTTCCTGTATCCTCGCATACATTTGAATTTACATTTTTGAAATTATGAGCCGGGGGGTATTAAAGAATTCACGGTGTCTGGGGGAAATTTTCGAGGCAAAAGGTAAACGAGAAAACCTTTGGTATTTAGACAGGGCGTATTGTTACGAAATGTATGAGAGAACGATCTCGCGTAGGTAGAGGCGCGTCTCAGTGGTGATGGTTAAAGCCCACCACCCCCTATCTTGTTGCCATGCTGACTCATAAAACTCCCCTCGCACGAACATCTTCATCGAAAATTCTGGTGACCGATGAACCTTGGAGGATATTCCCACCAACATCGAAGTGGATCTAACTATAAACATTGACAGATAACAATTTTTTTCATACCGTCTGAATCATCATTTTAGTTTGACTCCATATATTGCACGCTGACTTATTTTAACAAACCTCAACTTATTGAGCTTCCATTATTTAAAAATAGTCTTAAAATAGTGAGTAGAAATTTTTGTAAACGTAAATGTTAGACTAAACATGAAAAATCTTTCTTGATATGCTCCTATTGTGACGAGTGGTTGTCCTCGCTTGTGAAAGACACTCAATTCCATTGTTACAAGGGAGAGTCCATTTACCGGTAATTCTATAATATTTTCACCAATTACCGGTTACCGGTGAATTACCGCATTTTTGAATCTCAAAAATAAACTACTTTTTTATACCAAAAATATATATTTATTACCAAACGATAATAAATATTATTTCTTATATACTATGTAAAATATAATGCCCCAGAAAAAGGTATTAGTGGTAATGAATTCTTTATAAATTAATATTTTATAAAATATTTAATTTTAATTCTTCGTTTAAGAAAATAACAGCGGCAAAAACATAATGTATTCACACTATCCTCCGATAGTTATGGTTTAATTTTTCAGTTTTATTTCAGTTCATCCAAAAAGTACTTTCCTTTCACACAGTTTTTTTTTTCCTCCCGAATAGGTCCAAATAGTTATCCTCCCGAATAGGTCTCAAATTGACTTCAGTTTTATTTTTAATAACTGGTAGAAACCTTTATTTTACTGATAACATACATTTAGTTGTAAATGGAACTACTGCAATATCATTATTGGAATCTGAAACTGATAAATTTCCCACATCTTCCTTGTAAATCCGTTTTATAACTTCTAGTACTATTTACATTATTGTATAATTTTTCTCCTGGATGGAGTACTGGATCAGATCAGTGTTGCCAAAAAATAAAATAAAGGAGAGGAATATGAAAAAATGCAGCGAATACGATTTATTGATTTACCGGTAAAAGTAATAATTTACCGTTAAATTACCGAGCAATTTTTTGGGCCATGTACCGGTAAACTGTTTTACCAGTTATACATAGACTCCCTAATTCATATTTTTCCACAAGTTTATTATTAGTAGTAGAGATATTGGCATTGGTATTTGGATCATCACTGATCACTGGATCAGGCATTGATCGAATGTATTGCACATTATTTTTCTTGTTAGTATTCATAATATTATCTTAAATTAATGTTAGTGTTTGCACAATCTGAAGAGAGCTCAAAAACCTATGCTTCCTTTGTTAAATATTATTATAGACTGGAGGAACGTAATGTACGAGCAATCTTCCTTCAATGTGTTTTCTCAAGGTTTATTAGGCGGAAAATATGTTGAGAGCAGAAGCATGATTCGAAATTCACATAAGCCTTAAATAAATACGTTAAATTGGAACAAAAAAAAATTATACCCTATTTAACATGTTGTGATATAAATATAACAGGCATAAATGGTGAAAAAAATTAAAATAACCATCATTATTTTGACTTTGTCTGAACATTACACATTGTATTATTTCGTATAATTATTATAAATATTTCTGTTTAAATTATAGCTTTCAAGTATTTAAAATCATATACGCATCTCGATGGTATTGGTGCGTCGAATTTGTACGGTCGATTTGCTTACGTATTCGTATTAAATTATTTAAGAGTATACATTTAAGAGTATGCAAGTTCATAAATCATGGTCTTCGATATATTATATCATTTGACAGAATCGAATGCACGTATTGTCGCCTTTTCCCGCCCACGCCTCTGTATTAGTTCCACACGTGCGGTTCCACAAGTAGCCCCGAGGAGTGACGTGGGATGGTGAAGCTTTATCTGGCGAAACGTGCATCCTTTTGGGCGCGAACTTCCTGATTTGACTCCGACGAAGAAGCCGATCGGATCGCATCAGCGACATGATGAATAGCCCCATCCGAATCTGGAGCGATAAATTATGTCAAGGCTGAGGGAAGAGGGTTAACACACCCTGCTGCACGCACTGCGCGAACGAAATTCGCAGCGTTCCACTGAATTGGGGTTCTTTACCAGTGATCCATGGGGCTCTATCATCAAAAGGATTAAATATCATTATTTTTTTCCATTTCATTCTATACTTCGTAGTTGTACATAATGAAACATTCAGAAAGTAGATTCTGAAATAACAAGCCATGGCCTCTCAAATGCAATACATAATTAATTTATGGAACATCAAACAGTGTCAAATCTTTTGATTTTGCTGCAATAATCGTTGTATTTTCTAGTGGATAAAAATAATTCCATTCTTACGAATCTTTTTTATCAGATTATGTGCTTCTGTAATACATATATAATATTTTCATAGTATTACTTCTTTCGAAATAAATATAATTTATGTGACTCACAGTGGCGGACTGGCCATACAAGCGAACATGCCCGATGGCATGTGGGCCCCACTATCTGTTAGAAAATATGGGCCCTCAGTAAAATGAAATAACTTTTTAACTATTTCACGTTTGTAAAAATTTATAGGATATTGCACTTTGGGACCTAAAGTTTGGGTATTTCAACAAAACAAATTTCTTACCATATACACAAACAACTAATACCTGCTTTAACAGCCCAAGGATCGGTTAACTTTTTTTATTCGACTCGAAATGTAATTTTCAACATTTGCGTGGGCCCTTTTGCCGGGCCCATTTTCAACGTCAATATTATGTATATACCAATACCTATGTAACAACTACCTACTGAAATAAAAATGGGAATAAACAAATTTTCGTGAATAATATAAACTGAATTGCTTAAAACAAATTTGATAGGACGATTCATCATAAACCAGATTTAAATTTACTTCATACTTTCAAAATAACGTTTGATTATACTTCGATGATATAGTAAGATTTAAATACACAATTTTAAACAGTTTCTAAATATAAAATCTATTCCTAATCTAGACACATTTCCATGTAAATAGAAATAAAGGATAGGGGCCCCCTCCCCAAAATCCCGATTTTCGATTAAAATTAATGGTATGCCTTGGGTAAAATTATTAAAAATTGTTCATCCTATGGAGCGAATCGTTAGAAAAGTCCCCTTTACTTTATTTTGTCTCAAAAAAAGATGTGTAACGTTTATTTTTCCGAAAGCTCGTTTATTTTTTGTTTTCAAGAAAGGTTTTAAATTAATATTTTACTGAATCAGTTCAATCACAAATAGTTTTATTTCTCGTATTTTTATTTTATTTGCAGACGTCCATTCTCTCACAAAACAACGAATGAGATGGGTTTAAACTTCATGTGTAACGAATTCGGTCCAAAAAATTAGTTATTTAATGAAATTGCTTCCTGACCAAAACCTTATAAAATTTAGTACATAAGGAATAAAAATATAAATTTTCAGCTTGATACGTTCAGGGGTGTAGTAAATTTTTTTTTTTACTTTTTTAAGAGGAAAAAATCCCATTTCTGGTTAATTAATGATTTTTTTTATCATATTTTCATCACATTGATACAAGGAATTATACATAAAATCGTGAAGAGCAGACATATTTAAAGGGTCGATTAAAATAGTGGAAGAAAAATCCGGTAAACTGTCACTTTCGGTTAACGGGTGTTCACGAAATTTTATATATAACTTGGCATTAGGTTTATAATTATAGATATAAAATGTCAGTTCAATACGTCGAAAAGTTTCCGAGAAAAAAATAAAAATACCTCGATCTTATAGGGTAAAAGTACTACTTAATATATACATATACATATATAAAATAATAAAAAGATATACAGAAACACACACTCAGACACACAGAGCCACACACATTTTTCTATATTATGTAAATGTGATCAGTGATCGATTCTGAGTTCGAATTTTCGCATGATCACAAAACTTTATCTATTGATATTACGTACATATGTACATAGATAAAGTGAAAAGAACGTCGTTAGAAATTAAGTTAATTGATAGTTTTTTGGTGACTCAGTTTGATGGTCGATTTATGTTGACCATGTGAAGATTTGTGGAAAAAAATTTTCGCCTGCGGCGCTTTTTTCAATTTTTGCATAATATTTTTTTCAAAAATAAGCTTATTTTATTTTATTTTATAACTCAATAAGGTGTATGTACCTAAATTTGTTTATTCCCATTTTTGAAAATTTTATTTATTTTTTTCCCTTGATTTTTAGCGTGGTGGAAAGAAAATTTTTTTTTATGGGGGGGGGACAATTTTTTTTAACCCTGGGGGGCTCCCTTTGACTCCTGGCATGCACTGATTTCAGTCCCAGTCCGCCACTGGTGACTCATATAAATCACTAATTTAAGATCCCGGCCACACCAGATGATTTGCGAGCAACTCAGTGGGTTATTTTGTTGCACGACCAGTTCGATGCATACATAGTTTTATGGAGCATGCCACACCAGGCAACTCACCGGTTTCCCGAGACGGGTTTTCCCTACATCGGTTGCCGGCGTTGGGTCTGGTCACGATGATTTTATTGCTTGAGTGATTGGTGCGATCCCTTAAAGGAGTGCCACACTCGGTGATTAGTTTGCCGCGGCTACATAGTGAAAAAATGAGGATTGTAACTATGAACACTTGTGACTATATCATCACTAGAGGTAGGATAGTCACAGTGCTATCCATTGTTCCATTGTTGTAAATCCTTTGTAAAAAAGGTTCGACAAACCTTTAACAATGCATTTACAACCTTTGAACAATACGCGGCACCTTCTGGGTCCGGTGACTAATCATCACGTATTGAAAACTTTTAAGGTGAAAACACACTGAATCAAACGGGCGCATTCTTGACCTCCTGTGGTAAAAATGCCACGGGGGTTGTTTTTTTTGGCAAGTTTCGACAAGTAATTCCTACATTTCTTTAAATATGGGAATCATCAATATCGATCACTGTCAAACATGTGAATACAACGATAAAATATCACCGAAAACAATCTAGGGAGTGAGTTTTGCCAAGGATCGCGATGGCATAGACTGGGCGTGCTAGCATTTTTTTGCAAGTGCAAAACTGTCGAGAAAAAGCACGTGCCGAGTTTCTTTTTGTGGTATTAGTCAGCGGATTCTTGGTGGCTTCTAGTTGCCCAAGTTGGGGTCCAAGAGTGACCACAAGCAAATACCCTTTGACAACAAAATCACCCGCAAGTCACCTGGTGTGGTCCGACTCTAATACTTTTTACCGTGGTCCGGCTCTAATTACTAAGGGTTTTCAATATGTAACGATACAGTCATATGTGTTCATAGCTTTTCATTACATATGTGTTCGCCGGCAGCTAATCACAGAGTGTGGCACCTCTCAATATAACGCTATACATTTTGCAGGATTGTGCTGGTCACTCAGGCAATAAAATCAGACCAAATGCTGGCAGCCGATCTCGCTGGTCGGGTGATTTTATGGCATATGCAACTGATGAGTTTCCCAGTGTGGTATGCTCCATACAACTGCATACATTTGATCTGGTTGCGCATCAAAGTCACTCGGAGTGGCCCCGATCTTATATTAGGGTAGCATAGGAATGTTAACACCACTAGGTGGAATTTTTACTTTACCCACGTAGTAACAATAAATGATATTATGTGATAATGGGAAATTCAAACTCAAGATGTTGACTATTCTAAGCCATGAAAACGAACACTGGTTCGTTTTCATGGCTTAGAATAAATATGTGTGTGTATTTTGAAGATTATTCGAATGCCGTTAATCCTATTAGAAATATAATAAATAGAAGCAAAATTTTTCCACTTAAAACTCAATATACATAGATATGTAGAATGCTTGGTTTTGGTTATACGAAGTTAATAGTGGTTTTTGCGGCTAAAACTAAAGTAGTGCGCCAGTTTGAAATTAACTAGTTTTGACACATTTCGAGCCTATTTCGATTAAGCTCGGTGTGCATTAGAGTGCAAGCGGTGCACTTTGAGCTTTTATGTGCACCCGATAATAAAATTAAAAATAGCTATAACAACGAAGGCGTTTTATTACTGAAATATTACCTTTTAATGGGAATATTTCAGGATGGATCGATACGCATTCTCAGTTTTCTGTTTGTGATACAATATTATTAGTGGGTGTTGATTTTTATCCATCAAAAATATATAGTAATTTTATATGAATATTGAAATGTCATTGTTTTGGATGAACTCACAACGTTATTCAAAATATCATTGAAAATCTGGTAAAATAAATAATTTGATACTGCGACAAATTTGGCGCATATGAACATACATACATATAATGGTCTTTAAATTAAATGCAATTTGGAGAAGTGTTCAACTATGAGGCATTTATAATTATAATTGATCAATTATTTTGCCTTCGAGAATAGAAACATATAAATATAATCTTGTAGTTATAATAGATTTTTGACAAACAAAAATTGTATATTTTTTGTACTATATGAAAAGAGACAAATGTCAATATCAGCAATTATTATATACTGCAAACTAGTGATGTAACCGAATAAAAATTTGCTCGGAATACACGCACTTGTTACTTCTTCGTTGATCAAAGCGACTGAAAGAATTACCGCAATAGTAAAAGACATTTAAAAAGGGAACGAAAAATATTTCTGTGACATCATTTGTTTCGAATAATAAGCGTGTTTACGGTCGCAATCAATCGATGCGTCTCATAATCATATAAGAAAAAAATGAAATTAATTTAAAAAAATTATTATTCTTTTTCAAGCACGGATAATCCGCAAACCGGATAATCCGCAAACCGGATAATCCGCGTCCGGATAATCGCGAGTATACTGTACATATATGCATTTGAGTGAACATACTGGTTGTGTATGCATGTATGTATGTATGTACCTATATATTCGTTACCACTCTAATAAATGACTAGATGCAAATAGAAAAGGATTTGGGTATAATTTATACAGGAAAGAGAGGTGTGTAAAAAAATACAGAAGTAGAAAAAATTATACTATTGTGAAATTCGGTACAGTAATTCTAAATTAAAAAGTGCCGTAAATAAAAGTTTTTGACAGCTATAAATATTAATATAACACAAATTATTATAATATTAATATTTTAAGCTGTAAATTTAATTAATTTCGTCTCGGCCTCGCTCTACCTTGAAAAGTTTTCCCGAGTACTAATAAATTGATATTATATTTATATATATTATGCATCATTGGATTTTAACGATTATATGTATGAACAAAAATATGAACATTAAAAAGTCTGTTCATACTAGCACACCACGTATCGGCAACGGCACGTAAACAGTAGTACGAAACGTATTCTTTGGTACATTCTATATGGACACATTAGCAGTAGCCGATAAAATCTATCCATACTATAAAGCAGTACATGTCACTGAAACGTATCAAGCAAAACCGGTTTCCTTTGTAGAAATATTAACGCACGACGTGACGTCATAGTAGCGAGTGCACGCGTACTAACGAAAGTGCGTATGACTATTTTCGGAAACTTCATATTGTAACAATATTGACTCGACGATACAACGCAAGGTATATCGCGCCGTATCGTCGAGCTCTGTGATGAATATGTAAGCTGATTTTGCCTTGCACTTAGCCAAAACAAGTTTGTACTTTGTAATAATATATATGTATATAAAACCCGACGCGATGTATGTTTGTGGGTACGTATGTGGCGAGTGCGTGGATAAGTATGGAGATTTCAAAAAAACAAATTTTAAAATACCAGGAGTATACGTTATGCATAGGGATGTGGCGTGACGACCGATCGTGTCGAGGAGACGTGGGGTAGCGGGGTAGTGGGGACCTGAGCGTCTGATATGTGCTCCTGATATTGAGCGCCTCAGTTGGAGCGGGTGACGTCAGCGTCAGATTCACGGAAGCATACACACATACACACATCCACGAAGATATACATACACATTCATTCATCATTTCGAATGGATGAGCGGGTTGGATCGGCGAGCGTGTAATGCGCGCATTCAACTTTTTACTATTACCACTTTAAGGACGGGTCCCGCGCTAACGCGGAAATTTGATTCAACCTTGAAGGACGGGTCCCGTGCTAGCGTGGTTTGTGTACGGCCGAACTCATGCGAAAAAGTGCTGTCTCTTGGGTGAAAAAAAAACATGTTCAATAGGAAATAAATTCATTTAATTATTATTATTATTATTATTTAGTAAAATTTGCAATATGTGCGCTAGTGCGAGGCCCTTCCTTAAGGTGTTAATACGTGCGCCTGCCTATAAATTACCTTACATTATACATATTTATAAATAACATATAATTATTTTAATTCGTGTATCACTTTCTTTCCGAAGCTACCCGTTGAAATCAACGGGCACAACACTATGAGAGTACGAATGGAAGTAGTCTATTTCGTGCACTGTTGTGCGGTGATGTTGCCTTGCAACGCATAATTCCCTTGAACTTCGGAGAAGCTTCTCATTAATTCGTTTCGTTCTCCGCGACGAGACAAAATGTTAAATTACAGAAAACGCAAATATCGGAAAGCAAAGATCTTAAGTTGAAAGATCAAAAAAAAAGGTGCATGGTAAACGGTACATACTCACTTAATTTGCGCGAGCAGGATACAATAGGAACAAGAGGAACAGGCTTTTCCTCCCGTATTAATGTGCGCGCGCAGAATACGGGAGGAAAAGCATGTTCCTCTTGTTCCTGTTGTATCCTGCTCGCGCAAATTAAGTGAGTATGTACGTGAATATGTACCGTAAACGGTACATATTCACGTACATACTCACTGCATGGTAAACCATGCACCATTTTTTTTATCTTTCGACTTAAGATCTTTCGATTTTCGATCTTTGCCTTCCGATATTTGTGTTTTCTGTAATTTAACATTCTGTCTCGTCACGTAGACCCCTTATAATTATGTCTCTAATAATTATGTGCGTGGTGGACATCATCATTTGTTGGTTGTACCTCCCACTCGCACAGTTATTTTTCGAATGGCTCTTATTCCAAGAGCTATTCGACTTCTCAATTTAATCGTTGCTGCTGAGCCTGAATGAGATATCTTCCACCTCGGTGAGCGTAGATTATCGGATATTATTCTAACCTATTTCTCTGGTAGCATGCGCTCATCATTATTTTCATAATTGAATGTGATGTATGAGTGGAATTTTGATCTTTTCCCTTCCATTTGGGCCTCTTAAGGATATTTTGTCATATATTAAAGTATAAACTTTATTTTATTATTTTCCATATGTTCATCTTTATGTACTATTTTTTCTTTTGATTTTTATCGTATTTTTTTTGCTTTTGCCTTTTTTTTGTTTTTCTCTTGTTTTCTTATGTAGACCATTGTGGTGCATTAGATTCTTCCTGTAATGCCACAATGGTCCAAAACTATAAACTACGAGAAAGATTTGATTATTGCTTAGCATGATATATGTATGTACATATGTACATATATCATGCTAAGATTTGTATGTATAAGACTTTGACATTGTATGATTGACTGCCATTATATAGTACATATTGCAAAAATAGAGTGGAAAATTAGTCCAACGTTTTCCAATCGTTAGTTTTTTTTATATGTTTGTTATGTGCGTATGTTTATTGTTATATAAATAGCGCAGTTGTTGTTTCGGATTAACCATGTCAGTTTATTGTATCGGCCGTTTAGGCCTAACGAGGCCGGCGCCCGACTCGTTAAGGAGTCTAGACAGTTGGGGCTCCTCCCTCGTAGGGGGGCCCCCTTGTTGTCTGTCAAAGTGCCTCCGCCCCGGAGCGTGCGCCCCCTGGCAACAGAACGCTCGCCATATTAATTTACATGATATGTGCGAATATTCGCTTACGCTCGATTACTATTGACATAAAATTTAGTTCAGAATATACTTTTTACTCTATCTATGTATTTTTGATTTTTGATTTTTAAATGCTTTTTATTATTACGAAATTATGTTCACAATACATCTTATATCTATTTTAATAGCTACTGATCTACTGATCATTTTCTATTTTACAATTTTAATTTAATTTGGTTAGTAATTACAGTATTATATTATTCTAATGTTAATCTAATCTAAAGCATAATAGGAAAAAGAGCTCAAAAACCTATTTACAATCCTTATAAATGTTCATAATACATCTAATACATAATATTAATTAAAGACTATCTAAAGTCGATGACCTAAAGCAGATTGTGTTTAGGTAATCTGTGTTTATACCTGAAGGGTATAGACATTTTGTTGTAATCACCGAGACTCTTCACAAGTGTGTTAGTATGGTTATTAGTGATTCTTTCATAGAATCTACTGGTTAGTTTGTTAGTAATGTCTGTAACAAACGGAATATTATAACTCTATCTATGTATGTATGTATGTATGTAGTAACAATAAATGAAGTTTTGTAATCATGTGAAAATTTGGATTGGAGATTTTGACTGATTCGAACTCAAAATCGATCACTGACCATGTTCTCATAGTCTAGAAAAAAATGTGTGTGTATGTAGTATGCTAATATGTGTCTGTGTATTTTGGAGATTTTTTGAAGTCTTATCGAATTAAAACTTAGTATTGCTTTGCGAAATGCTTATCGTAAATTTTTAGTGGACTGGAAGTGGTACCCTCCCTTATAGGGGTCCAATTTTTTTTTAAAGATTTTGATTCAATTATGTCCTAAGCCGCTCAACGTATCAGACTGAAACTTTTTTATATGTATGTAACAGAAATGATAAATTTCATATATTTATATTTTATAATATTTTAACCTCAACCGGAAGTGGTATTTTTACTTTAGAGAATCGATGTTTTTTATGTTTTTCTCAGAAATTTAGAATCGGTGTATGGAACTGAAATTTCATAGCTAAAAGTTTTAGTTTAATACCAAGTAATTTACAAAATAATGCTTGCATCAAAATCATGTAAATTAAAAAAAATCAAGAAATCTGATTTTTTTTTCTCTTAAAAAAGTTAAAAATTTTGTGATCATACGATTTTTTCCACACTACTACTAGCTCGAGCTGAAAATTTATATTTGTATTCGTTATGTACCAAATTTCAGTTGATACGTTTTTGGTTAGAATTCATAAACTGGAAGTAGTAATTTCTTTTAAAACGGTATTTCATTATTTGAGCCGTTATATTTGAAAGTCCAATTTTCAGTTCCAAAAACACTATTTCTGTTTGACTAAATTCACAAAATGTTATTACTTCTTTTAATTCGATATGTGCAGAATCTCGGAAAAGCAGAATAATAGTATTACAGGCCACCAGTATTTTTAAATATTGTTAAACGCAAAACATTAGATTTAATGATTTGCGAAATACTCGTATTTCTAGAAATGAAGAAAGTTGGACTTTTGCCACTTTGAAATATAACGGCTCGTTTAATTATGACCTTTTAAATTATTTCTATTTTTTCGATATTTTATGCTTATGATATTAATTAATAAATTATTTTGTTAAGTAATAAAATAATTTGAAAAAAATCCGACTAATGAAAGAAGAACTTTTGACTTGTGTGAGATTCCCTACATTAGCGTTCAAATCCGAATCGATCATTATTGATCAATCGAATTATTATCGATCGATCGATAATGATTCGATCTATCGAATCATTATCGATCGATCGAACTATCCGTAATACATTTTTTTCTACAATCTTATCATGTATATATTCGATCTTTTCAGCAGAACGATGTATCTATGTAATTTATGTATGTACATAAGTACTTAAGTCAATCACATAAATTAAAAGTTGATATATGGATGATTTAAACTCACTTTATTTCGAAAACACATTTTGCATAGAGATAGTAAAATATGAATCAAAACACGTTTCTAGACTAAATTTATTATACATATTATATAATGTAATATTTCAGGCATCAAACGAAAGTTTAAATTATTTATTCATATATGTATGTACGATATGTATGTATATATGAAAAGCTTCAAAGGCCACATTGTAAATTTAATGAATATTTTAATTTAAATCAGCTTATTACAAAGTATATTTGAGTTTTTTTTAAACAAAATACATACATACATATACATATGTATATGTAGCCTTGGATTCATTTATTAAATATTTGACATTGAACTTTGACTCAAGCACACTAATATATACATATTTCTGTCCTTAATTCTCATGGCAACCAACTATATATGTATGTACATATACTCGTATAAATAAAATATTGGATAATTTAAATGAACCAGACAGCAATTGTGTCGGATAAAATTAATTTACTAATTCAGTCTCCATGAGTTTTATTAGAGCACATCGTATTGATTTATTCGATCGATTCTGCGCTAAGATTTGTGCTCTCATAAGTATAATAATTTAATATAAAAGGTCGGCCTTCAGCTGAAATAAAAATATATTTTCTTCGTGTTTTTTATACCCATTTTGATTTTTAAATTAAACTTTCAGAAAGCAGCCCGAGGCACAAGATTCTCTCCGGGTTAAACTATCGTTACTGACTTAAGCGGGGTTTTTCCAACATTACAAAATATGTATTATATGTACATATTATATAATGCCAGATTTGATATTTCAATTACGTAGCAGCGCTTTAGAGGGATTTTTTATCTCTCGAGTATAAATAAAAACAATCTTTACTTTGTGTTATTTTCTCATTTTGGGGAGATAATGCGAAATCGTTATTAAGATTTCGTTTTCAGCATTGGACTAATTTGATTGATGCGGTTTGTTTGCACAACAATTCGACCTTCGTCCGATGCAATTAGATCCGTTTTAATTGTCTCTGGAATTGTGTGCACCATCCGTTATATGGATAGGTACTATAGGTTTACATCGAGGGTCATTTCAAAAGTTGTCGTGTAATTTTTCTATCGGTTAAATTTGTAATAACATATTTATTTCCCAAATCTACAATAGTGCAAGGCCCTTAGTATATTTTCTCAAGTCAAGTTTTCTAAAAACGGTTCTCATACAATCTTTTTATCTTGATGGTCAAGCAAGACTCGAAAATTTAAATTTCCTCTATTTCAGCATTTACTTCTGATACTTCTTAATAGAACAATATGTTGTATCATCTTCTTCTGCCTCCACCAATATACTATATGTTTAGTTACATCAGAATGGAAATTTGATGTTGAAGTTGTCAGCATGTTCTGATTTGTGTGGTATGCTTTCACTGACTGAGTTGGCAACAGTTTACTTCTACTAGTGAAAGTATAATTCCACTGAGGAATACTGATTATCTGTAATATGTATGTATGTATGTACATACAACAAGCAACATACACAAAACAACTAAATAAATATTATATTACGAAGTGTTATTAGAGTGTACATATGTACATATGTATATTTTTAGTTTAATATTAATTTATAAAATTTACATTTGTTTTGTTTTTGATTTCGAACGTTATTGTTTTCATTATTAAAAAAAATAATTACAAAAACTAGATATACCTACGCAAGTAAAAAAAAAAAATATATATATATATATATATTTATTTATTTATTTATTTATTTATTTATTTAAAGTTTGGACCGTTGTAGCATTACAGGAATTCCTAATGCGCCACAATGGTCAAAAATATAACAGAAAAGACAAGAAACAAAATAATAAATTAGACATAACAAAAACAAAACATATATATACACAAACAACTAAAAATAATAATTATTATTATTATATATCGTTTATCGTCTTGAATTCATTCTATGTTTACAAGGTTTTTGTATTTCGTAATATTCTTTCTCGATTATGATTTTCAAGTTATGAATTCCATAAGTCCTCACCAGATAGAGTTACAAAATTTGTCATCCGGACTGACCGAAACCAATCACGACAAGCAAATAATACACCACCACCACGTCGATCTACTCTATCGCGACGATGCAGCCTCCAGGAAGAATCAAAAAGTTCAGCATCAAAAAATGATGAAGTCAACCATGTTTCCGTTAGTGCTACCATATCATCACAAATATGTAGTAGAAACGGCTGAATTAAACGCAGCCAGCTTTGTCCTGAGACCTCGTGAATTTTGGTAATAAATTACCAATTTTCGGTCTCCCAGTTTGGCGCGTGACTTTCTTTGAGACAAGAAATGGCAGTTTTGATTGAGCCAACGGAGGTTGAGCCAATGGAGACGAAACGGAAGAGGAAGCAGAAGAAGAAGCCAACACAGTCACAACAGAATCACGACTATCAGGACCATTTGAGCAGGCAGATGTAGGAGAAGAGGCAAACATCGACGTCACTGCGACCGTTTCCATAGAAGATTCACTAATACTTGCAGACGTAGTTTTAATATCAGGCTTCAAACATCTAGCAGCTCCCGATATATGAATATTTGATATGAATATTTTTCATGTTTTTTTGACATTAACTAAATTGATGTCCCTATTCGGACAGGCGCATCCCCTTCATTCGGCGCCCCACGAAACTCAATCTGTGTGGGCGGGCGGGTGCATGTGCAAGTGCAGTTTTCGCCATGTCCGATTTATCTATATATATATATATATATATATATATATATATATATATATATATATATATATATATATATATATATATATATATATATATTAAGAATAACCGTAGCCTGAAAAAGTGCAAACAGGATCTTTTCTTAGGCAAAAACCAAATGATCGCAATCAGATCAGAGAGCGGAGTAATAATTAGGAATAGAGAAGAAATCATAGACAGAGTTTACACGTTCTATGCAAAACTATACGAGAACGACAACGGCCAATTCCCCGCTCTGGAATCGACACACGGCCAAAGGGTTCCTGCAGTATTGCCTAGCGAAGTAGAGGCCGCGCTAAAAACTGCAAAGAACGGTAAATCCCCAGGGGAAGATAATATTCCCATTGACTTACTAAAATGTGGCGGCCCCCCCCTAATTAATATCTTAGCTAGGCTTTTCAGCAAATGCATCCAGAACCAAGCTATACCAGAAGGATGGAATAACGCAACTATCATTTTAATACACAAAAAAGGCGACAAAAGCGATATCAAGAACTACCGACCCATTAGTCTACTTTCAGCGGTCTACAAGCTCTTCACGAAGGTTATTACAGAAAGGCTGAAGAATATCCTCGACGAGAACCAACCTGTAGAGCAGGCAGGGTTTAGGGCAAATTTCAGCACAATGGACCACCTCCAAGTAGTTGGCGAACTAATCGAGCGCGCCAACGAATATCAACGGCCACTGTGCCTAGGTTTCGTCGATTATGAGAAAGCCTTCGATACAGTTAGTCATAATGCAGTACTTAACGCTCTAAAAACACAGGGAGTGCCGGAACCCTATGTGGGACTGTTAGCTGCAATATATAAGAATGCCACAGCTTCGGTTAAAATTTTTTCAGGTACAGATAGATTTAGCATAGGAAAAGGAGTAAGACAAGGAGATACAATCTCGCCCAAGTTATTCAATGCGGTGCTTGAGGGAGTTTTCAGGAAATTGGATTGGGATACAGCCGGAGTAAGCATCAATGGTCGCTTTTTGAGTCACCTTCGGTTCGCAGACGATATAGTTTTAGTAGCTCGTGATTCAGCTGACCTACTTATCAGACTAACACAGCTGGACAGGGAAAGTAGAAAAGTAGGATTAAAAATTAACGTAGATAAGACTAAACTAATGTTCAATAGTTATTGCATGCCTGATAGCATCCCCTTAGATGATAAATCAGTAGAAGTAGTAAATAATTATTTATATTTAGGTCAAATAATTGACATGTCTGGTAGTAAAAATGAAGAGATAAAGAGACGTATGAAATTAGGGTGGAGTGCATTTGGACGGATGAATGCTGTTTTTAAATCAAAAATGCCACTCTGCCTGAAGAAAAGGATCTTTGATCAATGCGTTTTGCCAGTGATGACGTATGGATGTGAAACTTGGACACTGAACGCCAAGATGCAAAATAAAATCCAATGCACTCAAAGAAGTATGGAACGCTGTATGCTTGGCATAACGAGGAAAGACAGGAAGCGGAACACGTGGGTGAGAAATATGACAAGGGTAGTGGACATAGTGGATAGAGTGAAGAGATTGAAATGGCAATGGGCGGGTCACGTAGCTAGGAGGATGGACGAAAGGTGGACAAAAGAAGTGCTTGAATGGTACCCGAGAGAAGGCAAAAGAGTAAAAGGAAGACCGCAAGGAAGATGGGTGAACGAAATTAGGAAAATGTGCGGAATGAGATGGATGAGTGTTGCGCAAAACAGAGACGAGTGGAAGCGTGTTGGAGAGGCCTTCATCCAGCAGTGGATGGCGAATGGCTGTAAATGATGATGATGATATATATATATATATATATATATATATATATATATATATATATATATATATATATATATATATATATATATATATATATATGTAGAAAACAAGATTTTGAATATTTTCATTGGGATTTTTTTTAAATTTAATTTAAATTAAAAAAAATATTGGTATATTTTTTTTAATATGGAGATGAGTCATATTTTAATTTTTCAATTATTCATGTACACTCGTCTTACAGATCGCTCCAATTTAACGAGTGTACTATATACGTCAAAAAACCCACTAAATTACATATTACATATATAAATACATGACATCTAAGGTCAAACATTGCAAAGGGTATTTACATATACTATACGAATTTATACGATCATCATCCAAATAGATATCTATGATGAAATGCTTGCAGCATTTTTAAACAAATCGGCGAACCTTGAGACGCTGAATAACTCAATATTTGCGAGAGCGATAGGTAAATGGATGCCAATTTTTACAGGAACCGTTTCAATGAAAGTCAGAAAAATTGGCAAATTCTGATAGGAAATGATCGACCTGGTGTCACAAACAAAGGTCAGACCAGCAGCAACCAGTGGGACTCGAACCTATGACCACTCTGATCGAAAGCATTATATGCTTACCACTAACCACTAACTAACATGCTGCTGGATATCTAAGAATTATAAATATTACTCTTTTTTCTTACATTTTTGGACTTTTACCTCTTTTGCACGGCAGTCTTACGTAGTTCGTGAAATTCAGGAGATTGCTTTTTAGCATAGAAATACGTGTAAAATTCTTAAAATATTACGCGTAGACACAAAGAAAGATGAGAATAGATTATTGTAAACAATAAGATGCATAAAACTCGGGCATTTCACGAGAAGTCCAACATTGCACATCGCAGTACGAGTCGTAAATGCCTGTCCTGGTTGCAGGATATTAAAAAAATTAAGATATACAGCCATGCAGGAGTAACCCCTGTGTAAAGGATATTAAGTCGGGAATAATTCCAATAGATTGTCTGAAATTGGAAAGTAGCTAACGAGCAAACCAGGCTTGCTATAAGAAGGACCTAGAACGTATATTTGGAAAAGTCTCTGGAACGTATGAGATTTGAATATTTTTCATGTTTTTTTGACATTAACTAAATTGATGTCCCTATTCGGACAGGCGCATCCCCTTCATTCGGCGCCCCACGAAACTCAATCTGTGTGGGCGGGCGGGTGCATGTGCAAGTGCAGTTTTCGCCATGTCCGATTTACCGGTTCACAAATCGAACAGCGCACATACATTGTTGCAGGCCAGTGGCCCGAATTGCGCGCGGCGCCATTTTAACCCCTCGACTGCGATCGATTGGTGGCAATTGTCCATGTTGCGAGAGAATGGAGTTAATTGCATGTTTGCAGCGCCGACATGGACGGCCACATCCCGGTAAATGAATTAACACAACTCCGCCGGCGCGACACAACGGCGCCTACGCTCAGATGCATACACAACATATTATGTATATATACATATATATGTATGTATGTACTACGTACCTACAACTTCAATTTTGTCTCCAAGACCTGCCATCAGATGGTTGCGCATATTTTCGAACGTCAGCATGTGTGATCAGTTTGTTTGAATCGTGCTAAGGATTGAGCCTCGCCACGCGTTGCTGCGTTGCTGGGTTGCTCAGTCTGGTGGATGTGTTTAGT
Organism: Arctopsyche grandis; assembly: GCF_051622035.1. NCBI lineage: Eukaryota > Metazoa > Arthropoda > Insecta > Trichoptera > Hydropsychidae > Arctopsyche > Arctopsyche grandis. The sequence continues at coordinate 12,713,716 of NC_135362.1, read as the reverse complement.
GTGACACATATGAAGTCGAAGATTAAAATTAATTACGCCTGGTAAGTATTATTGTATATTTTATCAGTATTTAAATATGAAAGGTCGGTATTTAAATTCAATGGTCAGTATCCATCGTTCACAGGGTCGCGCCTACCATATGTACATATGCAACGCACACAGGCTGACGAAATATAAAGGCGGACGAAATACAAAGGCGGCCGAAAGAAACGAGAGTCGAAAAAATTATATTCCTTAAAATATACGAAACATTGTACTTTTTATTTTACTAACCTCTTCTTAGCTTGTTAAAAGCCTATCGTACATATGTTTCACTTCGCAAAAAATTGAGCTAAAATTCCTACAGTCTTCAAATCATTTTGAAACTTTGCCAATTTGTGCGGTTTGGTCAACGATGGATATTTCAATCGATTTTTATAGTTCGATGATGAAAAATAAACGTAATAACGACGTCGTATTTGTTTGACTTTTTAGTTGTCGTATTTTTTTTACTTTTCGCCACGCACGCGTAAACGCCTATAACTTTTTCATTTTCATACTATACCGTATAAAATTTGCATTACAGGCTCTCATTATATCTTATATATATATACTTCACTCATAGGTTATATAATGAATGGTAAAATCTTTATATTATAATTGTGATATATGTATGTACATACGTAAATACGTCTTACGGCCAAATTTTGAACGCGTATCTGACAGTTGGATTGTTGTCTTTCTAGATCGATTTTATATATTTATATATATAGTGTTGTGCCCGTTGATTTCATCAACGGGTGGTTTCGAAAAGGAATTGAAACAAGAATAAAAATAAAGTTAAAGAAATTGAAACGACTGGTTTCAGAGAGAAATTGATGCACGAATTATAAATTACGAAGTGATTACGAATTACGAATTACGTTTTGTGCATCGCCGACGCCCCGACGGCTTCGCCCCCAGCGCCCCCGATGCCTCCGGCACCCCGGGGCCTTCGCCCTTGGCGCCCCCGGCGCCTCCGATGTCCCGGGGCCTTCGCCCTGAGCGCCGCCGACGCCGATTGAAATAGTTAAAAACACATAAAAGCCTTGTAAATAGAGAATGTATCCGCATATTTTGTAATTAAACTTGAGAGGTATGTACACAAGAATGGTATCCATCAAGCCCAATGATTTTTTTAGTTATAATTAGATTAATTTAGTTTATCTTGTTATATACTTGTGGATTGCTATTGCAAGTTACAACTTGTAACACACCCAAACTATAATTCGGGGAAATAACGGGATAGCTAGGTTTTTTATGTTCTATTATTTCTGTGACTGCCAGGTGTATTTCTTCAAGGATTTTGTAATAGGGTATTGCTTGGTCATCGAAAGAATAATATCCTAGATGTGGGATTGGGGGTAAAACACTATATTTCCATGGGTTCCCGGAAAGATGCACTAAATTGCATGGAATAGTAGCGCAGTTTCGATAAGTCCTAATTTTCAAAGGCGCTCAAAAAGAACTTACGCAATAGAATTTCATAAAAAAAGGTTAGCACCCTCGGATAACATACAACTACCCCTTGACGCTTTTTTGTGGAATTCTATTGCGATAGTTCTCCTTGAGCATCTTTGACATTTTGGATGTCTCGAGAGTGCAACTATTTCGAGTGCATTTTTCCGTTAACCATTTCATGAATGAACTTGAAAACGTTCGACTTCTCTTTTCATCTGGTCCTGTTCAGAACTAAATATTTTGGTTTTATGTCTGTTTATCTAGTAATTATTATTATTTTTATTTTGATTTAAATTTTCACCACAATATTTATTACAAGGTACGATTTTTGCACTACTCACATATACTTCGATTTTTTTTTTTAATTTTTTTATTAATATGATATATACAAATGCTGATAAAATTAAAGAGTGGCCGAACTCCTAGGCGCAGCCCTGAAGTTTTATTTTGACAAATGGCCAGTATTATTTTTTGATTGGTATCAACACAAGGTTGGTACGATCTTGATAGACAATTCCATCCAACAGGCATTGCTATTTGCTTTGGCGAGTGTACGTCCAAATTTTATACTGTCCATTTGATATTTAATAATATAAAACTGACCATTTTGTTAGTAAAATACTGGCTGAAAACTGATTTATTTACTTACCGAAATTGATTAAAATGCTACCCATTGAATTCTGTACATAGTTATAATTATTTAAAAGTCGAATAAGTGGCCTTTGAAAAGGTGTGAAGATCTTTAGATAGTCATAGCTCAAAGTTTTTATATTTTTATCTTAATTAATTTTATCTGAGTTTGTCATTTTTATGTTTCGCCGAAATTTATGCATTTTATCTGTGTATTTATGATCATTTATCTAGATATTATATTTAATCCATCTTTGATTAAGTATTTTATCTAAGTGCATATGTAAATATGTTTGTTTATCTACATATTATAATTAATCCATCTTTAACTATAAGTGTCAATTTTTATCAATTTGTTTCATATTTGTAACTGAATTATCTAATTTTATCTGAGTTGGTCTTTTTTAAATTTTGCCGAAATGTATTTTATCTATGTATGCATGAATGTTTATCTGGATATTATATTTAATCCATCTATTATTAAGTATTTTATCTAAGTAAATATGTATGTTTGTTTATCTACATATTATAATTAATCCATCTTTAACTATAAGTGTCAATGTTTTTCAATTTGTTTCATATTTGTATCTGAATTATCTAATTTTATCTGAGTTTGTCATTTTTAAATTTCGCCGAAATGTATTTTATCTATATATGCATGAATATTTATCTAGATATTATATTTAATCCATATATGCATGAATGTTTATCTAGATATTATATTTAATCCATATTTGACTATATTTTAAATTATATCTCTGACTAATTAGATTTTGGGTTATTCTCGCATATTCTACATATGTATGTACATAATATACCTACATATATTTATTTTTTATTTTTATATAATTTATATGTATTGCTAATAAAATATGAACTCTTATACTAGCCTGCTTAGCCTTTACACGCCACAAAAAACTTTTGGACATCTCGGGGGATGCAAAAAATATATGATTAAATATAAGTGATTAAAATAAATTTAAAAAAGAAAAAAAATTGATAGTTTAAAAACGTATTTCGTCAGGAATATTTCACTCTGTCTTGTCAAGAAAAGATTGTACCCTAGGTGAAAGTTTTGATATTCTTAATAAATACAAATTTAAAGGTCTATTCATACTATCCAACCGTTCACGTAAGCAACAGCTTCTATTGATACTATACAGCAGCGCTCGTTTCGGCACGTTCAGACATGTTTTGTCTGAGTGCAAAAGAAAACCGGCTTACATATGTATACATACATATGTACATACGGGTTTGGTGCAAACGATCGAAAAGCGCCAGACAAATTGAACCACAGATTAACTGGATGGCTGCTTTAAACGCAATTCTCGACTTCACTAATGAAAAATTGCACATCAGATGACGAGTAACCTTTCGATGTGCACAGATGCAATTATTAAAATGGTAATTATTAAAATTGAGTTGGATCTTTCTGGCGAGTTTTTAATAATTTAATAAGGAAAAATTCGGAACTAAAGTATCAGAAGCACAGAACGTATACAGGGTAGGTATGTTGGGACTTCGGGTAGATTTCGCTTAATGTAAGTGCGAGCAGTGCGCACGCATAAGGTACACGTGTCGTTAATCTGTGGTTCAGTCTGTCTGGCGCTTTTCGATCGTTTGCACCGCATCGGTACAATACAGAGTGCGATGATTTGGCTCAATGTTGCTTGCGTCGAGTAAATATTGTCACACTGACATTGACACTGACAAATGATATTTCCGAAAATATTTATATGTGCATAAGCACTTTGGTTAGTACGCGTGCACTCGCTACTACGACGTCTCGTTTCCGGTTTTATACGATATATAATATATTTTATACGATACGGTGGCATGTACTACTGTATAGTATGAATAGATTTAATAAACCGGAAGTGGGATTTTTTTCTCTTAGAAAGGTCAAAAATGCTGTGACCACGATTCTGTCCACACCCCTGAACGTATCAAGCTGAAAATTTATATTCGTATTCTTTATGTACTAACTTAGAGCTGATAAGGCTTTGGTCAGAATTCGTAAACCGGAAGTACATAGTATTTTTTTTAAAACAATATTTCATTATTTTATTTTGACCTTTTAAATTATTTTAATTTTCTTTATATTAAATGTGTATAATAATTATAGTGATTTTAAGTAATAAAAACATTCGAACAAAATCCAACAACCGGAAGTAGAACCTATGTCTTGTGTAAGTTTCCCTATATTTACGCTCAATCTGTATCGAAAATGCTTTCATAACCGGTATATGTGAACGTGTATGTATGTTTAAAGATCGAATTTTGTTTTGTGATCTTCTTATATTCCTCAAATACATAGATAAAATCATGGGTACGTCACAACCAAATTTTTAATATATAATGTATGTTTAAGAGACAACGTTTTTATTATCTAACATTTCTCAAATGCTCTCAAATGCCTTACCCAACTCCCTCTAGTTCAAGTTTCACATGAAAGTGACATTCCTCTTTGTCTCTAACTAATCTAAGTGTGACTAATCTTGAGATCAATTGGGAAAATCTGCGCTTTATAAAATTTATTGATGTTTTATAAATTATATATTGTATAATTATTATAATAGGTTTTGTTTATTGTTCGCAGGTTTTATAATGGAGGAGTTCAAGTTCAACGCGATTTTTCTGAAGCTTCGATGTGGATTTCTCCGGCACCCCCATACTACCCAGTTTTGCTTTCTCGTTTCGCCTCTTTCCACTGAAGTTTTCCGATGAAAAACATAACAGGCGCTTCCCTGGCCGCCTACGTGGAGCCAGTTTCTATTGATCTACTGAAACGTCCTCCATGGCCTATTCGCACACTTCGCAACACTCCCCCACAAATAAACCCACACATCAATCCAATTGAGAAGATGTATGTATGTAGTGCTTTAAAGAACTCACGAAGCGTTCCGCTTTGACGTAGCACGTGTCTGTTCAATATTATGTACACCTGTTGCAAATTTGCTACTGGGTTACATATTTGCAAATAGATCCATAGTGAATTCTAACTTCAAACCTACATATTTTGAATAAGGTAAATTTTTATTTTATTTGAAATGCAGAGTTGCTTTAATAAGTGAATTTTTTTTAGTTTTTTATTAATTCAATGACTCGTTATATCATACTTTATTCAAACTACGAATATTCATATATTTTTAGCTAGCAATTAATCACCTGGCTTTTTTAAACGTGAAAGATATTTTTTCTATCTTGGAATTATTATTTTATTTAGTCTGTTTTTAATCTTACACGTCAACATGGATTATACCTTATTCTTCTTTTTATTTAGAATACGTAGATAGGTAATCACAATTATGTATATGCTATTAGATTATTACGATGGTTGATGCTCAACCGTTTGTCCCAAATATACCCATCGTAGTTGAACATTGTGACGGTGCGTATTTTTTTCAATGACCCAGTCCTTTTTTTATTTCAAATGCATTCGTAAATTGAAATGCTTCTAAATTAACTCATTGTAATAAGTAGTAGCAGGGAAAGGAGTGAAGCTTTAAAAATTCTAGAAAATGTAGTGAAAAAAATGATCATAAAGAAAATGGTCCAGATTTCAGTTGCGTATTCTCAATTGCGGTATCTACTTCAGTATTGGATGATTATTTAAATTCAATATATGTATAGCAGTCATCTAAATATATACGCTATATGGTTTTAAAATTATGATTATAAATTTGAAACTATATTCAAATAGTAGGTAGGTTGTCAATTTTAGTGAGGAACCGTTGGCAATTGGTAAACTCTGATAGGAAACGATCGAAGATCGACGATCGATGAAGTAACAAATATCCAAGTCTGCCCAGCAGCACCGCATATACACTTGGGACGAATTCTTTTTAATCGAGGTTAAACCTGGGCTCGAATCCGAGACCTCCCAGTGGTTAGCATTAACGCAACTACCGAGCTGTACTGCTGGCTATATGTAAATATGTGACGACCACTTTGACCTTTCCTACACTTTCTGACAAAGCAATCTAAATAAAATACTTCAAATTGAGGTACATGACAATAAATCATAAAATATGATGGCCACACACTTTCTTTAGATTTTTCCATAATCATCTAGCTATTTTTAAAATTATGAATTAATGAGATATTCTTCGGCGAATTTTCGTTAGTAAGACGGAGATTACTTTATAGTGATTAGGTTTGTGATGGATTTTCAACACTTTCGTTTTAATTTTTTTCTTTTTTTTCGTATTACATAAGCTGTTCATTCAGTATGCGCTCTACCGCGAGTGTTTACATTTTTATTACTATATATAAATTGTGTCGTGAAATTCGGTGGGTAATTTCACTAATTGACCATAACGCGCTAGCGAAACAAAGGGAACAGGTGAGCGAACTGTGTTTTTAAAACCTTTAAATTGGGGAGGGTGAAGGGGGGGGGGTCCCCTATCTTTAAATCTATACCACTTCGTAAAGGGTTGAAAAATTTGCAACACACACACCCTTTTTGACCGTTTTTTTTTTTTATTTATCAAGATTAGATATCATCGAGCTGTGTATATTTTATGAAAAGCCGTAAAAGCGACAGTATAATATGTCCCGGTAAAGACTTTTGGAAATGAGTGCAATTTTTCAAGGTGGTGGCGGTGTTCCATATTTTCGCGCCCTTCATCTGCGATCAATCGTGCACTTTCGCCCCTCTTCTCGCAGGTTGACATTCGTGATAAATCATCGCCTTTTCCTGTTGCCCTAACAAAGTTCGTAGCCCTCGCGAGAGTTCCGGGTTCCGTGAACTCCCTACGATCGCTCGTTCTCAAACTTTCACCCTTCAAATACACACATTCCAATTTCAAACGCACGCAAAGTAGATAGACTACGACGAAAATCGTCGAATCATTTTTGCAACGTACCGATTTTGAAATTCGCTTCAAACTTTAATACGTTATACATAGCTTTCGTAGTGTCGATTTATTTATTTTTCGATCAGCATGAGTTATTACGATAGATCCTATCAAAATTTTGTTTGCACGAATTTATAATATATTTGCACCGAACGAACGAACGAGTGTTTTGAATAATTCACGATGATTTTGAAACGCTCAAATCAGGTTACTCGATGTTTCAAAGAATCGTCCATTAATGATTCAATAAAGCGACCACGCTATTTCGTACACTCTGCCAGGTGTGCGAAATATAAAGTATTGCTTGACTATATACATTTTTCAATTGAACTAAATATACATATATGTAAACTCTTTTGAGTGTGTTGATTTAAATATTAATTGAGGAATATCATTAGAGATACATCTGATGTTTGAAAACAATTCTATTATATTGGATGCGTATCCTGATTAATGAACAGATCAAATCAGTGCATCGTCATTTCATTTCTGACTAAAACTAACTGTCAAGATTCACTATAATTATAGTTCGTCAGAACACGCATTCAATATGAACATGTCGTACGAATTTGACCCAACATTTGATGTCTTCTACTCATTCGAATTCGTTACGTTTTATGTCAAATATTTTATTGAAAATTTCATGTGATTCAGCAAAGCATGTTAAAAAGCTTTGATTGTATTTATTACTTGAAAAAATTCACCAGGGCCGCAATTAGTTTGCCCGCTCTTTTTAAATTCGTCTATTTTATCGTTGTTACTTATTGTCTTGTACATTTGCTTGGTAAACATCATTGGAATTAATTATACATACATATGTAGTTACGTTTATTTAAGAATCTTCTTACAATTTTCGTACAAATTTTGCGCAACAATGCGGACTGACTTTATATTGCCAGGCCAACTAATTAATATTATTAAAAAAAATATCTCACTCTATGCAACTTTCTTTATGCAAAACCATAATCAAGAACTTTAACTAAGGTAACAGACTGTTGAATCTGACTACAGGAAGCATACGAAGGAGACGGATAGTTTGAATGTCCATATTATATTATGTTAATGATTAATAAATCCGTGCAGTGTTGATACCGGAAGTAGATAGGAAGGGCTCTGGCCCTCTACTAGTACTTTAGTATGTACATACATACATAGTAGGAAGCGACCTGCGACGAATGGGCATTTGTCTTCGTTGCGGCAATGTGTAGGAAACCCTTTGATAGGGGTGTGATATATGCGTGTATGGCGAAGGTGATTTATTCACTTGCATGCACGATATGAACAATTGTACTTCGAACGTGTATCATCACGCAATATCTCCGTCTCTATCTGTGTACATACGAATAATACACCGGTTGCGATAAAATTCAATTCAACACGAGTACAATTGAACTGTTTTTCCACTTTCGTATTGATTGATACGTTTCTTAATGGCATGTACGATCTGTTACAAAGAGCATGCATTGAAAATTTTAACTTTATAGCATGGTTTTCTATATCTATGTACCAGTGGCGTACCGTGCCTTTAAAACAGGGGACTAGGTATGAAAAAAAAATTATAAAAAATATATTTTGAATTTTTGAATTATAATAATCTGTCTTGAAGTGATAAGTATAAGTTTTAATTTTCGTGCTAGGCGAAATATCTTAAATAGCTTACATTTCTTAATAACATTTTGTTTGTCTTTAAAATTTAATCTTTGAAATTATTTGTCAAACAATCGATCGAGAATGCAACATTTCAAGGCCTCGTTATTTGTTTACGTTTCGTATCGTTTCGTGAGCCAAGTCCCTTGCCGTATATTTACTCAAGAAGCTCTGTGTAAATATGTGATATTATTACAACAAAAAAATAGTCCAGAATGATGTTTGATAGATATAAATCAGAATATCCTTAGTAAATATTCAATGAATGCTAAAAGAGACGAGTAAATTAAAAAATATTTTGTCTTTGCCAATACGTAACAACGCGCCAGTACCGCAAAGGGAAAATAATTGAGATGGCAAGTCCGTGCAAGCGAACGACGCGGTGGACCGTACCATAACAATACACTACTACTACTTCAGGTAGGGCCGATTCAGGTTTCCGAACTATGCTTATTAATACGATTAATAAGCGTCCTAGTCCCTCTAGTCTAATGACGGCACGCCACTGTTATGTACATAGTTTGCTTGTGCAACAAATCAATATGTATGAGGCTGTTTCGATCACTTTGATTTTTATTTTGTTTTGTGCCATTAGAGTTTTGGTCCACTGCATGAGTTTGTTTTACAGGGCGAACCTCGCTAATTCGATCACTTAAAGCTTTTCAATGATAAGTCAAAATAGCTATTTCAATTTTAATCAAATAGATTTTGTTTCATAAAAATTTTGTTTTGATGTAAATGGATAGCTCAAATTAAATGTGATTTTTTTTTATTAAAAAAAAATAAATATAAACTTACCAGCAATACAGGGTGGTTGTGTTGTTATTTATAACGTGTTATTTTTATTTTTAACAATCATAATTTGGTAATTATTTTTAACAATCATAATTCTACGTAGCTTAAACTTGAACTTGATATACCAACAAATTATATAACTTTATTTTTATAAAAAGTTTTGGATATTTAATAAAATATTTTATTTTTTTGAATTATAAAACATAAAAATAAACCAGTCTGGTAATAGATTTAATTAAATGTTGGGGTGGGGTAAATTATTTTACGATTCGAATTAGCAGAGTTCCTCCTGTGTGTATGTACCTACATATTATACATATTTACAAGTATATATTTTTAAACTTGGCATCGTATAAAGTTCAATGAATGAAAAGTTCCTTGTAGGAAATTTGATCTGAAAATAATTAAGGAGCACGTTCTTTCAGGAAAATTTTCGCAATTCTAAAAATATAACAGATATGTATATATATAAACATTTATTAAATATATGAAAATTTTCAAGGAAAAGCAGCTTTTCTTTGACGAATCCACGAGACGGCACGCCACTGCTGGACTTAAGCGACCCTTAGCTTGGATAGGAAACGTCGACTATTAATCACTTTGGGGGGTCAGCGTGTCGCATTTCTTTTGCCACAATTTCACGGATGTCCAATTTTTCACGGGGAGCCAGGTCCTGGCCCCGGGGTCCCCAAAACTGGGTTACGCACGACGCGCAACCTCGGATTGATTTATTTCACTCCCACTAGTTCTCTCCCCCTCGCCCCAAAACCGACCATACCGCCTTCAACTTCACAGCACGAAATTTGCGTTTTCGCCATACCAGATCCGAGATAATGATGTCAGCTGTGGTGGTTCTCAATTTTTTTAAACGCCTTCTCGTAGCTCAAGATGGCCGCTCAACAGTTGTGCCAACAGATTCAGACACAAATACAAGATTCATTTGCAAACATTTCAGTGTAAAAAGATCTTCAAAGATGCTTCTAAAACTATGTATTATCATCATCATCATTTACAGTCATTCACCATGCACTTTCCTCTCCAAAATACAACACGCTTCAAATAAAATACAACAACTATCATCCATCTCACCCCACAGATTTTTCTAATTTCAACTACCCATCTTCCTTGCGGTCTTCCTTCTACCCTTATACATTCGCTCGGGTACTATTCTAGCACTTCTTTTGTCCATTTCCACTATATCCACTACTCTTGTCATACTTCTCACCTACGTATTCCGCTTCCTGTCTTTCCTCGTTATGCCAAACATTCAGCGTATTTACATACATATATACATATGTATAGCACATTGAAATTTTAGTAGTGTACGTATAACCAGTGCGAAACAAACTGTGTCAACCTCGTGTTTCCTCCACGCTAATGAGTCGCCAAATCAAAGGTTTCAGATTTTATACGTCCAACTTGGGAAGCTTTTTATAAAGATTCTAAGGCGTGAGTGTCACATTCTAGAGGTTTTGGTTGGCCTCAAGCTTTAAGTGCCTGAGAGGGTGAGGAAATTCCACTCCAAAACTCTGATTCTGTCGATTCTGGCCAGAGCCAATGTGCTTGCAAACCTCGCCTTTCAAAACCCATCTAACTGCTAATTTCTTTGTCTTGATATTTTCACTGCATTACACAATCCTGTTAGGCAACATCTTTTGAACGACCGTGTACACTTTTTTACATATATATTTTTTTACTAAATATGTATAATTTTTATAAATTGACTATGAGGGTAAATGTGTTTTCCGGTTAGATCTTCCTGGTATAACTTAAATTAAAATAAAATATTAAGAGCTTAAAAGGTTAATTTTATAAGACCTTAAAATGGCTTAAGTAATAAAACTCATATTGGAAGTAATCATGTCTGACTTCAATCAAAATAACAAAGATAAGTATTTGAAAATATTTATTATTTTTAATTGAATAATTAACAATTTTAAATATTTTTTTATGTTTCAGAATATTTTTCGTTGGATTGGTAACAATTTGGTGACACATATATTTTTATTACTAATAGTATTTAAGTTTTAAAATAATATATTTTAAAAATGCATCATCACTTAACTTTAGTTAGTAAGGTACAATATGATATAATTTTACGAACTTTTCAAAATCACATTGAATAATAAATTAAATTGAACGTAAAATTATACATACATTTTTCATACCAAAATATAGTAAAATCAATATAAATTTTATTTTGTTGTGGAAATTTAAAATGTAATGGTCCATATTTATGTGTTGCACCCAAAATTGAAAATATTTTATTTACGACTCTGGCATAAATATGGACTGAAATGTGTTTTGTTGTATTTCGATATAATTAACATGTATTAGAATGAGTGTGCACACGTGTCGTGATTAGTTTGGTGAGTGTGTTGTTGTGGTGTCAGGTGGTGCTCTGAACGGACAAAGGGTGGTCGAGTTTCCAGTCGGAGGAGCTGCACGCTCCTTGGCTGCACAAGGTGTCGCCGGTGCAACACTGTGGGTACGAGTTGAACCACGTGAAACTGCACACGTGCGAAACCTAACTCTCTGGGCCTTCCGGGTCACCAGACTACCACCTTCCACCAATGGCACGAGACTTAGCGCACAGGTAAAAAAATCACCAATTTCCCTCACTTTTCATAGGACTTTTCCTCCCCTGAATATTTTCATTTGGGTATAGGAAGCGGTGTAGCTCATAACGCTATACCGAGCATACTGAAATATACATCTGATTCAATCATTATACTGGTTATCATAGGGTCGAATGATTATGATCGAGTTGTTTCTTTGTTTCTATGGGGCATTTTGAGGTCATGCATGGGCTCGTGTCGCAATGTGCCAAGTGACACGTGGCATGAGATCGAGGTCATACTTTGTTCCTGATTTTTGTGGTGCTTTGGTAGCTAATATTTGACTCGGACATGGTAGGTTTTTATGAGCAGACTAGTGTTGTGCCCGTTGATTTCAACGGGTGGCTTCGGTAAGGAATTGATACAAGAATTAAAATAAAGTTTTATGTTATATTAAAGCCCGCTTAAAAGGTCAAAGAATTCAACCCTTAATGCCCTCAACATGAGGCTACCCCCCCCCCCCCAACTAATTCAAACGAATTTATGTTATATTACATATAAATATAATGTCAGCTGTCACACCACATCCCTATGCATAACGTACACTCCTGGTATTCTAAAAGTTTTTTTTGTTGAAATCTCCATACTTGTCTCCATAAAATCTCCATACACGTACTATCACATACCAACACTTATTTTTTATAAATATAATAATAGCGCGTGCATGAGTTTTTTTTTCGTGTCTCCAGATATGTACGCATGATATGTAGCACGTGTGTGATTTGATACTTGTGTACGAGTATTTCTTTGGCTGCTGGTAAGATCTGAATGGTCTGATCGAAATCTGTAAATCCAGGTTGATCATCTCCTGTTAGAGTCTGCTGATTTTATCTGACAGTAATTATTGAGACGGTTTTGTACAAAGTTGGCACAGTTAAAAATTGGCTTATAAAAACTTGCATAATATAAAGTTTGAAATGAAATGTCTGATTAGACGCTCTCAGTCCAAAATCACGCTAGAAAGACAGAATCAGACAGATGAAAACAAAGATAGACGAGACTGGGCAAATAAATGTCAAATCTGGCGGGCGGTTGTTGGCCATAACACGTACATATGTTAACATTATAATTTAAACTTTGTATCATTATTTATATAATCTATTAATGAAGAGCTAATGAGAGCCTATAATACAAATTTAATAAGATACATTTTGAAAAAGTTAAAGTTACAGGCGTTTAAACAATTAAAATTTGACAAAAGGAGTGGGGGGTGGAAAGTCAAACAAGCATGGGCAATAACCCGATCGAAAAATTCGGGATCATTGAACATGTCAATGACGATTAAATTTCTCTAACGACTTCTAAGTGAAAACAATTGAAATTTCTATCGGGGGCCAAACCTAGCAAGTCGGCAAAGTTTCAAAGCGATCGGAAGAGTTTAGGAAGGGGTGTCGCGAACGTCCGAAAGGAAACCTTTAAAAACATAACGTATCTTTAAAAATTATGCTCATATTCCACTGGAAATTAAAAGTCTTTTCCACGAAAATTTCACTACAGGGTTTTAGTTTTGTTCGTTACATCTAAATTGTTAGTAAATATCATTGGCTGTTCGAAAAGATTAGTTCCATTTATACTTTTGACGAAGTGCGTGAATGGATCGCTATCACAATGTACATAGCAAATATAATAAAGATTGATTTGATCCCAATTTATTTTATTTGAAACAGTGATCCGTGAATTGAGTAATGGAATTGCGACTAGACGCTAGACTTGAATGAATCAAGTCGTTGATTAAACGACAGACAGTACTCAAGTGTTTGTACATTGACTGTTATGTTTGTTTACGCAATGCCAATTTACGTATGTTGAAGCCGAAGACCAAATGTGCGAACGTATTCCTCAATTTCAGCATCGTCATCTCTTTGAAATGTTGGGATCGTTAATGAAACTATTATTAAGGGCAGACCGTTTTCTATATGCGTAAATAAACATTAGTGTGGATTTTATTGCAATACATTGATTTTAATGAAAATGAATCAGCATAGAAAGCTATACGATAATATGTATTAAATTTTCTCCACCAAGTTCTAAATGGTCTTATCCATCTACCTCACCATATAATGATAAATTTTGAATGAGATCTATTTATTTATTCATGTAGAGTCATACTTTCGAAATGTATTCCCTGTAGACAAATCGGCAGGTAAGTCTCTTGTCTGTCGTAACGATTTCTTGGAAACCAACAACTTAGTAACAGGCAAGCTTTTGGTTCACAACACAATGTAATCGGTCGGGTGATCCAAGTTGTATTCGCGGTTGCCTCTTAAGGATTTAAAATACTGAAATAATTTAAAAAGTGGCTGCACATTATCATTATGAGACTTTTTTCGTCATAATAAGTTTTAAGAATTTGTTTAATATACGTAGCTATGATACATGTACTATATATTATTTAATATATGTAGCTATGATACAAGAGGACTAAGTGACGTTATACAAAGTCCTCTTATATCTTCTCGCGCACACGCAAGGGAAGCTGTGCGATAAAAACAGAGAGATTTTCACGGCACGCCACTGGTATGTTCATATGTATATCGGAGCCAGATTTATTTATATTCTATTTATACATAAATAAATTATTTATATATTAATATATTTCAACATATTTATATATTAATATGTTATACATATGTACATACATAGTAATTTTTGTTCCATAAAATATTCCTAGAAATCAGCCGAGATAATCTTTCGTGGGATCAATGACAGCCTCTTCTGCTACGACAAATAGTAGGCGGTCAAAATAAATAAAGAATAACAATATTTAGAACTGTATGTGTAGGTAAATATGGTAATAATAGATAGATTAGACAGTGGGTCGGTTTGAATGTTTGTTTCCTAATTCGAATATTTTTCATTTTTGCAATTTGAAATATTTTGTATTTTGACTACAGACTCCGACAAATACACTTCTCTACAGACTTCAGGTCAATGCTCATCTTGAAATGTAAAAATCTTTCAATTTTCGATCTTTGCCTTCCAATATTTGTGTTTTCTGTAATTTAACATTCTGGCTCGTCACGTAGACCCGGCGCAGACACAGAGAGAGGTGTGCGTTTTTAGATAGTTTCGTACATGAAAAAAAAACTGCTAGCACGCCTGATCTATGCTATGACACCCAGGACAAAAATCTTTGTATTGACATATGTTTGGCAGTGATTTCCAAATTTGAAGAAATATAGGAGAAAAGCACGCACCCGTGGTGCCATACAATTCAGTGTGTTTGCGCCTATCTATAGGTAAAAAATTATATGTTGTATGTAATTAAATTGAAGTAAAATCGAGACAGGATGAGATATTTATTTTCATTCAAATTCCACATTCTTCTAACTTATTAATTTATTATTATAATACATACTTCTTTTTGGAAACAGTTTAACATCAGAATAATTTTCTCATTAAAAACACACACGTATATAGGTTTTTATCATGTTTACTATTATTTATCATAGCAATGTTAATATAAAACACATATTTTTATTTATTTATTATGTTCAATTAGGCTAATATCAATTCCAAAATGATCCTTGACCATTGTATGTATCCGCCAGTGACTGGAATGTGTGGCATGGTCCTATCGTAGCGTGACTCAAGCCTGCGTGTCGTTTCGACCGATTTCGTTTATTCCAAGTCCTGTGTAGAACTAATTGATTTATTGGTGTGTTGCAGGAATTCGACGAGTACACGGAGATGGCCGGATCTGCTGGGGTACGCGTGCAGGGCGCATTAGGCGGCTCGTGGCAACGCATCGACGTGACGGGGGGCGTACGCTCTTGGGGTGGCAGCGGTCCTCTACTGCTGCTGCTGGACTGTTCAGGGTGTGGCCGAGGAGTGCGCGTACCCCTATGGGGGGGCGCACGTCCTTTCCTCGTGCTCCGAGCCGCCCCCGGGGGGGCGCGCCGTGTCCGAAGACGCGCCCTAGACTGCGGCCCTGACGCTCGCGACCAGTGCTGCAAGCAACGCTTCTACGTCAGCTTCCGAGCCCTCGGCTGGGACGACTGGATCATCGCTCCCAGGGGATACTATGCTAATTACTGTCGGGGTGAGTGCGGGAACAACCGCACCCCTGACACTTTCCTCACTTACTATTCGCACGTGCTGGACGAGTACAGGAGGCTCGACCGGTTGGCGGGACTACGCCCCTGTTGCGCCCCCCTCAAGTTCTCCAGCATGTCGCTCATCTACTTCGGACCAGACTCCAACATCATCAAGCGAGACCTGCCTAAGATGGTGGTCGACGAGTGCGGCTGCCCCTGAGCTACCCCGTCACCCTCCCTCTGTGATTTGTGCTCGGATTTCGCGATAGGACCGCCTCCATACGGCCCGTTTGTTGTTGTTTTTTTTATTGTTGTTAAGAAGAAATGGTGCGACAGTTGACTGTTTAGCGAAAATATTATATAGACTAATGATCTGGAGCTGGGAGGGCTGGGGTAGACGGTAGTATGTACTACTCGAAACGATATATCAGTTTTGTTATATGTAGATATATGTACACACACGAGTACCACCGCACTCTCTTCTGATGAATTGAAAAATATGAAGTATTTTATAACACTTTTTTACCGAGTCTTATCGACTGCTTTTAAAACTAGTTAGCCAAATTATAAATTATAATATCTCGATGATTGATAAGGTTAAATTATTTCTGAGTAAATTTCCAAAATTGATCTCGTGCGTCGTATCCAATGGTTGTGCGTGAAGACGACTCGGTGCTGGACACAGTAGCAAACCCGACGAATAAGCGTTGTCTGTATAAAATACTATTTTGCTACTGTGACCGGCATTGCTTGAGATTTTGATCTAGTGAAGCAGACATGTCAAACACGGTTTGGTTCTGTGCAAAATTCAATTATTATAACCATCAACCCCTTACGTCTCATTTTGTTAAATAAAATAAAAGTCACATCAATCTGATATAAAAAATAAAAAAGTGCGTTACAATTTTTTTAGCCCTGTTTGGATTCATGTTCGTATATAGTAGTCATTTCTACAGTTGCTAAATAAATAGGGAAATTTCAAAATATCGGGGTTTAATAATGTTGGTCACACTTTTGAAACTCGCCGCTAGTGTTTGATGGATTCAAACGATTAAACAATTTTCAAGTTTAAAAGTTTTGATTTTTTTAACCCTTTAGTTATTTTGCTTACATTGATCCTAAGTTTATACCCCAATGTCGTCTATGTATATAATTTTAATTCTGTAAACATGTTACATTCTTATTTATAACTATGTTTAATATTGTATAGTTGTGGACTATTTGTTTGGCATGTCTGCTTTACACGTATGTTTAATATATTAATAAGTATCACGAGTGGACTAGAGCGTTTATTAACATAAAATGCATTGTTGAGTTGTTTGAAATGTCAATGGTCAAAGTCTCAAGTCTTTCGACTTAAGCTCTATCTAGAATTCAAGGATGCTTGCAGTGCACTGCCATATTGAAATGGAATGGTATCCGACGCACAAAGTACGACTATTTAAATTCAATACATACACCTACGTATATATACATATGAGATATATATATTATTTATAGATAGGCTTCAAATAATAAAAAAATTGTCATGCGCGGTTGGACCGCGTCCTCGGAATAGTGTATGCGTGGTTAAAGATTATAAAACTTACGATCGAGAATGCTAGGGATGGAACAATGTATTTTGACAATTAAGCGGATTTTGTGGTTATTTGGTAAATTTGATGATGAATGATGATAAAAATAATGATTTGTGTGGAGGTGAAGCTTTGAATGCTAGTGAGGTTTTTCCGAAGCGAGAATATGGAATTTTCCTCTGCGTGATGATTGAGGATGTTGGTATGTGTGAATATAATGCGTAACGGATCGTTTACATTGGCAAACTGTATGGATGTTTAACGATATAATGTATTTTATACGATTATATCATATTTCAGCGTGATGTTGGTATTGAAATTTGTGTTCTTATTCGTGTCTGCCGGTGTAAACGGGCCTTACAAGCGGATGTTGAGTCACATGACAATAATACGCAAGTCCTGTGGATGCTTCGTTTCATTATACAAAACTAATATAAAATTTATATAAACATTTATGTCTAAACATATGAAAAAATAACCAAATTGTAAAAAAATACCCCCCTTTTTGAAAATATGTAAGAATGAGGCGATGAATCTCGGATGAGACCAACGGTTGGGTTAATTAAAAAAAAAAAATAGTAAAGAAAATGTACTTTATCGCTAGCTATTCCTGATATAATGTTTTGGGGGGTGAAACATTTTTTTTAATAAAAAATTTCAATCTTCATTAATAATATTATCGTATCAATTAATTAAGATTTAATCTAGCTGATGAGAGCTTTTTTCCCTGCGAAAACGTTATATCAGGAAATTATAAAAGACCAATGCACAATAACCGGATAACATCAGTATGTCCTGACATGATTATATGATAATAAAAATTACAAATAAAGCTGCTAGTAATGCTCGTTCAAGACACACTGATATTATCTTAATTATACTCTCAAGATTCTGTCTTTCCTGTATAATATGATTCCTATTTTTACACTTATAATATAAGAAATTACCTCAATATTTAATCCCCTTCTAAGTATCACATATAAAATTAAATTAAAAAAATTAATTAATAAAATTAAAAAAAAAATTGTTTGGGTTTGGATACACTGTTTTTGTACGATGATCGAAATATTGTTTGACGAAAATTTGTACGCTTTGTAAACAGGATTAAGGAATTTACTAGAAACGCATCAATTTTATAATGTAGCATATTTATTGTTCATGTATAAATTAAATTTAAAATATCCTATATCAAGTTTTTATACATATGAAACTTTCTCGTTTACTTGTAAAAAGTGTTAATAAAGATCGTTTGTTGTCAACCGTTGGATTCCTCTCGGATTCGCCATGTTGATCTCGGGTCTAACCCGATCATAACTTGTAACTTTGTTTGTTTGTTTCCGTTCTTTGGATAGTTCAACTTGATTTTGAATTAATTACTTTAACAATAAAATTACCTATGGATTGTATGATATTCGTTCAACACTTTCAGACGACTTTATATCCAACATGAATACAATAAATTTTGAAGATAACACAGAAACTTGACTTTTATTTCATATTAGTGATAAGCTCAATGAAATATTATCGAATGGGTTTTTTTCCAATAAAAATCTATTCAAAATAACAAATTAACATACCCATTTCTCTATTAAATAAATTAAATCCTTGAGAAATTGTTAAATCAAACTACTGTTAAAAAATCCATTCGTGTATTTCGAAAAATCATTTAAAATCGTCCTTTTCACACCAGTTAAAATAATAAATCATAATTAAAACTTATTAGGCATATATTCTAATCTATTTTCATCTTAGGAAGAGCAAAAATTGACCTCTTCGAAAGGTATATTTGAATGTGATGAACACAATGGGTCATCCTTTATTTTATTTTTTACTTGCAATTGTTTTAACCAGTCTAAATTGCAATTACAATAAATTCCATTCATTGTCCCTAACGAATAAAGATCCGTGTCTTAGGTCAACTACTGTAGAATTAACAAAAATGCATGGGTCCAATGTAATTAGATTATAGTTATCTAATTGCAACATTTGAAGTGATTTAATATGGAAATTTCTACAAAATTCAGTATTAGATACTAAGTTTCAGTTCAATAGGACTAACGGTGTTCAAAAAATCCCCAAAATACACAGATACACAGCCACACACACATACACACACACACACACACACACACACACACACACACACACACACACACACACACATTTTTCTAGATCATGAAAAGGTGATCAGTGATCGATTCTGAGTTCGAATCAGTCAAAATCTCGAGTTAGAATTTTCGCATGATCACAAAACTTCATCTGTTATTATAAATGCTATTTTTTATGTATGTATGGATGTATTTATGTTTATGTTTAATTGTTATTTTGTTTTTTTCTTTTTTGTGTTATATTTTTGACCATTGTGGCGCTTTAGGAATTCCTGTTATGCCACAATGGTCTGTTTAAAATAAATAAATAAATCTATTGATACTGCGTACATATTGTTATGTACCTTCCTTATCAATGACAGGAGTGCCTGAATTTGCCCAACCCAATGTTACATACCTCGCTTATCAATTTAGTTGACTAACGAGTAGGAATAAGACACACCATTGATTTGTGGCACACCTAATTTAACAAGTAACCCATTGATGTATGACACACGTAAATTAACAAGTAACCCATTGATGTGTGACACACCAAATTTAATGACGAACCAAAATTGAACGACACGTGTCTTCAATACTTCATTGTCTTAAAGTATATAACCTCATACTGATTCAAGTCAGTCATCAACATCGACTCCGTAAAGACAGTCATCAATATCGACCCCGCAGTGACAGTTAGTCTTCACCATCGACTCCTGAGAGCGACAAACATCATCATCAAGATTCCGTTAACGCGTCCGCAAATGACGGTCTAAAGTGAACTAAAGTTAATAATGATAGTGAAATAAGTTCTACGTATCTCATATTAAATTATCATTGTTCCATAATCTCGTTTCTTCGAATGAGTATTTACAGCAACTGCACAATGAACGACGCGATTTGGGTCCGCACTCTAGTCATCACTTTATCGCTGAATCTTATACCAGGCATCTTCAGTAAATTTTTGTAATTAATTGATATATTTACTAAATACCAGCGCCGGCCCGAAGGGTATATGGGGTTCCTTGGCCATATACACAAAAAAATAACAGCTAATCAGAAAAATAAAAATAATAATAAAAATCTTTTCAAACCACGAAGGAAGAGATGAAACTCTAAATTGAAACTCTAAATTAGGTTAAAAAAGCGCCGAAATTTTTTTTCCAAAAATCTTCAAATAGTCAGCAAAAATCGTCCATCAAACTGTGTCACTAAAAAATTAACTTAATTTCTACCGACTTTTTTTACTTTATACAAACATAAGTACGTAATAACAAGTTTTGAGATCATGCAAAAATTTAAACTTAGAATCTATTACTGATCACGTTTTCATAATCTAAAAAATTGTGTGTCTAAGTGTGTGTTTGTGTGTGTTTCTGATTGTATTTTTATTATTTTTATAATTTTGTATATGTATGTATATATAAAATTATTTTTATCTCAACTGGAAGTAGTACTTTTACGTATTGAACTGATATGTCATATCTAGAATTATAAACTTAATGCCAAGTTACGAGTATACATACATATGTATATAAAATTTAACCGACAGTGGCAGTTTACCGGATTTTTCTTCCACTATGTATTTTAATCGACCCTTCAAATATCTGTGCTCTTCACGATTTTAGGTATAATTCCTTGTATCAATGTGATGAAAATATAATTAAAAAAATCATTAAATTTAATTAACCTGAAGTGGGATTTTTTCCACTTAGAAAAGTCACAAATGTTGTGATCACACGATTTTTTTTACCACAACCCTGAACGTATGAAGCTGAAAATTTATATTTGTGTTCTTTATGTACTAACATTAAATAACTAAAACTTTTTTTTTTTTTTTTTTATTTTATTTATTGAAAAGTCAACAGACAGGATGTACATAGATATGTATAAAAAAACAAATAGTAAATAAATAATATATGTAACATCCGAGTCCAATAATAGATTTTTACAAAAATGAAAAAGATAAATATAAGGAAAACAAATTAAAAAGTAAAGAATAAAGGCATGACAAAATATGTAGAACATTGCATAATTAAACTATAGTATTAAAATATTTGGAATAGGTTATAAAATAGAATATAAGAAGATATTGAAATTTACAAATATAAAACAAATGAAAAAGGTAAATACAAAATAAACAAATGAAAAGGAAAAGAATGAAAGCTATAATATGATTAAATAGCACATTAAATAACTAAACTAAAGTATAAAAAATATTGGAAAAATAGAATAGGAGAAGAAATGAATCAATCGGTCAAGATTCTCTTGATGTTAGACCTGAATTGATGTAGGGAAATACCAAATAGATCAACCTCATTCAGCTCTCCGTTAAACATACGATAAACGCGCTGCAGATAAAAATATTTTTGGGAATTAGTATTGAAAGGATCAAGTGAAAAGAGTGCAACGCGTCTAGAGTACCGAACTGGGATTCTGAAATTAACCTTATTCAGTAAATCAGAACAATCAAGGAAACCATTTATGAGCTTAAAGAAGAATATAGCATCAGTATGTCGTCGCCTGACAGAAAGATTGTTAAAAGAAAGGATTTTTAAAATGTCGGAAAC
Source organism: Arctopsyche grandis (assembly GCF_051622035.1). Classification (NCBI taxonomy): domain Eukaryota; kingdom Metazoa; phylum Arthropoda; class Insecta; order Trichoptera; family Hydropsychidae; genus Arctopsyche; species Arctopsyche grandis. Next base: position 12,691,420 of record NC_135362.1, on the reverse strand, counting down.
AGTAGAATGGGTATAGGTAGGAAAAAGGTATCGTAAGGATTTAATAAATTTAAGTTGAACTTTCTCAATACAATTAATATGGGATAAATAAAAAGGTGACCAGATAATTGAGGCAAATTCAAGGTGAGACCTTACAAAGGAAAAATAAAGTAATTTAAGTACATAAGGATCATTAAAGGGTTTTGTTGAGCGGAGTAGGAATCCAAGAGATTTAAATGCTTTGTTGGTAATAAACGAAATATGTTCAGAGAAATCTAGTTTATTATTGAGTATTACACCAAGATCCTTAATAGAAGATGACGTGTTAAGGATTGAATGATTTAATTGATATTGATTGGTAATAATTGACTTATTTCTAGTGAAATTTAAAATAGAGCATTTTTCTAGATTAATAAAAAGATCATTATTAAAACAATATATAGAGAATCTATCTAGATCTTCTTGTATCTTATGACAATCGTCTATGGTGTATATTGGTTTGTAAATTTTTAAATCATCAGCGTAAAGAAGTATAAAGGAATGTTTAAAGATGTATGAGATATCATTAATATAGAGTAAAAAGAATAAGAGACCTAAATACGATCCTTGTGGGACACCGGAAGGAATATGTCTAAGTGATGATTTAAAACCATTAAGAATTACGATTTGGTGACGATTTAGTATATACGAAGAGATCCAACGAAATAAATTTCCTCGGATTCCGAGGGACCAAAGTTTATTGAGTAATAGGTTGTGATTGATTTTATCAAAAGCTTTAGAGAAATCCGTATAAACGACGTCTATTTGGATTCGTTTGTCCTTATAAGATGTGAGAGTACTAGTGAAATTAAGCAGGTTAGTCTCTACCGATCTCCCCTTAAAAAAACCGTGTTGTTCAGGTATAATGTAGTTTTTGAAATTGGAGAAAAGGAACTTATAGATAATTTTTTCAAAGATTTTACTAATGACAGAAAGTTTAGATATAGGACGGTAATTCTCAATAAGATTCTTATCACCTTTTTTAAAAATAGGGGTGATGTAAGATAATTTCCAATAGTCAGGAAATTTACCGTTAGACATAGAAAGATTGAAAAGGATTGTTATGGGAAGAGATAATGGGACAGCACATTTAACAAGGAAAAAAGAAGGCAAACCATCACAACCCGCACCAAGATTAACATTGAGAGAGTTGATGTGACTGAGTACAGTAGATATGTCAAAATGAAAAGTAGTCAAGTTATATGAAGAAGTATCTGTATTAGAGATAGAAAGGTTAATGGTAGAATTACTATTGAAAGTGGAGTCAAAATAGTCAGCAAAAATGGTACAGATTTCAGAACCATGGGAAGCCGACTTATTTCCATAATACATTACGGAAGGATATGAAGAGGAGGTATTTTTTTTTAATTTATATATGACCAAAATGATTTTGGATTAGTTTTAATATTATTTTGAATTAGAGAAATATAATTTCTAAAGCAGATTAAAGAATATTTTTTAATTCGAGCTCTTAATAGTGAAAAACTTATCAAAATCTAAGGGATTTGAAAACATTTTAAATTTTTTAAGGAAATTGGTTTTTTCTTTTATTATTTTAATAAGAGACGATGTAAACCAAGGGGGAACCGGATTCCGGTTTTTGAACCGGATTCGTTACACATGAAGATTAAATCCATCTCATTCGTTGTTTTGTGTGAGAATGGGCGGCTGCGAATAAAAATACGAGAAATAAAACCAGTAAAATATTAATTTAAAACCTTTCTTGAAAACAAAAAATAAATACGAACTTTCGGAAAAATAAACGTTACACATTACAAAAACAGTTTTGAGACAAAATGATGTAAAGGAGACCTTTCTAACGATTCGCTCCATAAGATGAACAATTTCTAAAAATTTTACCAAAGGCATACATACCACTTAAAAACCAAAATATAAAATCTTTTTTTTTTCAAAGCACGTAGTAGCGATTATTTTATTAGTTACTAAGCTACCCAAAAGTAACATAAGAAATAAACGTAGCATTCATAGATCCATAGTATCTCATTAATCATTAAATTCATAATATTTTCTAAAATAACACTATTCCTAAATTTAGGGGGGGGGGGCGAGTGCCCCCCCATGCCCTCCCAAATGACGTCCCTGAAAAAATTGCACGTGTTTAATGCACGTGAAGATTAACAGTGGGAATACCATGGTTGAATTTCACTACAAGTAAATGTTCTTGTAGTTGTATTTTCCGTTCCGCTAATTCTACGAAGGGAAACAATAAACAAACGACCATTTCAGTTGTAAATAAAAAAAATGAGGTGGACCTTTATAAGTTATAAGCTTTTATAATATAAGCTTATGTTATAAGTTATAAGTTTATAAGCGAATTGTTATAAATTATAACAATTCGCTCCACAGATCGAACAATTTCTAAGAATTTTACCCAAGGAATACCATTTAACAAAACAAAATATAACCTTTTTTTACCTTTTTCTGGCCTAGTCTATGCTACTCAAAAGTAACATAACATAACAATCATATTATTTCATTAATCTTTAAATTCTTACTGTTTTATAAATTCACACTATTCCAAAACACATCATGTCAGAGTGCAAGGAAATGCCTAAATGCACTGATTGCGAGAAGACGAATAAAAGATTAGGAATGAATCTGAGCATGGATCATGATCCTTTTGATCGTGAATGTACTATGTATAAGGGACTAGAGGGATGGAAGAGGAACAAAATTAGTTATTTATTTATTTATTTAATAGTTTTGGACCATTGTGGCATTACAGGAAGAACCTAATGCGCCACAATGGCCTACATTTGAAAAAGATATATAAACATGATATAAAAACAAGTAAACCGTAAATAAAGGAAAAAAAAAAGCAGAAAACATGGTAAAATAAAATAATTTGATTTTTAAATGCTTTTTATTATTACGAAATTATGTTCACAATACATCTTATGTCTATTTTAATAGCTACTGATCTACTGATCATTTTCTATTTTACAATTTAATTTAATTTGGTTAGTAATCATAGTATTATATTATTCTAATTCTAATGTTAATCTACAACATTATAGGAAAAAGAGCTCAAAAACCTATTTACAATCCTTAGAAATGTTCATAATACATCTAATACATAATATTAATTAAAGACTATCTACAGTCGATGACCTATGGCAGATTGTGTTTAGGTAATCTGTGTTTATACCTGTAGGGTATAGACATTTTGTTGTAATCACCGAGACTCTTCACAAGTGTGTTAGTATGGTTATTAGTGATTCTGTCATAGAATCTAATGGTTAGTTTGTTAGTAATGTCTGTAACAAACGGAATATTATATATGGCATGCAGTTTTTTCAAGTTAGTATATATGAGTGTATTATAAATTATTTTTTGTGATTTATTTGGTATTACTTGGAGCTTGGAAAGGCGTTATTCCATACAGGTGAAGCATAGGTTAATAATGGTAATATGAGCGCGCGATATAATTTTATTTTATTTTGAGTTGATAAAGAACTATGGCGATTAAATATTGGATATATTGAGGATATACCCCGCATCGCCTTGCATTTCGCTGCCTCATTGTGAGGTGCCCATCTCATTCTTTTATCGAACGTTACTCCTAAATATTTTATTACTGACTGCCATTTCAGACTTTCTCCAGAGGGGATTTTCAGATCTGAACTTGGCTTATGCTTTCTAACACTAAAGAATATGGCGTCTGTTTTGGTTTGATTAATTTGAATTTTCCACTTAGTGAAGTGTTCAGTCATTGTTTTAATTGCAAATTCAAGATTTTTAAGAATAGTGTCTGGCTTTTTGCTACTTGTGAAGCAAGCGGTATCATCTGCATATAGAGCTATGTGACAGTTTTTTGGAATAGGTATGTCATTTATATATATGGAGAACAATAGTGGGCCAAGCAAGCTACCCTGCGGAACGCCAGCTGCGATTATTTTTGGAGACGATAATTCATTATTTACGCTAACCACTAGCTTTCTACGAGTTAGGTACGATTTGATGATGAGAATTAGGTAGTTTGGTATTTTGTTAATAAGGAGCTTATGAATGAGTCCGTCGTGCCAAACCATGTCAAAGGCCTTTTCTATGTCGAGACATACCATTCCGGTACTTCTCTTCATATTAAAGTTCTTCGTCACGTGTTCAGTTAGTCTTGTTAGTTGTTGGGTCGTGGAATGTCCAGTGCGAAATCCAAATTGTTCATTTATTAATTTCTTATTTACGACTTTAAGTAAACGAGTGTAGATTATTTTTTCCAGAATTTTTGAAAGCGTGCAAAGTAAGCTAATGGGTCGATAATTGGCCGGGTTTTTTGAGCTTTTATCGGGCTTAAGTATGGGAATTACGTTGGCTGTTTTCCAGTATTCTGGGAAATACCCGGTGAGTAAACATGCGTTGAATATTTTAGATAATGAGACTAAAGCTTTAAATGGAAGTTGTTTGATTATGATGTTATCTATTGAATCTCGCCCAGGTGCCTTTTTATTTTTTAAATTACGTATTATATTTTGGATTTCACAAGGATGCACAAATTTTATATTTTTAGTACTGTTATTGGGATTTTAATGGACCGGTTGACTTTATTATGCGTTGATATGTGATTGTAATGTTGTGTGAGTGTGTGATGTTTTTGGAAGGATTTTGATAATAGTTCTGCTTTGTCGCAATCACGCGTCACTGAGATTCCTGCATCATCTAATGGAGGAATCGAGTTTTTTTTCCTGCAAATCGCTTTAGCTAATTTCCATAGAGAGCCATCAACTGAGCTTAATTTTTCTAATTTTTCAGACCAAGCTTCATTTTTGATTTCTTTGATTCTAATTTTAATTTGATATGTGAGCTTATTTATTAATGTTTTCAATGCTGGATTTTTTGATGTTTGCCAAATTTTACGGAGTTTATTTTTACTTTTAATTAGATTTGCAACAAAGTCAGTTATCTCTAGTTTGTGTTCAATGTATTGTATCTTAGGTATGTGAAGGTGTTTGGATCGAGTTATTGATTCCGTCAGGTGTATTATGGAGCTGTCGATTTCTGTTTTGTTTGTGAGTGTGGTAGAAGTTAGAATAGTTTGGTCATTTATGTATGACTTGAACTCTCGCCAGATAGCTCTCCCGTAATCCCAACTATGCCTGATGATTTCCTCGGGTTTCCCGTCGATTGAGAAGATTATAGGGATAGGATCAGACGACAGGGCTTGAAGGGCATTTGGTGTCGATATTTTTGGGCAGTTCTTGACGAGGACAAGATCTAGTGTGGATGGTTGTGTTATTTGTGGGATAGTGTGTATGTATCCGGATGAAGTAAGATTGTATCTGTTAGTTGAATGTATTTAAAAAGAGTTTTGCCTCGTTGGTCAGTGTTTACGCAACTCCATAACGGATGTTTGGCATTAAAGTCACCAGCTACCACTACCGAACTACCAATGTTAAATATTTTGTTAAGATCGGATGCCAATAATCGTTTTTGGGGAGGATTGTAAGCGGATGCTACTATGTGACGGGTGTTGTTAATTGTTAGTTCGATGGCGGTTAGTTCTAAATTTTTTAATGGCGGAGTTATTACGCGACAATGTTTAATTGAGGATTTTATAAAAATGGTAACTCCCCCTCCATGCCGTTCTCGGTCTTCGCGATAGCAGTTAAAGTTAGGTAGGTTAATACGGATATGAGGTTTTAAGAAGGTCTCGGAGATTAAAACTATGTCAACACAGTACTCACCGATCGCCGACTCTAGTTCGTCTTTCTTATTCTTAAGTCCACGAGCATTCCAAGCTAGAATGTTCAGGCGCCTCCCGTTAATCAAAGACATCGAGATATTCGACAAGCATGAGTGCCAGCTCTAGTTTGTCGGTGCAACCGCTGGCCTTGGCACGAATCTCCTGGAGGATCTTCAACATCTTCGTCATAGACGCCATGGAAGTTAGGTCTGTTGTTGGTTGAATGTTGGGATTGGTTGGTTGGTGGGGTTTTTTTAGGGATATTTGGTGAAGGAGTTTTAATGGTCGGTAGCTTTGGGAAGTTATGATCGTTAACGACCGGGATATTTTGTGACTGCACCACTGGGAGTTTCCAAGGGTTGGCTTTGACAATTGATGCTCGATTCTTCCTCGATTCCAGCATTTTCAGATAGTTCTGTCTTTTTGGACAGTCTTTGAAGTTAGCAGGGTGAGATCCTGAACAGCCTGAGCAGACAGCAGGGGTAACTATCCCTTGATTGCATTGTGCGGTGAGGTGAGCGCCGGCACATTTGACGCACTTGGCCTGCCGATTGCAGTTCTTCTGCCAAAAGTCAGTGTCTGCCGATTGCAGACACTGACCTTTGTGTAACAGATGTACCGGATTTCTTTAATCTTCTTTGCCGATACCGATGGCTCGAAGAACACCAAGTATAGCTCGGTGGCGTTGCTCCTAGGCTCCTTCGTCTTCATGAGTATGACTTTGGATACTGGGAATCCCTGTCTGATGATATAATCTTTAATATCAGCTTCCGGCAATTTCGGCAAGCCACGCACGACACTTTTTATTTCCTTTTCCTCCTTCCTGGAAAAGGTATGGAATTTTCGGTCCGGTGTCAATCCATCCCGAAGTTTTAAAGTCTTCAAGACTTTTACATTGTATCTTGACATTATTTTGACCAATGTAAGTCATTGTGAAGTCTTTTACAAACTTCGTGATCGACTCGATCATGCTGCCGTGAGTGCCAGTAGCTGTCATGATGATGGGCGGGATTCTTCCACCGCTTCTGGGGACATCGGAAACTTCCGAGAGCCCTTCAAATTTGTTTTTCTCCTGAATTTTAATCGGAGCAACATCTTTCACGTTCTTTGCCGTATGTTTTGGAAACTGCCACTCGGTCTCCATCTGAGCGGTCTGAGAGCAGTCTGGTTGAGGAGATTCAGTTGTAGTTAGTATCTTCTTCAGTCGTTTTGTCAGGTTGGATCCTCGCATGGTGCCAACATGTGTTCTTCTTTTGGTGTTCGTTTTGTGGGAGGTGTTTGTTGTGTATGCTAAAAGGTGTGGGTTTTTTTGACGGTATGGCGTATCGCTGTATTATGAGCGCTCGCACAGAGAGTACGTCTTCGGTACGTCCGTTCGCACGGAGCGGTGAAAGACGAATCAAAATAAAATAATAAAAAAAAGTAACAAAAGGAAAATAATACATCATTCAGAGAGAAAAAAAAATAATAACAAAAGTGTAAAAATCAAAAATAAAATCCATAAATCCCATTCATTGTTTACACTGAACAAAATTAAAATAGTATATAAAAATGTACAAAGGAGAAAGAAAAAGTAAAATACAATAAAACAAAATATGAATAAAAAATAAAATCACAGCGAGCCCCAAATGGAAGAGAGTAGATTAAGATTCCATTCATACATCACATTCAAATTAAGAAAGTAATGATGAGCGCAAGTTACCAGATAAATATGTTAAAATTATATCCGATAATCTACGCTCCCCAAGGTGGAAAATATCACATTCAGGGACAGCAGCAACGATTTCATTGAGAAGTCGAATAGCTCTTGGAATAGGAGCCATTCGAAAAAGAACTGTGCGAGCAGCAGGTACAACCATCAAATGATGATGTCTACCACGCACATAATTATTAGGGACATAAAGTCCCAACTGTTCCAGCAACAACGGGCATGACGTATTACCACGCAATAGCTGGAGAACGAAACGAATTAACGAGAAGTTTCTCCGAAGTTCAAGGGAATTATACCCAAGCATGCCCAAAAGGAAAGGAGTAGGATAGAGATATGGGTAGTACCCATACTCTTTCTTATATATTATTATATTATGTTATATATAGCAACCACCATTTGGAGTTAGTGTGAATGTTCAGGGATTTACGAGTCATAAGGATGAAATTGAGAATTTGATTGTTTGTGAGAAACCATGGTTTCTGGGGCTGAGTGAGACGCACATTACTAGTGAGATTGAAGATTTTGAATTGGGTATGAAAGGATATAATGTTATAAGGTGTGATTCTAATTCTAGACACACCAGAAGTGTGTTGCTATATATAAGGAATGAAATACAGTATACGAATGTAATGATTTATAAGGTTGATAAAGAATTTTGGATAATTGGTGTAGATATAATTATAAATGGGATACTTGTATTTTTACTTGTTGTATATCGTTCACCAAATGGAAAGAGTGCAAGATTTATCAAATATTTGTATGAATTAAGTGAGAAGACTTTGGATATAAATAACAATATAATTATGTTTGGAGATTGGAATTTTAATTTGGTGAGATTGGAAGAATTCTATGTTAAAAAATTATCTAAATGGATTAATAAAATGGGATATCAACAAAAGTTGAAAGATATGACACGAGTTAATGATAAAACTAGTTCTCTCATTGACTTAGTTGTGACTAATATTGAGAATTTATATTGTGAAGTTAATGATGTAGTAAAAATAAGTGATCACTCAAATATTAAAATTTTATAAGGACCTCTGTTTGGTGAGACAGGCAGTTTAACAACAAAAGTTTCTATAAGGGCAAATTGTAATTATGAAATATTAAATAAACTGTTACAAAAATGTGAATGGGAGAATGATAGTAGTCGTGTAGATTTAATGTGGAACAGAATTATTAGTAATATAATGGATGCTAAAAATAAGTGTGTGCAAACCAAGAGAATCAAGCATAATTATACACTAAAGCCCTGGTTCACTAAAGCTGTTTTACTTCTCTGGTTCACCAGAGAAGTAAAACAGATTTTAGCTGAAAAAAATCGTAGTTACAATAAATTCATGACTCTTAAAGCAATTGACGGAACTAGTGCTGATTATGCTTGGTTAGAGTATACAAGATAGAGGAATAAATGTGTGAATGTTTTGCGTAATGCGAAGAGGGATTGGCATGAAAGAAATATTGATGGTGCAAAAAAAGATCCCACAAAAATGTGGCGAATAATTAAAACTTTGATTTCCGGGGGAAAAAATGTTTCTTTGAATAAATTAGAAGTCGAGGGAGTAGTATATAATGATAAAGAGGATATGGTTGAAAGATTGAATGAGTTTTACATCAATAGCGTGAATGATATAGTTAATTCAATACAAACAAGGCATAATAGTGTGAATGATGTTATTAGTATGGGTTTAAATAAGTTTGAAAGGTTTAAATTAGTGGAAATGGGAGGATTAAATGGTGTATTGAAGGGCATGAAATCAGTTTATAGTATGGATGGATTGACTCTAGATATTTTAATCAACACTTGGGACATAGTTGGACCTCAGTTACTGAAATTAATAAATAAATCGTTAGAAGTGGGATCCGTCCCGGATGCATGGAAGGTGTCTTCTATTGTACCGATACCAAAGGTTACTGGTACACATAAAGCCAGTGAAATGAGGCCCATCAATATGTAACCAATTGTTGAGAAGATGCTGGAAGAAATCATTATGATTCAATTGAAAGAGTTCATTAGTATAAATGATTGTTTGGTTGTGGAACAGTCTGGATTTAGAGTGAAACATTCAACAGAAACCGCTATCCAATTGGTGGTTTCTGATTGGATGGAGGCGATGGATGAATCTAGCATGGTTGTTGGAGCAGTTTATCTAGATTTTAAACGAGCGTTTGAGACAGTAGATAGGAATATTTTATTATAAAAATTATATAAGTTAGGAATAAATGGGATAGTATTAAAGTGGCTTCAATCATACTTAAATAATAGACGGCAAATAGTAAAAATTGATAAGGTGATATCCTCTGAATTTGTAACACCTCATGGAGTGCCGCAAGGGTCCAAATTGGGACCCTTATTATTTATATTATATATAAACGATATTTTTAAGGTAATTAAGAAGTGTTAAATAAATTTGTTTGCAGATGATATATTGATATATATAATTGGAAAGAATGTTGATGTAATGTCTGACATTTTAAATATAGAATTAAATTATGTGAATGACTGGTTGTGTGAAAATAAATTAAAGCTGAATGTGAATAAAACAAAAATGATGTGGTTGAATGGTAAAAATAAAAATATATTGAGTGAAATTAGAATTGATGATAAGTTAATTGAAAAAGTTGAAAATATAAAATACTTAGGAGTATACATAGACTCAGGACTAAATTTTAAAATGCACGCTGACTATATAATAAACAAAATGTCTAGAAAAGTTGGTATATTATGTAGATTAAGAAATATTTTAAGTAAAAAAAGTAAAATTTTAGTGTATAATTCAATTGTATTGCCACATGTGGTTTATTGTGCCACTGTGCTTAATTTGTTTAGTGGCCAAGATTTAGAAAAAATGCAAAAAATACAAAATAAAGCTATGAGAGGTATTTTGAATGTGAGTAGATTTAAGAGTATTGGAAGTACATATGTTAGATGAATTAGGATGGATGAGTATTAGAATTAGTCTAAATATTAGTACATTGTCTTTTGTTTATACATAAGTTAGATCATAAGTTATTATCTAAGTATTTTGATGATTATATAATAAGGAATAGAGATAAACATAGTTTTTATACTAGAAATAAGGACAAACTAGTTGTAAGTAGAGTAAGAAAGAATAAGACGGCTGGGGGGTGTTTTTCACAGGGGTGTGCTCATGTATAATGCCCTCCCTGAGTGCATCAGGTCGTGTGAAAAATGCTGGTAAACTAATTAAAGATAATATTTTTAGTGTTTGCATATGTATCCCTTGAGGGTAGATTTCACGCAATTCGTTGTGCGGATTAAGAGTCGTGGGAGCAATGCAGAAAAGCGATAAAGTTAATTGAAAAACGATATTTTTAGTGTTAACATATGTGTCTTGAATGTATCGAGAAATGGCTGAGTAGATGCACGCAATTTGTTGTGCAGGCTTAAGAAGGGCTTTGATATTTTTGGGGGGAAACATAATTTGTCTCGCAGATTGATTTAAGGGTCGTGGGAATAGAATACAGCTAACATAAAACAAATAAAGACTTATGTAGACGTAACAGTATTCTCCTATTTTCTCCTCTAAAACTGGACCAATTTTTAAAAAAATTTCATCATCGGTATGAGAAAGATACTTTCTGTGCATCAATCGGCGTATTTTTTTTAAAATCGACCGTTAAATAAGCACGCTGGACTCGTTTCGTGGGTGTAAAAAAGAGGCGATTTTATAGATTTTTGGCGGCTCCTTGCTCCTATAAAAAATAAAACGATAGATGCACTCAAATAGTGGATATCCATAGCATATTAAAAAATAATTTCTCTAGTGCCATAATTGAGGATGGGAGAAGTATATGTAGTACGTTTGTATGGACAAGGCGCTGCTGTCCAGCCTTATTAAGTGTGTGCAAAACAAATTGGATACATATAATTCAAAATTAAATAAATTTCAAAATAAAAGACGAATTTTATTTATTAGGAAGCATTTTATTTATTACAAGCTCTGAATGTGAATCAAATTATGTTGGTAGTGTTGGTACATAGTTTTAAAATCTGACGACATGCATTTATTACATGTAATTATTATCACAATGTTAAAATTAATATTCCAATATATCACTAATTTGTCGCATTGTTACCTTGCATCATTCATGGTAAAAATTTTAAAATCTGATACACAATTACAAACAAATGTAACATATCACGATTTGACGCCCGCTCATTATTATTATTAAAATTATTTATATAAACAATGTTAAAATTATTATGCAAATATATCAATATTGTATATGCATATTTATGTAAACTTGCATATATATATTATTGATATATAGAGAATCGTTGGTGTATTCAAAAACAAATAAAAAAAAACACACAAATGATACTCGTCCACGCTATTAGACCGATTAGACGCCAGCCCTTAGTTTTATCACCGGAAGATTCCTTTTTGCAAAAAATGACGTTTTCGAAAGATTTATTTGAATGTGATGCACACTTTGGGTCATCTATTGTTTTAACTGCAGCTCTCAATTGTTTTAACCAGTATAAATCACAATTACAACTCCATTCATTGTTCGAAACGAATAAAGATCCGTTTATTCCAAATAGTGAATGATTAAAAAAAATGCATGGTTCCAATGTGTTTAGATTATTGGAACTTAAATCCAAAAGTTTAAGTGATTTAGTATGGAAATTTCCACAACCGATATCTTCGATTTTATTTGAGTACAATTGTACGATTTCAACATTTTTTACATGACAAAATGTGTCATTTTTTATACTTTCAATGTTATTATTAATAATTGTAACTGTCGTAAGATTAGGTAAAGGAATTGTACCAATTAAATTGTATATATCGAGTGGACATATCATTTCCTCCACGTACAACTTCGTCAAATTTTGTGCCATACCTCTTAAAACATTTTTTTTAATTTGATGTATTTCGGATCTCTTTATTAGTATGACCTTTAAAAATTGTAGGCCCTTAAATGTACCTTCTTCTAATGTACTAATATTTAAAGATACTAGTGATAAAGAATTTAATTCTTCAAAAACGTATCCTTCAAACGCACTATTTTCAATCTTGCCGATTTTCGGCGCTTCTATGGATAGATTTAATATACGGAAGCTTTTTGTATCAATCCAATTTTGGGCCAGTGTTTTGTTTTCTACGAATAAATCTTTGATGGTGAGGTGTTCTATGTATCCTTTTCCGTTCGTAAAATTCTAAAAATTAAATGAGGATATTTATTTGATTATTTAGTTTTTCTTTTATTTATTACTAAAGACATGCAAATTTTGTAATTTTTATGAAAGAATATACCTGGACTTCTTTTTCTAATATTGATGTCAAATCATTTACATTGACTCCATCGCATACAACCCCAAAATCTTTAGAGCTGCAATTTCCTTTTATTGGATCTTTTTTTGGTTTAGTAGGATAGTTTTCGAGGACACTTAGTGATATAATCGTTATAAACAATATTTTAACACACTTTTTCAAAATCATTTTGACCTTTGAGTGTCTGAAATTTAAAACATGAATATAATTATATATACCGGTTATTATAAAGTACGTATGAACAACTCGTTTTTCGTCAAACATACATACTCGTAAGAACAACTCGTCGAATACATTGTATGTACATACATACATATGTACATACGAACAACTCGTTGACTTTGTATATAAATATGTAACATAAAATCATAATTACACTGACTTTTTAGTGAATTCATGTTATGAATTACACATTCAAATTATAGCTAAAATTATACATTTTAGCTACATTTTCACTGGCCGCGATTAGTGAAATTATAATTTTTGACAGTGGAATCTTAGTGAAATGCCAACTTAAAATTATTATTGTATAAAAAAAATTATCATTCAATAATAAATTGCTTTACGTACCAAGAAGATAAAGTCGACCTGAAAGACATTTTAACATCCACCCCAAACTAAACGAAACACACATATGTATTATCGTGGAAATAGAAGAAAACTTTATTTTCATTTAACATTTTGAGTTCACGTACATACATATATAATATAAAAAAAACAAACACATTGAAAATACAAACAAAATTGTGAAATACTAATTTTACATAGTAAAATACTAATTTTACGAGATACACATTAACTATTAAGGCTTGACCGCACTATGCGACAACCGAACGATCCGACACTCACAACAGTACGCGACCAAATATTGTTTGTATGAAATTGTAAGAGACATAACGCACTGCGCGACTATCGCATTACGTAGAACGACACTGTGCGTCAAAGTTGACTTTCCTACCAACTTTGACGCAAGTTGTCGTTCGTGACGTGACGCAAGTGTCGTAGAGTTTGGGTTGCCTTGCGACAATTATTCTCCTTCTTCATATCGTGACTTTGAAATAGCATGTAGCCATAATCTTTTGGTCTTATCGATTGTTCTTCTTCCTCGCATATCAAATATACTATAATAGCGTCCGTTTCGTCCATCTTGCTCCGAGGTACTGAATGACATAATTTACTGCGTAGTGTCGCATCGCTGTCGTTCAAGTGCGGTTTACCTAATATTGTCGCACACTGTTGTGAAGTGTCGGATCGTTCGTTGGACGCATAGTGCGGTCAAACATTTAAAAAATTATAGTAAGAATTAATATTTTGAAATTGAATTGATTAAACGTGTTTTTAATTGTTTTAAAGGTGTTTTAATAACTATATACTGTGGCAACCCCAAAGGCTGGCCGTAAACGGAGGTGTTTTCGCCCCGAGGGCGGTCAGCGCGCGACGGGAAGCTATCTCTTCCCTTCGGACCTCGCAACCGACAACACCTCTCTCGTCTCCCACACTCGCTGTACCTGAACCAATAAACATGGTTTCCCGAAGCCGAACACCGCGTTTCAATCAATCGCCTGCTCTCCATAACTGGTGACCCCTACAAAACAAGAACACGCATCTGTCAAAACACGCAGCTGTCAAAACACGCAGCTGTCAAAAACGTACGGTACAAGCATGGCGCCCATCATCACAGGCCTTCTCGACGAGGCCCCCGCCGCCACCCCCGCCTCTACCCCCGCGGCAGAAGCCTATTCAGGAGCAGAGATAGAAGTGGCGAGGATAGCCGTGCGCGTTCCGCCCTTCTGGGACGAAGCGCCCGAGCTGTGGTTCGCACGACTCGAAACGCAGTTTCCGTGCGCGCTCATCAAGTCGGACGAGGCGAAATTCGCCACGGTCGTGGGACTCCTCGACAACAAGTTCCTCCCGCTCATCCGAGACATCCTTTTGGAGCAGGCCAAGGGAAACCGTTATGAAACTACCAAAAGAAGATTGGTAGAGGCGTTCTCGGACAGCCACGACAATCGCATCAACAGACTGATGGCGAATCTTCAGATCAGCGACAGCCGACCATCAGACTTGTGGTTCCACATGAAGGCGACCGCGGGCAACACGTGCTCGACAGATTTCTTGAGAGTCATGTGGACGCGAAGACTTCCAGTTCCCGTGCAGTCGGCGCTCGCAACGATGACGACGACCAACATAAAAGAGCTGACGGCGGTCGCAGACCGCGTTTTCGAGACACAGCGGCCGGTCGACGTTTTCCAGCTAAGCGCTGCCCCCTCAGCCTCCGCCCTCGCCCCGGCCCCCGCTACCGCCCCCGCCCCCGCTCCCGCGGAATACCCCAGCACCGCACCGTGCCCGCACGTGGACGCCTTTTCACGCACCCACGCACCTCCAGCACCACACCGTTCCAGCGTAGAAGCTAGGTTGCGGAACTGCGAAGACTGGATAGCCTCGGCAGACCAGAGCATGCAGGAGATTAAACAAATGCTGCGCGCGCAAGAGCGAAGAGGACCGAAGAATTCAAACCGCGGCCCCCATAACAAGACAACGTTCGACACGTGTCGGTTCCATCAGAGGTACGGTAACCGCTCGTTCAGATGCGAACCACCGTGCAGTTTCAAGAAAGCGGGAAACGAGTAAGCCCGTCGGTCAACTCAACAACCGGCGGGCCTAACAACTCTCGTCTCTTCGTTCGAGACCAGAGAACCGGGATGAGCTTTCTCATCGACACAGGTGCCGACGTCTCCGTTCTCCCCGCCCCCCCAGAGAACCGCAATCGACCCGCGCAATTGGAACTTCGTGCCGCCAATGGATCGCGAATCGCCACATACGGAACACAAGAGATGGTGGTGAACATCGGTCTCCGACGCCAATATCCATGGTCGTTCATCGTGGCGGCAGTTCCACGAGCGATAATCGGAGCTGACTTCCTCGCCAAGTACGGCATCATCGTCGACTTGAAAAGGCGCCGACTGACCGATGCACAGACAACGCAGTCACGCCAAGTCGGCATCGAAACGGGTCATTCACTAGGGTTGCGGGTCGTATCTCGCCCCACAGAGTATGAGGAGCTGTTGGCTCAGTTCGACGATATCACTCGCCCCGAAAAGTCGACCACCACCAAGAAGCACTCGGTGACACACCACATCGAAACCCGAGGGCCACCAACAGTTGCCAAACCCAGAAGGCTAGCTCCGGACAAACTAAAAATTGCCAAAGCAGAGTTCGCCCAGATGCAGAGAGACGGGACATGCCGGCCATCCAGCAGCAGTTGGGCCAGCCCACTCCATCTGGTGCAGAAAAAAACTGGCGAGTGGCGCCCATGCGGAGACTTCAGGCAGTTGAACGCATGCACGGTACCAGACAGGTACCCAATCCCAAACATGGCGGACTTTAATCATAATCTGATGAACACCTGTTTGTACTCGGTTATAGACCTGGTGAAGGCGTTCCACCAGATTCCAGTGGAGCCACGAGACGTCATAAAAACTGCGATAACCACACCATTCGGCCTATTCGAATTCCCGTGCATGACGTTTGGCCTAAGGAACGCAGCGCAAACATTTCAACGATTCATGGACGAAGTTCTCAGAGGCCTGGATTTCTGTTTTATTTACATCGACGACATACTCGTGGCATCACAGAACCCAGCCCAGCACAAAGAGCACTTGAGGCAAGTCTTCGGAAGACTCCAGGCTTATGGAGTAAGAATTAATGCCAACAAATGCGAGCTGGGCAAACCAGAGGTGAAATTCCTGGGCCATCAGATTACGAAGAATGGAATTAAACCATCTCCGGAGAAGGTAGAAGCCATCAGAAGCTACCCCAAACCTCGGACAGTCCAGGACCTCAGGAGGTTCTTAGCCATGGTCAACTTTTATAGGAAGTTCATTCCCCACGCGACGGAGAACCAAAGACTGATGAACGACCTCCTGAAAAATTCGAAGAAAAACGACAAAACCCCGGTAGCTTGGACTTCCCTCACTAATGAAGCATTCCAAAAAACCAAGACCCAGCTGGCAGACGCTACATTGCTGGTACACCCGGACCCGGAAGCGCCACTCTCAATCGCAGTCGATGCTTCAGATAGCACTGTCGGAGCAGTACTCCAACAACGCCAAGACGGCGTCTGGAAGCCACTCGCCTTTTACTCGAAAAAGTTGACAGACGCCCAAACCAAATACAGCACGTACGACAGGGAGCTAACCGCCATATTCCAGGGCATTAAACATTTTAAAGTAATGCTCGAAGGCCGCAAGTTTGTGGTATTTACCGACCATAAGCCACTGCAGTTTATCTTCAAAAAGAAAGCCGACCAAGGTACCATGCGTCAAATTCGGCAGGCTTACTTCATCAGCCAGTTCACCACGGATATACAGCACGTGGCTGGAGAAGAGAACGTAGTGGCAGATGCCTTGTCTCGCCTGGAGGCGATCGCCTGTCCCAATAGCATCAATTACGAAGAACTGGCAAAAGCTCAGCTCGACGACGCCAACCTAGAGAAGCTGAGGAAGAACACCGCAAGCGGCTTACAGTGGCGCAGGATACCTGAACCGGAGAGCAATATGGAAATCTGGTGCGATATATCAACGGGCAGACCTCGCCCTTACATTCCAGAACGCTTCAGGCGTCAAGTATTCGACGGAATACACGGATTGGCCCATCCAGGAACCCGCGCATCAGTCGACATGGTACGGAGAAGGTTTATATGGCCCAGTATTTCAAAAGACGTTAGGCATTGGGCAAAAACGTGCATTACATGCCAACGCACTAAAGTCAGCCGTCACACTCGGGCAGGGATCACCGAGTACGACCTGCCGAGCGACCGTTTCGCATTTGTCCATATGGACATAGTGGGGCCACTCCCGCTGTCGCAAGGGTTCTCATATTGCCTAACCGTAATAGACCGTTTCACCCGTTGGCCGGAAGCAATACCAATCGCCGACATACGGGCAGAGACAGTCGGCAAAGCCTTCTACGGAGGCTGGATCGCCAGATTCGGAGTCCCCCAGGAAGTCAAAACCGATCAAGGGCGCCAATTCGAATCAGAGTTATTCGCCGAGCTGACGAAAATCCTAGGCACCCGGCGACAAAGAACCACACCGTATAGACCTCAAGCCAACGGGATGATTGAGAGATGGCACCGTTCATTGAAATCCGCTATCATGGCTCAGGCAACCGACAATTGGGTCGATGCGCTCCCGACAACACTACTGGGACTCCGAGCCGCACTGAAGGAAGACGTTAAGGCCTCGGCAGCAGAGATGGTGTACGGGACACCCCTGGTGTTACCGGGAGAGATGTTCTCCACAAATAGGGCAATAACCGAACACCAATTCGTGAATAGAATCCGCCGGCAAATGGAAGAACTTCGACCGTCCCCGGTAAAAAGGCACGGGACAGAAAGGACCTTCGTACCGCAAAAGCTGCAGTCGTGCACGCACATATTCCTGCGCCACGACGCAGCACGAACAGGTTTCCAGCCCCCGTACCAAGGACCTTTCGAAGTTGTAAAAAGAAACGGCAACATTTGGACTATCAGGAAGAAGGGAAAGGAAGTGAACGTGGCAATGGACCGAGTTAAGCCAGCATACTTAGAACTGGCGCTATCACCTGGACCACCCCCGACCTCGTCGGAGCAATCACCATCACCTCCAGAGCAATCTCTACCACCGTCAGTACCAATGCCTACATCATCGACGACCCGCACTGGAAGAACCACGCAAATTCCTGCTCGATTTAGGGACTAGTAATTAAGCACTCGCATATGTATTAGTATCTACCCCAATTATGATGACATGTTAGCTTCTCATGAAATGCCCATAGCCACACGGAAGTTTCAGGAATGCATTTCTACCTAGAATAATCAGTTATTCAAATATTGTTATAGTTTAATGCTTTAATTGCAATAGCCTTAGATGATTGTGTTCTTGTCTATCTATGTATTCCGATTTTTTTTTCCTTACCATATGTAATGGGTATATTATTATTTTTGTGTGCCTAGCGTGGAGTCGCTGCTATTAGATCTCATTCCGTGTGTACATTAGACTGTCAGTCTTTATAACTAATGGTGGCTGTTATGAATTGTACGATCCTCCACATACGCCGTAGCTCCGGGAAGCGAAATTCCAAAACCTTTATTCCTTACTGTTCTATGTTTACCTTTCCGTGGAAAGTATGGGTATTCGATTTACTTATGTTGTACTGATGTGTATTTTAGTTTACTTATGTTGTACTGATGTGTATTCGATATACTTATGTTGTACTGATGTGTATTTTAGTTTACTTATGTTGTACTGATGTGTACTTTAGTTTACTTATGTTGTACTGATGTGTATTCGATTTACTTATGTTGTATTGATGTGTATTTTAGTTTACTTATGTGTGTACATTCGTGGTCCACATGCATTTTTTTGATATACTTGTGTGATACCAAGAGAAAGGACACGAGAGAGGTCGGAAGTAACTGTAATATTATTTTGCTTCTGTAACTGTAAGACATTATTTCGTCTGTAACGCTGGGGTACCAGCTAAGTGGTATCGCCAAGGCTAAGGGGGGAGTATTGTGGCAACCCCAAAGGCTGGCCGTAAACGGAGGTGTTTTCGCCCCGAGGGCGGTCAGCGCGCGACGGGAAGCTATCTCTTCCCTTCGGACCTCGCAACCGACAACACCTCTCTCGTCTCCCACACTCGCTGTACCTGAACCAATAAACATGGTTTCCCGAAGCCGAACACCGCGTTTCAATCAATCGCCTGCTCTCCATAATACCATGCATGGCCACGAGAGCCATTTTTGGGCGGAGTTTATATTTTGGGCATAAACCTTTTTGCCTTTTCTTTCCATCGTTGAAAAGATTGAGAACAATATAAAGTTTTTGATTGTTTAATCGTCCTTTGTTGGTCAAATAAAAATGTTTTACGCTCGTTCACGAGTTCACGGCTCCCGTGGCCATATACATACATATATTATATAAATCTCTCGTTCAAGCAAAAGAAAATTCGAGAAAACGAGTCTCGAGATATTTCAAGTCAATCGATCGGGGCACACAGGTTCATATAATATACATTAAAATACCAATATTTCTAACCTTGTAACAGCCACGGTTTTGCCAATAATACGTCTATTCTCTTCAAATACTAAGCTTGAACTATGTGCAAATCTTATATATACATAGGTACGTAATCTTACCGTATCTACATACATATGCAGAAACGGTATATACATATGTAAATCTTACCGTATCTACATACATATCACATGTATGTGGGTACATGTGTAGATATTGGAGATTTTTTGAACACGGTTAGTCTTATCGAACTGAAACTTAGTATCGGCTACTGATATTCTTATCGATTCTATATATATTTTTTTCAAATTTTTAAGTTGACCGGTGAGTTTATAGGTGACCCCTTTTTTAAGTTTTGAATTAATTCATCTCCAAAACCGCTAATAAAATCAGACTAAATTTTTTTTACATGTAATAGAATTTATAAATTTTATACCCTAATATTTTACCTGAACCGGAAGTACTTCTTTCACTCTAGAGAATCGAGGTTTTTTATATTTATCTCAGAAATCTTTTGGTTTATTAAACTAAAATTTCATATCTAAAATTTTCAGCTTAATACCAAGTTATGTATAACATTTGGTTAGGATCCGTCAACCGAAAGAGGTCACAGCATTTTCGGTTGACGGATCCTAACCAAATAGCGGTAATTGCGAACGCAATTACCGCTCAAGTTAGTACGTTTAGATAAAAAAAAATATTGAGATAGAAAACCAATCCATATAAACGTAGTAAAATATAAAACTGACCAAATAAATGCATAATAGCATGAAAAAAATATATTTTTGACTTTTAAAATTAAAGTATTTTAAAGCAATGACATATCACAATCAATAGAAAAAACATCTGACTATTGATTTCAATACTCATTTTGAACACAGCAATACTAGATTTTGAGTTAAAGACCGCAAAAGCCAAAAAACTGTAAAAATTGCGCATTTTTTTAAACGCTCATATCTCGTAAACGAAAGTGAACCAACAAAAATAATCATCATATTCGAATTCAGTGTATTAAACTTAGTAAAGATTGATCATTCTCCGCTCTGGTATTTTTTTTTTTGCTGCTCAGTATTATTATCCATATCGCAATTATCAGGTGAATCACTTATTAGATGTGTTGTATGCGTTTTATCATCCACCGCTTGTAATATTAGATTAGATCTAACAGAAACTAATTTTGATACTCTATCATTTGGTTAATCTCTTTCTCTGTATTATATGTCTGTGTTACCAACAGCTACCAGCCCACTACTTCTGAATAATCAGAAATAGTGGGCTGGAATAGAAGTATCCGACTCAAACACAAACCGAACATTTACTGTACTGCCCATAGATGTAGAATAACCTTATTCTATGTATATCTATGGTACTGCCACTATATGAAAACGTTTAGATTCATTCAAGTGTTGCATGTGTCAATGGCATTGACCCAGTGCGAGTTTCTAAAAATGTGTCGATTTGAAAATGTGATAGATATAACTTTTTTTCAATTTTCCCAAAATTCCCGGGGAAAAAACTCGGTTTATTCCCGCAAATAAACCGGGTTTTTTCCTGCCGGCACATCTCTAGTTATTAGTGATTCTGTCATAGAATCAACTGGTTAGTTTGTTAGTACTGTCTAATTAACGAAATATTATTTACGGCACGTAGTTTTTTCAAGATCGTATACATGGGGTGTGTTATAAATTATTTTTAGGGATTTATTTTATATTATTTGGAGCTTGGAAAGGTTAGTATTTGAGGCGTTATTCCATACAGGTGAAAAGCAAGTTCAAGTCATAGTCCTCCTTTGCCGATGCAACTATCCAATTTTTGACCATATGTATACATATGTCAAATGTCATGTGTTTCTTGATCTGAATAGTACACTCGTCGCATTGGAACGATCTGTAAGACGAGTGTAAATGATTAATTGAATAAATAAAAATAACCTACATTAATCACATCGTTTTATAATATAATGATTTATCGAATTAATAAAATTGAATCATCATTACAATGAATTTTATACATATAACTTCGCAACAAAAACAATTATACATATAACTTCCTACCTTTTCCATATTCTATAAACAAAAAAGTCCATGGGTTGTTTTTCCAGAATTGCTTTTTCCGTATCCCCAATTTCATACCTATGTATATGTAATACATATACATATGTATATACGACATAAAAAGTGTGATCAATCAAGATCACCTCAGCCTTTATTTGTATGAAATGTACGACGTCAAAGTGAATGAATGAAAGGAATTATTACTTTAAGGTCAAAGTTCATTCCAACAGCGCATATTAAATTATGGCAGAATTAATTACAAGCATATTAAGATATGAAATGAATATTTTAAATGGATTTCTTATGATTTCTCAAAACAATCACCGAACTTGTTTAATTTTGGTATATTCTATGTAAAGGACGAAATTCAAGGCTTTCTTAATCTCACCTAAATTAATAAATTATACTTACATGAATATTAAATAAATTCTTAGAATTCTGTAGATATACATATGTATGTATATAGAACAATTTTATTTACATTTGCGCGAGTTGGATACAAGAGGATGCTGTGACGTCATATTGCATCCTTTTGTATCCTACTCGCGCACACCTAAGTAAAGCTATTCGATAGAAACAGAGAAATTTCCACCGCACCCCACTGACGGTATCATTCTTGCACTTCTTTTATCCACCTACATACATAGCTACATTATCCACCCATTGCCATTTTATTCTTTTCACTCTATCCACTATATCCACTACCCATGTCATACTTCTCACCCACGTATTCCACTTCGTGTCTTTCCTCGTTACCAGTGGTGAAGTGCTAAATTTTGAGGTACTGGTACGCTCGATTTGCTCAATTACAATTTTTACAATACATGCAATTTTATTTAAATGACCCTAAGGTCGAAATCGCTACATGCCGGAAGGCTCCTCTTTGTCAGTACTTTTAAAGATGATTAAAAAGTGCTGTTCAGTAAGGATCGCGAGAAGTTGGAAGCCCAACACCTTACCGGGAAAGGAAGCAAATGGAAAATTGAAGTTAATTTAGAAGCTGGAATGGTATTAAAAATTAGTAAACATAACGATACATGCAATTCATTATAACTTTAATTTAAAGAATAGTGAAAAACTCAAAAAACTATAATAACTTCCATTCATCTTCATTAACATCGTTTATATTTACCAACTTTCCCATTTTTTTCTATTTGAGGGAACCCTTATCTACTGAATGCTTTTTTATACGCACCCATTAATCCTTAATTTATTGCATAGCTTATCGTGACCATACAAAAAAAAATCAGATCTTTTTTCCATTATGCAAGAAATGCATCAAGTGTATCTCAAACAATGGTTTGAGCCGGTATAAGCGAAAAAAAGGTCCAGGGCCCATTTATTTCGTTAATGGGTCCATGAATGGGGACCAATATTTAAATGGGCTAAAGATATATCTGGTGCCTCACATAAAGCCTGGTGGTATCCTTGATCCTGATAGCATTTGTATGCACGACAGCGCTCCTTGTCATCGAGCTTGATTGAAAAATATTGCAAAAGTGGTGAAACTTTTCGAAAAAATTAAAGTTTTGTACTATTTTGATTTTTTAAATTATGCTGGGTCGCGTACCGGTGCCGATAAAAGGTGACGGGGCACCGTACCGGCGCATACCGGCTATTCTACATCCCTGCTCGTTACGATAAGGATACAACGTTCCATAATTCTTCGGGTGCATTGGACTTTGTGTAGCATCTTGACGTTCAATGTCCAAGCTTCACATCCAACGTCATCTTTGGCAAAATATGTACACTGAACGAAGGTCTTTTTCTTAAAAACTAAATTCTTTCTAAAAACGACATTCATTCGTCCAAATGCACATCCTAATTTCATACGTCTCTTTATATCTTCTTCTTTAATACCGGACATGTCTATTATTTGTCATAAATATAAATAACACTGTTCTACAAATGACGATTTTTTTTTTGGTTCAGAGACGAGATATGACTTTTCTTATAGAATTATGCCCAGTAAACACGAATCTGGTAATAAAAATGTTGATTGGCTCGAGATTCGGAGATATATGTGTTTTTTAAATCGCGCTGCTAAAAACATGGATGCATTCCTGCGAGATGCAAAGAGACACCTCTGTGAGGGACAGTACATATAAGCTAATTATAAATTTTATAGTTAAGTATAATAATTAAGATGTATTTTTAAATTAGCTTTATAGCTAAAATATATATCAATAAATAAATAAAATTATATATATATGAGAACTACTACTAAACTAAACTACTAAAATAACTGGCTTACCTCGATAAAATAAACGAATTTTTGTTATTTATCCACAAGAATAGTAGAAATATGATTTTTCTAAGTGGAATTTTATTTAATTCTCATATAAAGATACTTTAATATATTATCCCTATTAATTCAATTCAGATTCGTGTAAATACAAGTAAACACTAGTACGAGCTTTTTGCTCGCAATTTTACCGATTTAAAGTTCAGCACACTTCCAATTAACCCTTTAAAACGAACACAAAAAATAGTGTGGTCAGAACACTATCTCAATAAACATATTTCAATAGAAAAAACTCAATATAAAATAGTATTAACAGTTGGAAAAAATTCCAAGTGAAAATACGTACTTTTGACTTTTGATTTGAACTGGATGACTTTTTAGAGAGATTTGAAAGCTGAAAAGTACTACAAATGAAAGATAAAATACCCGACTATAGATTCCAATATTCATTTTGAACAGGAAATTGAAATATTTTGAGACATCGACCGAACAACACCAAGATATAGAAAAATCGCGCGATTTAAAAAACACATATAGATACATACATATCTTCGAATCTCGAGCCAATTAACATTTTATATTACCAGATTCGTGTTTACTGGGCATAAATCTATAAGAAAAGTCATATCTCGTCTCTGAATCATTTTTCGTGTCGAACAGTGTCATTATTGACTAGGTACTTCTACTATTTTAACATACATATAATGAAATGCTATCAGACATGCAATAGTTATTGAACATTAGTTTGGTATTATCTATGTTAATTTTTAATCCTACTTTCCAACTTTCCCTGTCCAGCTGTGTTATTATGTTGAATAAGTCAACTGGATCGCGAGATATTATAATACTATATTATCTGCGAACCGAAGATCACTCAAGAAGCAACCGTTGATGCTCACAGAATAGGCTTAACGAAGATCAAATCAAAGTGTCATTAAAAGACACTACATATGTAACCGCAAATGTGACAAAGGAGTTGTATTAACAAGCAAACACATTTCGTATTTTAAAATCTTTATGCATCATCTCACACAATATTTTAAGAAATTTTAAAACTACCCATTTTTACGCCGCAAGATGAAGCTCTCTCATAGCGAAAGTCGAGATTTTGATTTTGAAATTCGTGGTCATAGGAGACTATTTAGTTGACATCTTTGTCGAGTGGATGAGAACGCATTGCGGACAATGATGGGTTTGGATGGTGTCCAAAGGGGCATCTTTAAGAGGAGCAATCGATATTGCAGGAGCCACCAGGTCTGCCGCCATGACAACCGCCCCCGACCACACACCAGCTCGTCTTCTGTTCTGAGAGCAACTGTTGCGTAACACCCACACCACCCACCCACCCATCGAGTCTTTCATTTCGGAATTATGCTGCAGACTTGGAGGCGCGCCTAAGACGATTTCGTCTGCCCAGTCACGTATCCTAGACAACCAATGTATTTTTAGAATCTCAGTCAACTCCTCTACGATTGTATGAAATCATGCAATTAGTTCATTGGCGTATATAACTAATCCTTTAATTGATTTTAAAAGAACCAATTTCATGCAATGCAGAATAACTATAAACATTTTCCATTGACATAAGAAATGTTACTACGTTCGATAACACTGAGCAACAAAAAAAATTTACCAGAGCGGAGACTAATCAATCTTTACTAAATTTGACTCACTAAATTCGAATATGATAATGATTTTTGTTGGTTGGTGATCGTTTACGAGATATGAGCGTTTAAAAAAATGTGCGGTTTTTACACTTTTTTGGCTTTTGCGGTCTTTAACTCAAAATCTAGTATTGTTGTGCTCAAAGTGAGTATTGGA
This sequence comes from Arctopsyche grandis, assembly GCF_051622035.1. Lineage (NCBI taxonomy): Eukaryota > Metazoa > Arthropoda > Insecta > Trichoptera > Hydropsychidae > Arctopsyche > Arctopsyche grandis. Next base: position 12,665,509 of record NC_135362.1, on the reverse strand, counting down.
ATCAATAGTCAGATGTTTTTTCTATTGATTGTGATTTTTTATTGTTTTAAAAAACTTTTAATTAATTTTCGAATTCAGTGGATCAAACTTAGTAAAGATTTGTTAGTCTCCGCTCTGGTAACTCAAAAACGTGATTTTTTGTTGCTCAGTGTAATTTTTCTGTCCGCCATGTCGGAAAGGTGTCGCCGTAGTTTTTCTTCCTTTATGCTGCATTTACACGAGGCCAATTGTTAAGGCATTCTACTAAGCCAAGCTAAAATTGGTCTCGTGTAAAAGCAGCACAAGACATTCCAATGTCTCGAAATGCCTATTTACACGAGGCCAATACTGGCTTGCCTTAGTGTAGGGTTGCCATAATTGTCGGACCATAGACGGGAACACCCCCCCCCCCCCCCCCAATAAAAATAATTTATTATATTTTTTGATAGTTTAATTATAAGAAATTTCAATTTATAAAAAACATTATTAACGCCACGCCTCTCTCTTCCTCCAAAATTAGTGTTAGTATTGTCAGCACCAAATGCCACGAGCCGCTTTAATGAAATATCAAACTTTTTCAATCCCTCCATGCAAAATACGGCCACCGTATCTGATGTTTCATTCGGTAATGCATTTAACTGCAGCAGTTTAATTTTTAAACCACCATCTTCAGTGAAAAAATTAACGAGTAAAGGAAACATCTTTATAGACTTGTGATTGCTAGAATCTGTAGAAATTCCATAAAATGGAATTTTTAGCATATCTTGTTTGATAACTTCCACAGTATGAGGTGCCAATATATTTTTTTTTTATTAGGGCAGTTGGTTTTGTTCTTGCCACAGATTGTTTACTCGCAATTTTGGAATCGTGATACATAACGGAATTAAGCTTCGATGTACAATCTAATGAATTGAATGTCTGATGATGCTTAACAGTTTTGTAGCAGATATCAAAATTCCGCAGCAGATATAAAAAGATCTTCCTGGGAATTTTGCTTAATCAAATATTTTTGGCGGACGATACAGATACCAATCTTGAATTATAAGTTTCGGACTTAATATGCTATTTTATGATGAATTTTTCACCATGTTGAATTGATGTAATAGTATTGCAAATTGAGCAGTGTGCTTCGTATTCATTCCTTCCTTTATAATACATGACCACTCATTTTGTGTAGTCGTCAAAAAAATGACACTTTCTTCTTCCCATGGCTGTAAAAATTTTTAAGTTTAAGGAATCACCTATATTATGAAAGGAATAAGTGGGTAACCTGGTAACTTTAAGAGAAAATTGGATAAACCTACTTGTCTTCCCGAATCTCAACGCAAATAGGTGAAAACACCGAGCTCCCGTCCGACTTTGACAAAAAGGCAAATTATGATGCAATCCACGTCTGAAGAATGGGCTTGCTAGTGACTACAGTGTTACCATTTGACAAATATAGCCACTAGCCGTATGTTAAGGGCGCTACAGACGCTCTGGAATATCGGAGCGGTATGTCTTGCGGTAGTCCGTGCGGCGAACGAACAGAATTTGGTTCGACGTGCGGCGTACTGAATGCGCTTCGACCTGACGGTAGTCTGTAGCGCCCTTTACCATTGTGCAAACCCACTTAATTATATATTATCGGAAAGATATATTTTTAAATAATATCTATGGAAAACTGGGACAAATATCCTTCTGAAGGGGACACTGGGACGCAAGCCTCAAAACGGGGACATGTCCCCGTAAACTGGGACGTATGGCAACCCTACCTTAGTGGGATGTCTTATCAATTGGCCTCGTGTAGATGCAGCACTACCATTTGTAGGTGACAAAATTGAAACTTGGATCAATTTTATATACGATTATCTAAATAACTGTCATATAACATTGGTTAACTCTTATATGATATCGCTAATCTGGATTACATATATTAATATTACAACAATGTGCAAGGGAAGATGTATTTAGTAAACTAAATTTGTCATTAGTAGAATTGCAGAGTTATTGTGAAATTTATTTATTTTCTCTCAGAATTTTCTTCTCTAGTTAATTCACACTCAAATAGTGGATATAAAATTAAAAAATCATCGTAAAAATAGCCTATGTACAGTTTAAAAAAGTTAAGTATAATTGAAAACGCGTGCATTATATGCATACATACAAATATTGTACTTTAATTGAAATTTTAAAAGAATTTTATGAAGGGTACGTATCAAAAAACACTGTAAGGGCGAAAATGCACAGCGATGCACGTGGCACAGTGATCGATAACGGTGTATCCCATATTTGAAGAAATGTAGGAGACCGCCCACAGTGGGGAGCCATGCACACGACGTGCCGTTCTTCTCTGTGTGATTTCGCCCTAAAGCTAAAGTATTTGGAAAAAATACGTTCCTAGACACTTCTAAATATGTATATGTATAAACTTATAAAAGGAGAATCGATATGTGTACCTAAGTTTTTCAAATGAAACAATAATAAGTGGTTAAACGGGTCAGTCAACTTTAGATGAAACCTTCAAATGTAATTACAAGCTCTTATTGAGAGTTATCTTTTGAGAAATTGTGGAAAATTTCGAATAATGCGAATATAACTTGTGCTCGAATTTCAACTCGTATTCAGTCTGTCAATTATTTTCCACGTAGAACATACATATGTATATATGTACATACCTACTAATAATAGCAATAAATATATAAGAGTAAATTAGGTACATATGTATGTATATGTATAATATATACATTATGTATAGCCATGACTAAAAATAAAATCGTGTAATTCAATTTATGTAAAATATAAATGTAAATAACATACGAAAATGAAATTTGTTCATAATGTTATTTACGTAAATCTGGGAATAGAAATTATAAACATATTGATACAATCTTCTCACATAATTGATATACATAATAGGTATTTATGTACATGCCATTTTTTATATAAAGTTCAAATCATTTATAAATAATTAAGTTATATTTAAGTATAACTAAAATTTATCTATGATTCTACATTTACTTACTTTTCATAATGTTGTTGTTAAATTAGAATTGTAATTTTCAAAAACAGTCAGAAGAGTTGAAAAAAATTAAGCTTCTCAAAATAATTGTGAGCTAATAGATAATTTTCTAGAAAAACAGGTTACGTAAGGATTTTTGTTTAAAACGTTTTAAAATATATGTATAAAACAATTCCTGAAAATTCGCGAAATATTTGATATTAAAAGATGCGAAACATTTCCTTAAAATATCATATAAATGAGATCTTTAATAAGATATAAAAATTGAAATTAGTCATGGTAAACGCGATCAATTTTCTTTTCTAGTTCCTCGAAAACGTAAAATATGTACATATAAATAAGTACGCACAATATACGTAAATTTATTGTGAAATCTTAAATAATTTATTAAATTATATGAATACATTTATTTAATAAAAATGTACAACTTTCAATTCAATTAAAATTTTGAGATTTTGGTAACTTTCAAATTGAAAGTTTCTTCAAAACTTGAAAATAATAAAAAAAAAACAACGAAATTAAGAAAGAGAAAAATTTTAGTATATTTCTCAAAATATGTATATGAAAAGAATCGTGTCGTTATTTTAAAGTGACCTGTTGATAATTAATTAGTAAGAGCTGTTCGCGTGAACTGTGGAGCTGCAGCCTCCTAGTATAAAATTAATGTTTTTGTTTCATTATTATCGTTCTAAAATTGTATTTTAGTTAATTTATTAAAATATGATTTAATTTTATTCCATACGAGTATTAAAAAGTACAAATGTACATGTATGTTAAAGTGACCATTTTTTTTTCAAATTGAAAACCAGGACATGTTATCCAAAAAAATTAGTATTTCCATTATTAAAAACTAAAATAAAAAAAATTATTTTCTTTAATGTTCTTATAAAATTCTAAATAGAACTAGTTAACTTTTAACATTCAATATTGCGTTTTATCACTGGACCACATATTGTTCATCGAAGAAAAATGTTCTTCGGCAGATGCATATATTCCTGGTAAACAAAGACAATATTTGACTAATTTGCCAATATCTTCGTAGGAGACATCATTTTCGCTGAACGCTTTGTATATTTAAATTCAACTATTAGATAAAAGGTGGTTTTATCTCACGACTTGCCAGGAAAGATACTCAAAAAACCAATACTGTACTGGTAAATACAGTACGAATGGTCACCTTAATATATGTATGTACTAGGGGTTCCAAAAAACCGCCCGAAATAAAAAGCCGGTTTTCGGTTTTTTTACAAATAAAAAGCCGGTTGGCCGGCTTTCACCGGTTTTAGAAAAATACGATTTTTTTAAGTTTAAAATTTTTATATCGAAAAAAAAAATGTAAATATGTAAATATTTGCATAATATATATCTATATAATGCAAAAAATACAGTTTTTTATAAATTAAATTAAGTTATAAACATTATGAACTTTCATAAGATCATCACTTTATATTATTATTACAAATATTACAAATAATTCTGACGACTAATAATGACGACATTCTGATGCTATATTCTTCTTTAAGCTCATAAATGGTTTCCTTGATTGTTCTGATTTACTGAATAAGGTTAATTTCAGAATCCCAGTTCGATACCCTAGACGCGTTACACTCTTTTCACTTGATCCTTTCAATACTAATTCCCAAAAATATTTTTATCTGCAGCGCGTTTATCGTATGTTTAACGGAGAGCTGAATGAGGTTGATCTGTTTGGTATTTCCCTACATCAATTCAGGTCTAACATCAAGAGAATCTTGACCGATTGATTCATTTTTTCTTCTATTCTATTTTTCCAATATTTCCATTATTTTTATACTTTAGTTTAGTTATGTAATGTGCTATTTAATCATATTATAGCTTTCATTCCTTTCCATTTCATTTGTTTATTTTGTATTTACCTTTTTCATTTGTTTTTTATATTTGTAAATTTCAATTTCTTCTTATATTCTATCTTATAACCTTTTCCAAATATTTTAATACTATAGTTTAATTATGCAATGTACTACATATTTTGTCATGCCTTTATTCTTTACTTTTTAATTTGTTTTCCTTATATTTATCTTTTTCATTTTTGTAAAAATCTATTATTGGACTCGGGTGTTACATATATTATTTATTTACTTTTTGTGTTTTTTATACCTATCTCTGTACATCCTGTCTGTTGATTTTTCAATTAATAAAATAAAAATAAAAATAAAAAAATAAAATAATAAAATTTGTATTATATGTACATACATATATCACAGTCGTAAAATGGCAGATCCTAAATACGCTCATATAATTAAATGATTTAAATAAGCTAGATATATTATAGATAAAAAGATTTCAAAGTTGTTTTTACGCATCTATTTTAGCTATGTATATAAGTATAAGAATTTGCGATAGATAAGGATGCTTCTATACCTGAAGTTGGGTAGGCCATTGAAACTACATACTTTCAATAATATTTTATTGGTTTATGCCTTGGTCCATTACTAAATCTCAAAGAAACCGCTCAAGAAAGAAAGTAGTGTAGCTTTTTTTTTGTTCAAAGAAATATACGCCTATACCTAAGAGCGTTTATACACATTTATTTTGATCTATCACAGAAATTTAAAATTCATAATTGTTAATTTTGAGGAAAAAAACATGAATTAAAGAAAACCTTAAAAAGCCGGTTGATCGAGCCAAAAAGCCGGTTTTCGGTTTTTTGAAAAATGGTCAAAAAGCCGGCTTTTCGGTTTCGGTTTAAACCGGTTTGGAAGCCCTATGTATGTGCATATGTACACTTAGATTGTTGTATTAATGGTGTCGTTTGTCGGATAAGTGTGACTGGGAATCGCAGCCCAATGATTCAGCAAAGGTCTCTCTTATTAAGGGGATTTTGACTGATTCGAACTCAGAATCGATCACTGATCACGTTTTAATGATCTAGAAAAATATTTGTCTGTATGTGTGTCTGTGTGTCTGCGTGTGTGTCTGTGTGTGTGTCTGTGTGTGTGTCTGTGTGTGTCTGTGTGTGTCTGTGTGTGTGTCTGTGTGTCTATGTGTGTGTCTGTGTGTCTGTGTGTGTGGCTGTGTGTCTGTGTGTGTGTGTGTTTTTTTGTGTGTGTCTGTGTATTTTGGAGATTTTTTGAACACCGTTAGTCATCGAAAAGTATTGGGTACTGAAATTCTTACCGATACGACTTAAATTTTTAAATTGACCGGAAATGTTACTCCCCTTATAGGCGTTCTTTTTTTAAGTTTTTAAATTCAATTATCTCCCAAACACTCAACATCCTTGAAGAAATACATCTGGCAATCTATAGGTAGACTGAAGCTATACCTGTTATCCCGTTATTTCCACAAGTATACAACAAGACAACCTAAATGCATTTTAAAAAGTACGATGGCTTGTTTCGTATTTTTTATGGAATATAATTTTTTCGGTGACCGGAAAAATGCACTCGAGATAGTTGCATCAATGAACCAATTTTTTCAACTCTCATTTCTTTCGACCGCCTTTATATTTCACATTTTTACATATTATGTCCCTGCCCCTTAACCATTTTTTGTGAAATTCTATTGCATTAGTTCTTCTTGAGCATTTTTAAAAATTTGGATGTCTCGAGTGCATTTATCCGATCACCCTGCACACCACATAATTATTAATTCTCACGGACCGTCACTGTTAACAACCCTTCTCTTTTAAATTATTTTGCGTCCATTTTCAAATAAATTAGCAATTTCGAATCTGTAATCTAAGACCGAGGATATTAAAGATCTCATGGAAGAAACATGTGAGAAAAGAAACGGTCCTCCAGCTTCTTCATAAAAAGAGAGAACTTCTTGACACAGTAAAGGTCTGTTCATACCTATCCAGCACGACCCGTATCCTGCAGGTGTCATGCAAGTGACTACTCCATTCGCGCATGCGCATTTACGCATTCATGCGCGTCCATATATAATGTACTAAATAATACTATCGGAACTTGCATGACACCTGCAGGATACGGGTCGTGCTGGATAGGTATGAACAGACCTTAAAGCGCCGTAAGATGGAATATTTTAGCCACATTATTTGCGGTCCCAAATATCGCCTTCTACCAGTGGCGGCTCGTCTATATGGGCTGCGGGGCTACAGCCCTCCTAGAAAAGTAAAAATGTATGCTATTTTTGCCGTCCATATGGGCTGCAGGCAGATAAGTGTTATACAATAGAAGTGCCTTTTTGAACAAATACCCTGTGTCAAACGCGTTCACAGTACTATAATTAGTAATATTAGTTGTCTCTGTCACGCTCGTAAGCGTGTCCGCGTGCGAGAAAGAGTCAGAACATCGTGTCTACGCGCCGGCTTTTAATTAACAGACATTTTTTCAAGAACGGAGTGTGGCTATAGCCACACCGCAACTGTCGACACTTTTGATGCCTTAGGGCACTTCTATTTTATTACACTTCTCTGACTGCAAGGCTGCAGATCTCCCAGTATAGTACATATGCATGCTATTTTTGTCTGAATTTGATCACCGGTATGGTCAACGAGCTGCTAAATCCCGATTAATATCTGCAGCCTCCCCTATATGAATTCTCACGAGCCGCCACTGCCTTCTACCAATAATCATAGAAAGGAAAATAGAAGGCAAACGGTGACTTGGGAGAAAGAAGCTTTCTTGGCTCCGGAACATTAGGTCATGGATGGGACTCGGACTTGAAAAATGGTTTCGGTTTGCCCATGATATGAAATTCTAGGGTTTGGTGCATCCGCTCTAAAATCGCCAGATTAACAGAACGGCAGCTTTAAACGTAATTCTCGTTTTCTCGAATGATAGATTGCACATCAGATGACGAGTAACCTTTCGATGTGCACAGATGCTGTCCGAGCCAAAAACCCTCATGGCCGTTGGTTGTCCTCTTACGGCTTCGGCTTTTGTTTTCCCTCTTTTTTTACACCGACCATCTGTCAGTCGCTCTAGATTCTCCCGTGGGTCCGGCGCCCGGTGATCCCGGCGCGGACCGCCAGATGCAGCGTCCCTCGTAAAAGCCGGCCTCAAACTAAGCCCCGAACTCTGGCCCCGTGATCCGCCCAAGTCTGATCACGGCGAGCGCTCATTGGCATCATAGAAGCCCTCCGAAGAGTATGGCTTCTTCCATAGTCGTGCCTCACCGACTATGCTCGACCACGTGTTCGACCCAAGCCTCGAACACGGCGAGCTCTCAGACGTTCGTGAGACGCCGACCGAGAAGTCTTGGCGTGGCTGGTCTACCCTTCCTGACCAGCCACAGCCTACTCAATCCACAGCCTCCGCCATAAAGGGGCAGAGGCGTCGAGCAACTCCCCGGCTAGGCCATCGACTCATCAATAAAAACGAGATCATAACCGTTACTCTTTTGTATAATTCCCCCACCCCGCACCGTTCCAAAGCAAGCTGATCGAGACGACGACACACACACATCCACTGGTCACCCATACATACACATACACACATTACAGCCCCTGCAGCTATCGTCCAGATGCAATTATCAAAATTGAGTTGGATCTTTCTGGCGAGTTTAATAAGGCAAGATTTGGAACTTATCGAATCTTGCCTTATTAAACTCGCCTAAAAGATCCAAGTCAATTTTAGTAATTACCATTTTAATCATTGCATCTGTGCACATCGAAAGGTTACCCGTCATCTGATGTGCAATCTATCATTCGAGAAGACGAGAATTGCATTTAAAGCAGCCGTCTGTTAATCTGTCGTTCAATTTGTCTGGCGATTTTAGAGCGGATGCACCGCATCCGAAATTCTGTAGAGAAATTCGCACGGGGTATGGTAATAAACGACGTATGCCCACGGTAGGCACATTCGAATACGAATTCGGCATTAGAAGAAGAATCTAAGACCGTTAACTGATTTCACTCGGTTGAAACGGCTGAAAATTAAATTTGAAGTGCACACTGTATGGTTGTGATTTGAGCTGTTACGTCCGTGTTTTGACGTTTAGTTTTGGCGGCGCAGTTGGTAGTCGGCTATCGACAGTGGCGTGGCCGCCGCTCTCGGTGTTGGCGTTTGTTGTTTTCGTCGAGAAGTGGGTGTTTTAGCGGCGCCCATCGGCGGCCCCATGACTGCATGCAGGGCATGGCGGCAGCCGCTGTGAGCCTGGCCGACGACCCTCATCCACAGCCACAGCCACAGCCACAGCCACAGCCCAGGCCTTTGCTTCATCACCGACATCCGGTACTTCGGAGTGGCCCAAAAGCGTGGCCCACCTCCAAGACGCTTCACCTCCACTCACTTCCTAACCTCACTCTACTCTACTCCTCAAACCACTCCGTTGCCATGGTGATTATTCCGCCTCACGTTGACCTTCGAGCTCCCACCATTCGTGACTCCACCGCTCTCTTTTCAAATATCGCTCACTCACACTTACTTCACTATATTCATTGTGCATTTGTAACATGTTTCAGGATCTGCGTGCCAGTCGGAGGTTATCTCAAGACGAGGAGAACTTTCACGACAGTTTCGTTTCGTATATTCGTGCTCTAACAGGCTCTTCGGTAAGCTTGACTTTGTACATTGCACTACTTTTTTAACATCGCCTATTTTTTTGTACAATATTTAAGCTAATTCTTTAAAGTCGTATACCGTTACCGCATTTGTTTTTATATTACACAACTGCTCATGCGAGTTGGCTCTATTTTGCAAAAGTACCTTTTCATTTTATGCCACGATTCATACGATTTTCAATGTTTGCAATACGCTCATATAATTATTGTTTACCAATGCAGTTTTTATATACACACATTTGTTTATTATACAATATTGAGAAGACCGAACCAAGCTCGGTTAAAAAAATGACTAAGAGAGGATGATTTATTTGCAATACACACAAATTTTGGTAGTGGTGGGCGAAAAAGAACAATTGCTTTCATCACGTACAGATTTGCCTATTTGTCTGGACTGTAAATGAAGACCATTTTCATGGCAATATAGTCTCACGAAGCCTGGTAATTTTATCATATTGCTATTTCACGATCGTTGGTATGGCCGGGTATTGCCGATAATATCACTCACTATACGAAAATACTCAGCAATACATGTTTCTTTCCTGCTCCCATATATTGAAATGCTTGGCTTACGGATTCGGCGACGACACAGACATGACGCGAGTCGGCATGAATGTGTTTTGTTGTTTAGAAGAACTTTATTCAAATAAATGATGATAATTGATCAAATGAAATACCACTTCATTTCATATGTAAAATGTAGAAGCCATTGATTTAAAAAATATATATTATATAAGAAGTATGATTGTTGGATCGTGGACGTATATTTTTGAAAATTACAAAATTTCTCGTGATTACAAACATATGCCAAGAGCGAACAAAGGTCTTGACTACGCTCTTCTCTTCTTTTGTAAAACTACATATGCAGCAGCCACGAGGACTTTGGTCTCGTCTATAATGCCTGAGCATGCATGTAAACACAAAATCTGGGCAATAAAATAATACTGTTGCATAATTGGTGGGTTGAGGATCCAAATGAAAGGCCAAAGTCGCTTCAGGGCATTTATTGAATGATTCAGGAGGCCCACGCGTAGCCAGCGCTCGTTCTAGAATACCCCTGTACCAAGTGTACCTCCTTTTTAAAGGACAAGTTGCTCACACCAGCTTCACTGACCCGTAAATTTATCCATTTTCTAGGCACGTACAGTTTTACAGTATCACGCTCTCGTCCAGATTGTGAGAAATCTAGTGGGAAGTGACTGAGTGCCGTTCGGCCTGATCCGAGGGTCTCCATTGTTCACCCCCGAATGCACTTAACTGTCGGATTCTCTTCTCCCGTTTTCCCACTTTACATTACCAACTAATTGCTGGCAGTCATCGAGTCACATATTGCGCATGTGATGCTGAATAGTTTCCGAGCATTATTTATTTTATTTATTTATTTATTTATTTATATATATTTTAGCTATCAAGCTAATTTAAAAATACATCTTAATTATTATACTTAACTCTAAAATTTATAATTAACTTATATGTACTGTCCCTCACAGAGGTGTCTCTTTGCACCTCGCAGGAATGCATCCATGTTTTTAGCAGACCTGACGCACTCAGGGAGGGCATTATACATGAGCACACCCCTGTGAAAAACACCCCCAGCCGTCTTATTCTTTCTTACTCTACTTACAACTAGTTTGTCCTTATTTCTAGTATAAAAACTATGTTTATCTCTATTCCTTATTATATAATCATCAAAATACTTAGGTAATAACTTATGATCTAACTTATAAACAAAAGACAATGTACTAATATTTAGACTAATTCTAATACTCATCCATCCTAATTCATCTAACATACTTCCAATACTCTTAAATCTACTCACATTCAAAATAGCTCTCATAGCTTTATTCTGTATTTTTTGCATTTTTTCTAAATCTTGGCCACTAAACAAATTAAGCACAGTGGCACAATAAACCACATGTGGCAAGACAATTGAATTAAACACTAAAATTTTACTTTTTTTACTTAAAATATTTCTTAATCTACATATGTAATACACCAACTTTTCTAGCCATTTTTTTTATTATATAGTCAGCGTGCATTTTAAAATTTAGTCCTGAATCTATGTATACACCTAAGTATTTTATATTTTCAACTTTTTCAATTAACTTATCATCAATTCTAATTTCATTCAATATATTTTTATTTTTACCATTCAACCACATCATTTTTGTTTTATTCACATTCAACTTTAATTTATTTTCACACAACCAGTCATTCACATAATTTAATTCTATATTTAAAATCTCAGACATTACATCAACATTCTTTCCAATTATATATATCAATATATCATCTGCAAACAAATGTATTTTACACATCTTAATTACCTTAACAATATCGTTTATATATAATATAAATAATAAGGGTCCCAATTTGGACCCTTGCGGCACTCCATGAGGTGTTACAAATTCAGAGGATAACACCTTATCAATTTTTACTATTTGCCTTCTATTATTTAAGTATGATTGAAGCCACTTTAATACTATACCATTTATTCCTAACTTATATAATTTTTGTAATAAAATATTCCTATCTACTGTCTCGAACGCTCGCTTAAAATCTAGAAAAACTGCTCCAACAACCATGCTAGATTCATCCATCGTCTCCATCCAATCAGAAACCACCAATTGGATAGCGGTTTCTGTTGAATGTTTCACTCTAAATCCAGACTGTTCCACAACCAAACAATCATTTATACTAATGAACTCTTTCAATTGAATCATAACGATTTCCTCCAGCATCTTCTCAACAATTGGTAACATATTGATGGGCCTCATTTCACTGGCTTTATGTGTGCCAGTAACCTTTGGTACCGGTACAATAGTAGACACCTTCCATGCATCCAGGACGGATCCCACTTCTAACGATTCATTTATTTATTTATTTATTGCTTTAAAATGTCGCTCGATTACAGGCCCCTTCATAATATGTTACTACATGGTTCTTGTGTTAGAGCTGGGCGACTTTGATTTTGACCGGAGAGATTTGTCGCGGACACTCTGTCTGGTCTTGACGATTTTATTGCTCGAGCGACTGTATGTTGCGTTATATTGAGTGCGATTACGTAGTGAAAAAACTATGAACACGTGTGACTGTATCGTTACATATTGACAATTCTACAGTGAAAATACTATTAGCATTTGTGTGTATCATCACATATCGCTTTTAGTCTCTTGAGTTGAAAGACTTAAAGCGACCAAGTTGTCCAATGTGGCCTGGCTCTTAATGTGGTTATGGCTTGTATACTGCATCCTACTCGCACACATGCCAGTAAGGCACACCTTGCTCGCAATTTTTCTTGCATGTGCGGAAACAGAATGCTGGATATCGAAATGTGACCATTTGTAAAGGTAATTCGCCCTTTTGATAAATTTTCCTCAAAGTCGAGCCCCTTTTCAGTGTGGGATGTGAAAAAATTGACAAATAACGTTGATAAGTTTTAAAAAAATTGGCTGCTTCAATTTCAAAGTCAGGTCTCTCTTCCTCAAAGCAAGTTGGGTTGGATGTATTTAGATTTTTCTTTTTACTTTATATATGTATATATGTAGTAACAATAGATGAAGTTTTGTGATCATGCGAAAATTCGAACTCGAGATTTTGACTGATTCGAACTCGGAATCGATCACTGATCACGTTTTAATGATCTAGAAAAAATGTGTCTGTCTGTGTGTGTGTGTGTGTTTGTGTATTTTGAGGATTTTTTAAACACCGTTAGTCCTATCGAACTGAAACTTAGTATCGGTTACTGAAATTCTTATCGATACAACGTGATTTTTTTTCAAATTTTTAAGTCGACTGGAAATGGTACCTCCACTTATATGTAGGTGTCCTCTTTTTTTTAAGTTTTTGAATTCAATTATCTCCCAAACCGCTAATTGGATCGGACTGAAATTTTTTTAAAAGTAATAGAAATTATAATCTTTATAAATTAACCTTTTGGTTTATTGAACTGAAATTTCATATCTAGAAGTTTAAACTTAATACCAAGTTATGTATAAAATTTGGTAAGCATCCGTCAACCGGAAGTAGCAGTTTATTTTATTTGTCCTACAGTATATACTTGCTAAACATTATAATTTTTTTTATATTTTCTTTACAGAAGCCCATATCGCTAGTTTGGATGGAGCATAGTTATGCAAGAGCGGTTAGTGTGGGGGGCGGGGTTAGCTGTGCGGGTACGCGGTTGTTGCTCGTACGCCGTGCCCCCCGCTGTCCCGACTGCCACACTCAAGGATCTCACGATGACGACGTCCTAGACGTCGACTCGGTTGAAAATGTATGACGTGTGTGCTGTTTATTTTTCAATGTGTATTCGGATTGTACTGATTCTGTTTATTTGCAGGAGCCAGCACCACCGTTGATGCTCGATGAGATACCGTACTGGGAGAAGGCACTCGTCGAGTGTGACATGATCGGCGAAGAAGAAGATCTGAAGCCAGATTGGGAAGAAAAATTGCATAGGTGCTGTCTTTGCATAGTTCAAATATTAAATAATCGTATTCAGGTCTTAATTTTGTAGTATCCAAGTTGAGTTTGTTTCATTAGTATTAGTATTATATATATATATATATATATATATACAGTATACTGTCGATTATCCGGGTGCGGATTATCCGTGCTTGTAAAATAATAATTAATTTTTTGCGACCATAAACAGGCGTGTTATTTGAAACAAATGATTTCACACAGAAATGTTTTTCGTCCCCTTTTTAAATGTCATTTACTATTGCGTTAATTCTTTCAGTCGTTTTTAACATACGTATGTTTAATTATTTTCAATTGACAACCTGATCAATTTCTGGAAAAAAATGTCGATATTGGATGCTATACACGGAATAACACAATCCTGGTCAAAAGTAAAGCCATTAACACTTGTACGATCATGGAGAAAGATTCTTCCTGCCATGGAAACAGATTGAGTAGATTTTGAAGAGAATGAAGCAAATGATATATATGAAATATTTGGATTATTGGAAAATTTAAAATGTTTTGAAAACGTGTATAAAGAAAACATCCAGGGGGTGGCTTAATCATGATTTAAGTGATGCATGGATGATGCAGATATCGCTTCTTTTGTTTCTCAAGAGGAAGAAAGTGAGAGTGATACTACAAGTGAAGAAGATACCAATGGTTACAGTAGTCATAAAACGGCACAACACAAGTACTAGCTACCACTAATGGTCACTTATCTGCTTAACTATGAGCGTTTTTCTTAATAAATAATGAGTATTAAAATTATGAATCAAAATATATGATATTATATTTGAAATCAAGTCAAAATTTGATGATTCGGATTATCCGTGTTTTTCAATTATCCGTGCCCTTCCTCCCCAGCATTAGCCTGGATAATCGAGAGTGTACTGTATATATATGTAATATCGCTATTCTGTCTGTCTGAAATAGCGCTCACTGTACTATAATAGTCGTTTCGATTCGACATACATATGTACGTCACAGCTAAACCACTGCCAAAACGTATATACTAATACAATAACAAAAGAAAAAAACTTCTATATATACTAAATGCTACCAATGTATCCTCTTGGCAGAGAATTTACCGCCATCTATTGAAAATATATTTAATTAATTTTTCTATTGTTGTTTTATATTGTTTACATGTAGGCAGGTTGGTAGTTTTTACCATATTTTTTCATATTAAAACAATTAAATATATTTAAAAGGTATGTATTTGAAAAAAATTCGACCGCGTGGGGATCAAACACATGACCGACGACACATTTCTCTTAATTTTTTTTTATTTAATAACTTAATATGTCAACATCCATGCGATGATATATCATCGGGTACAATACTAGTATTATTATAATAATGAAGCAAAACGTTTTTCTACCTACATACATACTAACTATTACAAAATATTCAATTGCATTTTTTTTCCTGTTTTAACCCTTTGGCTGCTACGAGGTTTTTCAATGTCCAAGCGAAAAATGCTAACATTTGTAATTATTTTGAAAAAAATTAATATAATATTTTTTTTTACATACTTACTTCGCCGAACACTCGTAATTTTTATAATACTTTATATACATTTTTAAGAAGCAGTCGTGGACTCGTGCTCTCTCTTTCTGTCTTGCTTTTACATGCGTGCGTGCGAAAGAGATATCTACATATATACACTAAATAAGTTTTGACGATTGTTTTCCGAGGCTTTATTCTTTTCAATAATCTATTTTTAGATATCGATGTATCCTTACAACATGCGATATATTCGAAACAGTTAGCGGTCTCTCTCTCTTTCTTTCTTGGTTTTAATTGTGTACGTATGAGCGAGACACACAAGGATGCGAAGTTTCTAATAATCAAATAATTTTTCAACATGTATCATAAACATTTTGTATGCATTTCAGTTGCATTTGATTGATTGCATGAATTCGTGACGTCTCGTGACCTATATAATTGAAAGCGGATTTCTATTGTTTTTTGCCATTTATTTTAACTCTGCAAAATGATATCGGACAGTGAAAGTGATGAAAGCGAAATAATAGCTCCTCGCCGAGGAACTCGACAAATCAGCAGCTCTACTGATTCTGAAAATGAATTTATCGATAATAATCAATTCCCAAGTAATAACTCCTTATATGACATTGACAACGAACCCGAAATTTACTTTGATGATGAACCCGAAATTGAAGAGCTTTTATTTAAAAAATTGATAAATATTTATAAAGCTTGATTGAAAAATAAATATAAATACGTATATAAAAAAAATGTTTCGTGCCACTGATGCGCTGGTGGCTCAAAGAAAGTATCGAAATACGACAATTAATGACGTCAACAACGATCGTCGTAGCAATCTTCGCCGATTTCAAAACAACGATTTATCGTTGTTGTAGCAGTCAAAGGGTTAATAAAACAATGTTATAATCCGTTTTTTTTAGCTTGGCTTGGAACTCTGCTCAGAGTCTCCTTTTAGAAGAAGCCTTAACAATTATACACAATACCCGAGCTGGTTTACTAACAGCTGGACATGCTGGTGCTCGAAGAGCTGCGGCACGTGGCGGTGGAGCTCGATCGCTGCGTGCACTCCTCGCTACGCCGCAGACTCGATGGCAACCGTGTCTCGCACAATGGCTGCACAATGCCTTAACGGAACATTTACCGACACCACTCTTAGCGTGCTACAGAGAAATTATGCTTGTAATTATCTGAATTTAAAATCACTTTGGATTGATAGGATTCGGTTTGATTTTAATTTATTTCATTTAAGACGATGAAAAGCAAAGTTCCTGTTTTGGTTGAAAAAATGACTACCGGACATCCGTTGACTGGACGAATTCAAGGTGCCGAGAACGGTGCTACCGGTCCTACTATCGCGTCTGCCAGCACTGCATCAGATCCCACAGCTCCGATTCTACTCCTAGTACCCTCTGGAAGAGATCGACGTGACGCACGCTGGGCCGAAAGATTGCGAGCTGTAGCTCAAGTGCACATTATCCATTCACACCAATGTTAGATTTAATTTCGTATCAATTAAATAATGCTTTTTTGTTTAGAAAGGTTTTGAATTGTTTTTATTTTCATAATAGCAAGTTGGCCGCCTAGTTTACCTCTGACGATGTGTTTGACGCAATTGATGGCTTCGGCGAGGACTCGAACGGAAGCTTTGAAAAATGACAACCCTCATCGACCGATTGTATTAGTCGGTTGCGGTGCTGGTGCTGCTATTGCCACTCAAGTAATTTTTTGTGCAAATTATTTTTGTTTCGTTTCAGAAGGATGCTTTTTTTTATTTAATATTGATGTGTGTTTGTTGGTTTTAGTTGGCCATTAGCGTGACAGGTATCGCTGGTTTAGTATGTTTGGCTCTACCATTGCTAACGGCGGATGGTCCTCGAGGTGGTCCTGATGATTGCTTGCTCGATTTGCCCTGTCCTGTGCTTTTTGTCATCGGACAGAATGCTTCTCAAAGCTCGTAAGTATTATTCAATCACCAAGCATATGTACATATGTGCTGGTTATTATTTTATTTTTATTACGTACACACATATTTGTAGGGTTGGAATTGAACGAAAGGTTGATGTATGGGGTATGGCTGAGAAAGACTGTATTATGGGGATGATGATTGATTGTGGGGTGGGGGATGAAAGGGACAGAGATTTAAACGCCAGTAGTAGTTAAACCTGCACTCCTAGCGGTCGGCCATCAAACCACCGCCTGTATCACTGGCTACGTTTACACTACCGATACACCCGATATTTAGGAATTTTTCCATAACCAGTTCCTAAATAGCAACCTTTTAAAAAACAGTATATACATAGAATTCAATAGACAATCAACAAATTTTTTGATACACAGCAAATTTGCGAGAAATACATTATACGGGTAGCATATTTTTATAAGATTCAACAAATTCGAGATGCTAATAACTTGAATTTGCGAGAAACTAAGGGGAGAATACTGATTTATTTGATTCTTCACAGCAGTTGAGCTAGAAAAACCGAAAAATTTTAACAGGAGACTGTCGATCTGTGTTTTAATATCCAGCCAGAAGCGTATTTGACCGGGATTTGAACCCATGACCTCTACTGGGTATGTCATAGCTCTACCAGTGCACTATGCTGTGGCTTAAGTAGGAATAACAAACAAAAGTGTTGAGCAAAACTAGGCCTGATATTGTTTTGATTATATGTATGTTTATATTACTTCTACAGCCAACAAGATGCTGAAGCTTTGCGATGCAAATTGAAAATAAAATCAAGATTAGTCGTGGCCGGAGGAGCCGATGAACTTCTGCGTCTGCCTCGTTTGAAGAGACAGTTAGAGGGAGTGACGCAACGTATGCTTGAATGCGCTATTGTTGTAAGTTCAACGTTTATATTTTTATATTTTTTTTTGTTTCGAATTTTATTTGATCTGTTCGTGTGTGTTTTAGGATGAAGTGTCTAGCTTTATATCATTTCTTTTGCAACGTGAGGATGAAGGTGAAGCTTGCTCTTCTCCGGAGAGCTACGGTGGCCTGGACGGCGACGGTGATCCGATTAATATGAGTTCGACACTTCTCAATTTGCCGAGACGAGATGTATCTATGCCGCTAAACCGGCGAGGTATGTCGCCGTCTTCTCACGAACCGAAGAAGAAGAAAATTAGGCATAGACGTACGTCGATTTTTTAATGATGTGTTTTTTTTTAATTTTGCTTTTGCTTTATTGCTGTGTTTATTTTTGTAGCTATAAAAACTATTTCTCCGATTAAAAGTAGAGGGTCTACTTTATACGAGTTGAATAATCCACCACCGGAAGGTACTACTATAAGTATTGCCGACATTCATAATAATAAAGGTATTAATTTAGTTTATTGATTGCGTTGTGCGAATATGCGATTATCTTTATTTGATTCGTTTGTTTACAGTTAGAATAGAAGATGATACAATGATGGGAAATATAAGTATACAGTCTCACATGAAACGATCAGAACCGGCCTCTTTTGTACAAATAACTGATAGCCGTTTAAAGTAAGATATTACAGTCGATTGTTTAGGTTCAGTTGGGTTTTTTCGATGCTTTTAATGTGTGCAATTTTTGTTTTCAGAACTGTTATGACTGGAAATGGATCTTATGGTTAGTTGAATGTATTATAATTGAATCGTTTACTTTAATATCTAATGTATGTTCCTTTGAATGGCTATCCTACATTGTGTCAATCGTGACGTGTTTACCTGTCATAGTTGCCGTTCACCTGTAGGATCGTCATTGA
This sequence comes from Arctopsyche grandis, assembly GCF_051622035.1. NCBI lineage: Eukaryota > Metazoa > Arthropoda > Insecta > Trichoptera > Hydropsychidae > Arctopsyche > Arctopsyche grandis. The sequence goes on along the minus strand of NC_135362.1, from coordinate 12,646,307 downwards.
TTCATCAATTCTTTGATTTATGACAATTACAAACTTTTTATCAAAGTGTTGCATCACAGTCAGTGTTGCATCATTGGGTATTATTTTCCATTTTAAATTTTTGTAAAAATAGTTCAAATTTTTGATAAATTTGTGAGGAGAATGAATGTTCCAAAATTAACGGTTCGTTCCTTACATTTTCTCTAGTTTATTTATGCTTGAATATTTATTATATTAGAATATTATTTGTTCTTTATCGACCCTACAGCACTTTCGATTCGATCCGTTTTATTTTATTAGATTTTTTCTATGATTTATGTAATTTTTATTAAAACTACTATTCCAGATACGATATCCAAAGGCAGTGCTATTAAAGGTAGTATTTTCAAATCCAATAATTGATGTAATCGATGTGTTCTTTTCTTTAATTATATAATTTTTTTATGCAGTATTGGAAAACATTCCATATAAGCCACCTAATTTTACAGGAAGTTTGAAAAGTGGAATTTCTGGAATGTCTGTTTCTGCCAGTACTCCTCTCGTTTTACCATTCAAACGCCTTCAACAAACTTCTCATGTATGTATCTATCTTATTAATATTCATATACAATGTATTATTGATATTTCAAATAATTTTTATGACTTATCAGATGTCTGATGAACATATAGTTTCCTCAATGTCGACGACTAACATCATGGATTTACCGATTGTATTTGCCGATGACAATAAATCACTCGGTAAGACATTTTCAATAAAAAAAATGTACCAAATTAAATTGATCCGCTATGGTATATATATAAAAATTTAATTTCAGATAATGAATCAAAACTATCGAATCAACACTCGTCTGCTATAAAAACTATCATAATCAACAAGCAGCAAGTCATACCCGGTACGTCAAATACTTCATTAACCGATGTGAATCAAAGAACTCTGCCGAATCAACGAAGAAATATCGTCCAAGTTAAATTACCTCCGAATTCTTCGGCCAATCAAATCGTTCACTCCTCACAATCTCAATCGGCCAATATAGGAAATATTCAAAACGTCGTCAAGTACACTAAAGTCTTATTGGCTAAAAGAAGTTCGACTGACTCAAAAGGAGTCAACGATGACTCACTCAAAACACCGGTGATAAATAAGCCCATCTTCGTAAAAGGGAAGGGATCACCGTTGACAACTTTCAAGGTACTTCCTAGTAACATATTCCAGAAAGGAACGAACATGTTCACACCCAAGCATCTAATAATCAAAAGAGCCGTTGTGCCGAGTGGCTTAAATGTAAATGCCTCAGCTATTGGAGATCCGAAAAAGTTCACCGAAAGTCCAAAAGTAGACGGTGAGTCATTGAGGAAGAATTCTACCAACGATAGCGCTATTGAAGCAGCTGTTGCGAGTATTACTGGAGAAGATTTCATGAAAGATGTATCTGAAACGTTCGACTAAATATGACAACATTTGCCTTTAGATTATCAATTGAATAATTATGCAGTACAATATTTGAATATTGATTGTATATGTTTTTTAAGAATAATTTTAAAATTATATGTATGTTATTGAATTATTTCCAATAAACATCGTGTATTTTAACTATTTTTATTTAATATCAGGATAATTCTTAGGAATTCAAACTAAAGCTTTATCTGCGTTGTTTTAATTACGTGTATTGCGTAAAAGAATTCTACGAATTTAGTAGAAGTCATTGTCATGTTTCACGTGAAATATTTAATATGTATGAAGTAAAATCTGAAATATTATTTCACTCACCTTTTTTATGTATATATATGTATGTAATAGAAATAAAGTCATCTTACAAAATATTTAGTCTTATTTGATTTTCACTCATGAATATTTCACTCATATCCTTAAGCAGAACAAATTTTGAAACATAACGCTTACGTGGAATGACAAAAGGATAGACAGACATGTAAAAATAAAATATAATCAGGATACATAAAGAAAATTTATTTTTGGAAATTAGAACTAGGTTTTTTTTTTATTTTTGTCAATTATATATTTCCTCAATGTTAATATGCATACATACTTAGTAGGAAGATGTGAAATTTAGAATTTAATTTGTTTACATTCCTGATCTATATATATATATATATATGTATATTTATTTATCAATCAATAAAATGCTTATGAAAGCCAGACGCATAATTGCACACGCACACATGCATATATACATCTACATATATAAACACATAAAAAGTTGTAAACTTTGGATTTTCTGCAATCTTATTTATTAACATACAATGTTATGTGTTAGTGTATCAATAAATCTATTTGAAATAAATCAGCTTCTTTACATATTAATGTTGTTTTTTTTTTTTTTTTTTATTATTTTTATTGCACATTTTCAATTCTTCCGAGTAAACAATATATACACATTTTTAGTTCACATATAAGTCTTGTTAAATGTAACGTATGATTAGAGTCTGTGTCAGACATGGCGTTAGACAAATTGGAGCGAGACTACTATCAATGGTTTATTGCCTTTTGGATAATTGAGATAATGTCCAATAAAAGGCAATGATTACTACTTTAATTTGTCGAATGCCGCAGTTGATTTAAAAATATCGATACTGCTTCAAATATATGTTTTTGTACACATTTTTGAATCGTTACATTTAATTTTATTCAATTGTTTTTTTTTTTATTTGAATTTTTTGTTTAAAAATTCACAATGTGAATGTGTGTTTGTATATATATATTCATTAACATATAATTTCATTTGAGAAAACAACTTGTAATTGAAAACTTTAAATCTAGGAATGTATTATATTTGTATTTGCAAATTGATTGTTTAACGTTGACTCAACGCTACATTCAGTCGTGCGTTAAAATACTCTGTAACGGATTCTCACCCACTTTTTTACACAATTAAAGATTGTACTTTTATTTTATTCATTTCAATATTTGACTTTATTAATGATTTATATAATAATTATAATTTCGAATAAATTCCTCTCGTGTATAGTCAACTTACATGCGGGCTTTAAGTCATACATTTCTTCTTGTATATATATATATATATTATATATGTATAATACATAATGATTAATACATAATTTTAATATCAAAATGATTATTGCATGCAGATGATCTGCTTGTACCTTAAGCCGACAAACAGTATTACTTAATTTAATCCATTAGAGAAGTAGTCTTGTGTTAAAACAATTTTTTTTTCATCATTTTGAATGTTTTGTGCTTGAGCAATGATTTTACACTCGTTTAAAACCTATACATTCAATGACAGGTATAAGCGTCGATCAAGTTTTGTTTTTTTTTTAATATTATTCCATGCATACTGAATATTAAGAAAATGATTGACAAGTTAAATAATTACAGAATACTCAATTCAAAAGAAAAACATTTATTTTTTTAATCTAATAGTGCTGAATTTTTATCTAATTTACTGGATAGTGAAGTTCGTAAATTGGCAGGATTAATGTTGAGCATAAAAAATGAACAAATCAAGGGTAGGCATGGAGATTTGTACGAAGTATTATTTTATACAGATCCGATAATATTACGGTCGATCAATTTAAATGAAAACCCCAAAACGGAACGATCCACCGAAATATACAAATGACATATTTAACCGCGGACATCAATTATAACCTATTGTGTAATAAAACCGTACCGTTAGCTGCCAAGTTTCGCCTCTGAAATCTTTGTTCCCACGATCCCTGTTTCAGGGGTTTCGACCAATTTACAAACGAAATCTTAAGTGAATATACATTTAAATTGAAACTCGGTGTTCGGTGTCGGGGGGTTTCCATTTGAGTCGATCGCCGTGTACACAAGACATTGCTCTAGTATGCATCTAATAAATCTTAGCTGTAATATTCCTCTTATGAAGGAATTAGGGTCCCTACTCTGAACATTCAATAAAATACAATGATGACTAATTACAACGCGTATCATACGAGTGATGCCTTTTCGTTTTTGATTCTTCTGCTTCTTTTGAATACCGTACACGTACGTGCATATACATATGTGTAAATACATTTTAAATCATCGTGCTATATGTATTTTTATTATATTTATGATTTATATATGTAAGTATTTTGTCGTAAGGCGTAGTTAAAATAAAAATCATAAACGTTCGATTCTAATTGTAAGGATTTATTATGTTATAAATGTATGTTTTCAGTGAAGTACAAATTATATATGCATATAAATTCAATAATAAAGAATCAAAAACGTATAAGGATCATTTAGTTTGTAGATTTTAATTAATTTTTCATCTTCACAGGATTTTATTCTTTACAAATTTAAACAATTTGTATAATTCATTATTTGTTTTTAAATTTAAACACCAACAGAACAGAGTTTTTAAACTAAAATTTGTGACACAAACAGTTTTTATGTATATATATATATATATATATATATATATATATATATACATATATATTTAAAATTCCTATAATTGTTTTTGTATATACATTTTATATGTATGTATATATATATATATAGAACTTACTAAATTCGACACTAATTTTACGGATTTAAATTTAATTGGTGCCTAAAGTGTGAATTTTAATACTCATTCAAATTCGTACATATTATATTTTGAACAATTTATTATAATTCAATCCCAAAAGAAAACTACATGGTGATATCAAATCAATATACGTTTATTCATTTTGAGTATTAAATAGTCCATTTTGATATTTAAAACAAATTAAAATTATCTTTTTTTTCGATTGAACACAATTTATCTATTTATTTATTAATTTATTTAATTTTTGGGTGTATATGACAACTAATAAATTCACAACAAATCATCGTCCATCGCAATGAAAATCATGTTAGCTTAATTAATAAATAATATAAAGTAATAACAAAATTTGTTCATATTAAAATTTAAATTGATAAATTGTATCAGCTTTTTGAGATTGGTTTATAACTATAATGTCAGATAAACAATAAAATCCATTACTTTCATATTTATAAACAGCCTCCCTTTCATATTTATTCCGTGATGGTTAGAGAAATGACATTTTAAACAGTCATTAAAGATTAAGTTCGCAAAAGCTTTCACTTATTATACAATATTTCCGAACTGAATCTTTAATTCCCACAACAAAAGATAAAACAATCACGCCGAGAAAGAATCAATTTCTATAATAAATAATTAGATATATATTTATATGCTTAACAATTTTTCTTAGTGGTGCATTTGTATGAAACGATACGAATAAATATGGTTAATTAGGACCGTCACATAAGACTTAATATTCGAAATATGATTTAAAAAACATTTACAAATCTCACTTGCCCCAAGCTTCGGCAAAATTGAAAAAAAAAAAAACAATAAAAAACATCGCAACACTCTAATATATGAGTATTGAATACAATCGAATAATTTTGAACTGGTATTTAGAATATACAATATATTATACGGAATAGTAACAATTTTCCGTCGCCTTAGAGATAACAATATTGAGCAATTTTCATAGCTCGAATGAAAAACGTCACTTTTTACTCAGAATTATATATATGTATATATATTATCATCGATTGAATAGCTCTGCGGAAAAAATGCCATGCAGGGAAATAAATTTTATGGCGTTGCATATGCGATAAATGCCGAAAACTTGATAATTCGGGCGGAATAACATTATCGTATCATTTCACATATTGAAACAGTTAAAGGTTTATAAATATGATAAATATATATATATATATATATATATATATATATATATATATATATATATATATATATATATATATATATATATGCAACCAAAACAATATATAAATATATATAATATATATAGGTATATATATAAAAGATGATTTAAAATGCTTTCACATTGTGCGTTACATTTCCATTAATACTATAAACATCGATTTTTCACAACAATTCTTACGACTATGTAATATATTAAAAGATGTAAATATATGTATTGTGTATATATAATTTATATTAAATAAATTTGATTTGATGAATAACAAAAATCACAACAAATAATAGCATTTATAAATAGAGGGTTTTCAACCAATACGCTTCGCCAGTTGTATGTATGTATGTAATTGCTAAATATTTTAATATGTATAATTAATTATGAATATATTTTAAAGTACTAACGGACTCCCTGTAAGGATGTATAATTTGTATTAACTGATTTAGTATGATTATGATTCACCGAGTCGCCGAAATGGGCCTTCGGAGACTCGGTGAATTGAAGGGCCGACCGAACGAGTGTTTTAAAATACTATTAAGTGGTAACACATAAAATGGCACTATTACATTACGCTTTTACGTATTTCAAGTAAAAACTTTGAGAATCCTCAATTACCGCGAAGGGGAGATAAATATTAGGTATCACAGAAAAAATAATGCTCAGTAACATTTTATTACATGTGTGTGGTTATACAGTCAAATACATAACAAGTTATTGATCTGATATGGATTTGTATAATTGAAACGATAATAACAATACTAATAATTGATTATTCTCAAGATTTTTTAATGTTTTTTTTTTTTTTGTGAATTTAATTCTATTATAATATTTTATCAGTTGAAAATTATCTAAGTCGTCGAAAGTTCACACATCTTTTATACACTTCCACAAATTTATATTATTAATGAATGAGATCTTTTATCATTTCATAGATTAATCTTGTCCATTTTATTTTAAAATACGATAAATAATGACTCAGTATACTTTAAGTAAATAAAGAAAACACTTGACTAGCATCATCTTATCCATTATTTGTTAATTTTTTATATTATTAAAATCTCATCGATGCATCCGTTTCACTGCTATATTTATTTATATAGATTCACTTATTTGGTCACCTTTTTTTCATGTGGCAACATTCATTCAAATGGGGAATATTACATGATTTTATGATTTTTTTTATATTTATTAGCAATCAATTATGAATTATGTGAAGTTTAATAAAAATAATAATAATAATCATAATAAAATTCATTATCGATATTCACACATGTAAAGAGTGGTGGATTTTAAAAAATATACAAAATACAGTTACAATAAAATTATTTTAAAAATGTTTTTTTTTCTCATTATAAAAATGCATACAAGTTATTAAAATACATTTATTATTATTAAATCGCATTGTTTTAGATTCTGAAATGTTTATTATTACTTTTTAATTTGGTTTTAGCGTTAATTATAATATAATACGAAACAAACGTATTTGTTTGAGTGTTGCCACATTTAAATTCTTATTTAATTATAAAATACGAAATCCAATAACACCAATTGTATAAAAAAGAATAACCGACGAAATTATTAATAGAAACAATTTTAGAATACGTTTTCGACAGAAAGTCACCGTGTTGAAATTTATGAAAATTATCCCGACCACATTGTATACACACACACTCACACACACGTGAGCGTGCAATTTTCATAAATTTTAGCACGCATTATTAAATCTTTGTTAAATTTATCTTAACACCAGTCTTTTTTGGTGGTAATGGAAGGATGGAACTTTGCCCATTGCACATGTATCGCACTGAAACTTTTATAATAATTATTTAAAGACTAGAAATAGTTACTATGCGATATTATTTGCGGGTGCACTTTCTTTCTTTTCAGTATTGCTTTCTCTTCTGTCCGATAAGCTTTCTTTTCTATCAGTGTTGCTCGCCTTTCTGTCACCGATCGAGGGCACTTTGCCCGAATCCGGTGATTTGGCCCCGGAGTCCTCTCCGTTTCCTGTTCCGCTGTTTGCCACTTGTGCTAGCGTCTTGTAAAGTCCTGAATTTACAAACCTGAAACGGACAAATTATTCACACAATTAGTTTTAGACCTACACGAAAATTTCATATCGAATAAGACTGATCGAATGCATTACCTGGGGTATGAATCTCTATGCATGAGGGTATAAATCTGAAGTTGTGCTTCGTCAAACGTGTGTGGTGTCGGTTCTACCATATTGCGATTCACTACTTCTCTAACACGTGAATCTAAAGATACCTGAAATTAATAAGAACATATGAGAAACTCATTATTTAACTCTGTATTACATATATTATAGCCTCATATATGTACATATCTAATGTTTAATAGTTATTGCATGCCTGATGATAGCATTTCATTAGATGATAAAATAGTAGATGTAGTAAATAATTATTTATTATTTAGGTCAAATAATTGACATGTCCGGTAGTAAAGAAAAATAAATAAAGAGACGTATGAAATTAGGATGGAGTGCATTTGGACGGATGGATACGGTTTTTAAATAAAAAATGCCACTTTTATATAAAACTTAGTCATTGAACGCCAAGTTGCTACACAAAGTTCAATGCACCCAAATAAGTATGGAACGTTGTATGCTTGGCATAACGAGGAAAGACAGGAAACGGAATACGTGGGTGAGAAGTATGACAATGGTTGTGGATATAGTGGATAGAGTGAAGACATTGAAATGGCAATGGGCGGGCCGTGTGGCTAGAAGAATGGACGAAAGGTCGACAAAAGAAATGCTAGAATGGTAATCAAGAGAATGTAAACGGATAAAAGGAAGACCGCAGGGAAGATGGGTAGACGAAATTAGGAAAATGTGTGTAGTGTGATGGATGAGAGTTGCGCAAAACAGAAACGAATGGAAGCGTGTTGGAGAGCGCTTCATCCAGCAGTGGATGACGATTGGCTGTAGATGATGATGATGATATGTACATATGTATTATTAAGGCACAACACAGCACTGCACGGAAGACTAGTTCTGTCCATACTATACAGCACCGCTCGTTTTCGGCACGTTCATGCTTGTTTTGGACGAGTGCAAGGCAAAATCAGCTTAAATATACATTAAAGTGACCATTCGTACTGGTTTTACCGGCACAGTACTTGTTTTTTTGTTATCTGTCTTGGTAGAATCCTTGGGTTGGGCCTGTTTATAAATATTAAAATCGATTTTTTTATATTCATAAATGTGCATCAAGGGTTTTCGAATGTTTATTAAAGTCTTTAAAAATATGTAAAATGATCACCTTAATATATGTACATTACAGACAGAGAAATGTAACAAGAGCGTGACGATACTGCCACAACATGACATTTCCGAAAACATACACATGTACATGACAACACTTTCGTTAGTACAGGTGCACTCGCCACAAAGACGTGGCGTCATTCGTGATTATTTACACGATGGGCTACGTTTTGGTGACATGTACTGCTGTATAGTATGAATAGATCGTGTCATTTGCTGCTGTTTCGGTACGTCACATACACATTACGAAACATATAAATGTCTCCATATGGAATCTACTAAAGAGTATTTTTCGTACTGATGTTTACGTGTAGTTGCCGGTATGTGCTGTACTGGTATAAACGAACCTTAAACTATATATAGTACACGATTAATGGACTTCTAAAAAAAGATCTTTATTCGTGGAAAACGTGAATTTTTCCGAATAAAGAGCAAAACTTTCACTTCATATGTCAACAAGTTTTCTATTCAGTATTTCAGGTTAAGCTAACTTTTTTGGTTAAGATATACATACTTGTTACCTTTAAAGATCTATGTGCATATGTATATCAATATATTCTAAACCAGGATACAGAACGAGACTATATTGCCTTATTATATAATAACACATAGGTTTTATTAATTTTGTACCTCTTTTGGTGATAAGATGGAGATATAATCCTCGTAGATAAAACGCGCTTTCTCCTCCACAGCATCAGGGTTTGTTTCGCGCTTGAGCTCCTCGCATGCCAGCCAGAACAAGATGTTCTCTTCAGAATACTCGCAGCGCAAAAAGTCGCGAAAGACTTTTCGACCCGCTGAAATCATAAAATTTAATTCAAAATTCATTTTGCCATACGTAATTTGTACAATTGATGATATTAATGTGAAATATCGCATATAATATGTGTATAAAGATTAAAGATGTAATTAAATCATTTAATTCCAATACAAGATAAAATCTGCGACTACGTAAATATTGTGTATGTATGTATATTGAATGGCGTTCGTCACAATAGTATTAAATCAAATAATAAAAAATAAGGTTTTTAGAATGAAATACTTATAATTAGGATAGTCACAGTGCTATCCATTGTTCGACAAACCTTTAACAATGAATTTACAACCTTTGAACAATACACGGCCCCCTCAGGCTCCGGTGACTACTTATAATAATCTTTTTTTGTGGAAAATATGAATATTCTTATTTTTAAATAATCTCAATTAAAGGAATGAATGCGTTATATATGTAGGTAGACCTAGGTAGACTCCAGCTTTAAATGGACGCGTTTTATATCATTGTTAATTCATAAGATCTTATTATTTCGACAAATTTTTTCTACATTTTTTCAAATATGCGAATCACCTTTATCGATCATTGTCAAACCTATATCAACACAAGGAAAATGTATCACACATTATAGGGGGTGAGTTTTGGCCCGGTAAGGATTAGGCGTGCTAGCGTTTTTTTTACATGTGCAGAACTATCTTTAAAAAAAAAAACACTTGCCACGTACCACTCTATGTGTCTGCGCCCTACGACATTTGAAATTTATAAATCATTTTAAACTATATTTATATAAAATTGTACAGTGTTACCCAGGCGAATAAAAGTTGAAAATTTTATATCTTCTCCAAAAACCATGTATTATAACATATGTATGTATATACTAAGTTCTGTAATGCTCGTCAACCACTGGTTTAATATCGCTAATAAACTACCACTACTAGGCCTCGGCGTATACAGCAACCAATAAGGTCTCGCGATCCATCGACCAATGATCTATCAGTGCTGAGAGTACCGCTTTATTATAAATAATGGGCGCTTTTGGACCGTGAATCATTCGGAGCTGGCCGGCTGACGAGTGAACAACAATAAACTACGACTACCAATACTAGCTGCGTCTTTCACTCCGATCACTGTGCTGACCATACGTCCTTTATTTAAGAGTACAGTCCTTTATTTCACTAGCCTGTCCTTTAGATTTATTTATATTCTAAAATTGCCCTTTCGTTCTTTATTTTGCAATATCGACTATCGCTAGAAATATTAACGCCGAAATATTTAAAGATGCAATTTATAAATTTTATCAAACCTGTATTGATCACACTGATCAATAAAAAAAAATTACAGGAGTAGAGATTAATCAATCGTTACTAAGATTGACCCACTAAATTGGAATATGACAATGATTTTTGTTGGTTTCTTTCTGTTCATGAGATATGAGCGTTTAAAAAAATGCACAATTTGTACAGTCAAAAATATACTTTTTCCGTGATGTATCATTGTTTTTTGTTGTTACATTGTTTTTATATCTGAATTTTTTTAATCTGATCATCAGACTAATTCCAGCGGTGAATGTCTTTTAAATTTTAATTTCAAATTTCAAATTTAAGTTTTAAATTTTGTATGCTAATATTTTCCAATAAATGATATTAACTTATAAATCATTTTTTTCATGTTATTAAACGATTCTTTGTGCCGTTTATTTTCTCCAAAAAATATGGTCACCAATCACGGAAAACCCTCTAGAAATCCACGCTACAGTACTATAAGATATAGTACTGTACCAAATTTGACGATTCTGAATTGAAAACCGCACATTTGCATAGCGGGCTAACAAACAAACTGTCAACTACATATGTATATATATATACAGTGGCGGACTGGCCATACAAGCGAACATGCCCGATGGCATGTGGGCCCCACTATCTGTTAGAAAATATGGGCCCTCAGTAAAATTAAATAACTTTTTAACTATTTCACGTGTGTAAAAATGTATAGGATATTGCAACTTTAGGACCTACAGTTTGGGTATTTCAACAAAACAAATTTCTTACGATATACACAAATAACTAATACCTGCTTTAACAGCCCAAGGATCGGTTAACTTTTTTATTAGGCTTGAAATGTAAGTTTCAACATTTGCGTGGGCCCTTTTGCCGGGCCTATTCCAACCTCAAGATTATGTATATACCAATACCTATGTAACAACTAACTACTGAAATAAAAATGGGAATAAACAAATTTTCTTAAAAAAAAACAAATTGCTTAAAACAATTTTGATAGGATGATTCATCATCAACCAGCGATTTAAATTTACTTCATACTTTCAAAATAACATTTGATTATACTTCGATGATATAGTAAGATTTAAATACACAATTTTAAACAGTTTCCGAATATAAAATCTATTCCTAATCTAGACACATCCATGTAAATAGAAATATAGGATAGGGGCCCCCTCCCCAAAATCCTGATTTTCGATTAACATTAATTGAAAATATTATGCATTTTTTTCAGGGACGTAATTTGGGGGGGGGCCATAGGGGGGCACTCGCCTAAATTAAGGAATAGTGTGAATTTAGAAAATATTATGAATTTAATGATTAATGAGATACTATGGATCTATGAATGCTACGTGTATTTCTTATGTATGTTACTTTTGGGTAACTAATAAAATTATCGCTGCTATGTGCTTTGAAAAAAAACAAAACAAAACTTTATCTAATGTTATTACGTACATATGTACATAGATAAAGTGACAAGACAGTCGGTAGAAATTAAGTTAATTGATAGTTTTTTGGAGAATCAGTTTGATGGTCGATTAATGTTGACTATGTAAAGATTTGTGGAAAAAAATTTTCGCCTGCGGCGCTTTTTTTTCTTTTTACATAATATTTTTTTATAATTACTTTTTCAAAAATAAGCTTATTTTTTTCATATTTTATAACTCAATAAGGTAAAGAATATTTTCCATTTTTATTCCGATATAAAAAAGATTTTTTGAAAAAAAATTCAATTTGACTAATCTTTGCCTGCCCTGCCCCCCAAAGAAAAAGCTGAAATGACGTCCCTGATTGTTTTCTACCGAAAGTAAAAGCCGCTTTTATGCCGCATTCTTTTATGATGCATTATATTTACCTAGGACAAGGGTTAAAACGAAATATACAATATAATTTATGGATCTATTTTGCTTTTGCCATTTTTCTTGTACCTAAATTTGTTTATTCCCAATTTTGAAAAAAAAAAAAATTTCCCTTGATTTTTAGCGTGATGGAAAGAAGAAAATTTTGTTATATGGGGGGGGGGGGGACAAATTATTTTAACCCTGGGTGGGGCCCCCTTTGACTCCTGGCATGCACTGATTTCAGTCCCAGTCCGCCACTGTATATATATATATATATATATATATATATATATATATATATATATATATATATATATATATACATAAGTAGTTAAACCGAGCATTAAACCGAACAAAATATCAAAAATTTCCACCAAAAGTACACCTATGTCATGGTTTTTGGAAATGGACACTTCGATTGCCCAATAATGGAACATTATCACCCCCAAAGAGCCTCGCAAACAACGCTCGGTAATTAAACCGTAAACGATTTGAACCCCCGACATCGCTTTATTTACGCGTAGTTAAACGAGAGCATTTCATATATATATACATAAGCTTCGGCACGCAATTAATCGAGTTATATTTATATGTATTTCGCACTCGACCATATAATTACTTTGGTCTGGGGGAGGGGGAGTAAATGAAGTGTCGAGCTCGAATGTGTTGCAAGTTGAAGTGTCGTCGAAACCGTGTTACGTGGAGACTTGTTATCCGAGGTGCCAAGTTTTAATGAGGTCACGCGATACCTCGGTGCCAGAAAAGCGCATAAGGGCAAACGGAAAAACAAACGGAGGAAAATCCTATCTCTATTTCTGGAGGAAAGTTCACGCCGAGTGCTGAGATACGAATGCATATTTGTGGGTATATGTATATATGTACATATGTCCTGTGTATGTAAATTACCTGTACTCCGCATGAGCTTATCGAAAGACTTCCCCCAGCTTTGAATCTCTTCAAGACTGGGCCTGAAAAGTTCAAAACAATAACATGTAGTATATACTGTATACGTAAAACAATAATTGCAAAGAATAATGATTTAAGTAGTGTTCGTCACAAGTTCATATTTATTTATTTATTTATTTATTTATTTATTTTAATATACAAGTATACCACAGAGTCTTTACAGGTCACCCCAATATGACACTGTGGCCAGACAATACATAAAAGATCAAATACATAAGAAAAAATAAAACAACAATAATAGAAAAACAAATAAAATAAAACATTTAAAAAATTGTACATAAAAATTAAAAATTGAAAAATTGAGAATTAATAAATTGAAAAATCAAAAATGAAAATAATACACAAAAAAAAAAAAAACACATATATAAATAGTTTAAATTGAATTAAAAGTAAAAAACAGTAAAAATACGGATAGATTATCCGGTGAAATATTGAAAATATCAATGTGATTGCTGACCAAATTCAAGCAGCGTAAGACTCGAGCGATTGGTGAAAAAGCAAGAACATTAGTTCTTGCTTTAATAGTTTGGAACAATGGACGCAATCGATAATCAATGAGGCGAGATGGAACCCAAAATTTCATTTCTTCCAATATAGTTGGGTTGTAAATATCACCTCTTAATAATTTGAAGAAATGACACACAAGATGCATATCCCGCCGATGAGATAGGGAAGTATAGCCAACAGAACCTTGCACAAAAGCACTAGGAAACAGTTGAGGGTAGTATCCAAACTCCCTCATATATAGATAGCGGAGGAACTTCCTTTGAACTCTTTCAATTTTTAGAGAGTGAGTTAATTCACTGGGACTCCATATAATGGCATCAGATTCCAAAATGCTTCGGACCAATGCGTTATAAAGAAGACGCAAAACTCTTAAATTATTGAAATTGTGAGCATTACGTAAAACGAAACCCAGCATCTTTGAAGCTTTATTGCACATATTGGAAATATGGATACCAAACTTCCATCTGCTCTCAAACGTAACGCCAAGGTCTTTTTTGGATAATGTTCTACACAGTGGAGTTCCACCAAGATTATACTGATATAAGGTGGGGTTAGAAGACCGAGAAAAAGACATAATATTGCATTTACTAACGCTAAGAGGTAAATGATTATTAGTCGCCCAGCACCATAAAGAGTTCAAATTACTCTGAAGGACCTCACAGTCAGAAACACTATCAATTTTCATGAATAACTTGAGGTCATCAGCATATAGTAAAAAATTTGAATCTGAAAGTACCGAGCCAATATCATTCACATATATTAGAAACAGTAAAGGTCCCAAATTAGAGCCTTGGGGCACGCCAGAAGATGTGAGGTATACATCAGAGAAATGGCCATCAAAACAAACAAACTGACGACGATTACTTAAATAAGAAGTAAAAAAATCAGTAAGATTATCCGATAGACCAAAATTGGCCAATTTCTTAATAAGTATTGAATGATCAACCTTATCAAAAGCTTTAGCAAAATCGGTATAGATCACATCAACTTGATGCCCTGCATCTAGCGATTTAGTAATGAAGTATATATACATTTTTATAGCTTTTTGCATAGTGAAGTGTCTCAGTAAGGTTGCGTGTAAAGTGAAACAAGTTGACTTGACACAACACGACAAAAATGCTGACAAAAACGCACTCTTCAGTCTCGTCTTTGGTGAATTTCCATTGATTTTTGTGTTTGGAGTTATTTATACATCATAAACGGTGTTTTTATGCAATTTTTTAAAATTTAAATATACTCATACTAAGCCCGTTTTAAAGGTCAAGGAATTCGATCCTTAAAGCCCTCAACATGAGGCCACCACCCCCAAGAACGAGACGGTTGTTGAATATCGCACAAGAACAACGCACATCACTGCTCTAATGAAAAAAAACCACACTGTACATAACCAAGTACAAAATAAACAACAATGCATGAACACATAAAGCGCACATGCGTTGGGAATTGATACCTGAAATGTGCCGTGCAATGCACGCACACCTCAAGTAAACATACATACATGTATGCATATGCGTACATAAGCACACACACACACACAAACCACAAATACATACACACACCTAAACAGCAAACAAACATTCACAGATTATAAAAAAATTATATATACTCATATAAGGATTAAACAATGTGATTTCAAATGTAAATTTCTTAGCAAGTAATTGTGTAAAATGTGTAATTTATTCATTTTAAGTTTGGGCCATTGTGGCATTACAGGAAAAAATGTATAACTATTCAGAAAAAAATACATATTTACACATCTGTAATTCGTTTCTGATTGGCTTTCGTTAAAGTCGTTTCTAATTGGCTGGATTGGTCAAAGACGTTTGTGATTGGTCGGTCGTTTTTATTAATATTATTTTTTTTCGATTCAAATAAATTTAATAAAAAAACAAGATATTTTTCATGGTTTTCATTTATCGCGCGAAGCCGACTAGTAATAGGACATAAAAAAAACAATAGCAGCTAAAGTTCAAATAATAATAGAAGTAGTCGTAAAACATATGAGTCGCTATATTTGAAAGTGAATATATTTGAAATATTTAATATAATGTTTTGCGTTTAACAATATTTAAAAATACTGGTGGCCTGTAATACGTTTATTCTGTTTTCCCTAGATTCTGGACGTTTCGAATTAAAATAAGTGATAATTATTTGTAAATTAAGTCAAACACAAATAGTGTTTTTAAAATTAAAATTAGACTTCCGCCACTTTCAAATAAAATGGCTCATATAATAATGAGAAAAATTGGGAATGTCTTGCATCAACAGTCAGCACCAATATATGTACATACATACATACATACGTACCAGCCATGAATACAAAACAGCCCTGTGAGGCCCGAATAGAAGAGAGAAGATCAAAATTCACTCATACATCACATCCAATTATGAAAATAATGATGAGCACAGACTACCAGAACAATAGCTTAAAATCATCTCCTACGTTCACTGACGTGGAAGATATCACATTCAGGTACGGCAGCAACAATTTAATTAAGAAGTCAGATAGCTCTATGAATAGGAGCCATCCGATAAAAACTGCACAGACAGGAGGTACAACCATCAAATGATGATGTCCACCATTTACATGACTTATATATTTAACAGTCGGAAGTAGTACTTTTCTGGAGAATTGGCGTTTTTTTATGTTTTTCTCAGAAACCTTTGGGTATATTGAACTAAAATTTCGTATCTAGTTTTGTATGTGTCTTGGAAAATTTTTGCTTATTAGAAGGCTCATCTTGAACGTTTTGCTTAAATGGATTTAAAAAATGAAAAAAAAAATTGTAATTGGCCAGGAAGGCGCATTGGGTTTACCTGATATGCCCTCCTGGTATAAATACATAAACAAATAAAATTAAATTAAAATTAAAATAAGTAAATTTGTGACTTTGCGTTTCATAGAAATATTCAAAGTTGATATTAAATATCCTTTAATTTAATAATAATAATTACAGTTAATATATCCCCGTGTGGTTTAAAAATAATTGTAATTTAACAAATTATAATAATTTTGTGAAAGATATAAAGCAATTGGCAAGTTCGGCCCGCGAAATTTCATTCGACTCCCACGTGACTCTGACCTTTAACAATAACAATTTCAAACCAATGATTTATTTATTTTTATATGCTTGTCGGTACAAATGCATTTATTTTATCTAACGGCATTCTATTTTTGAGCTAATAGCAATCTTGTTGCCAGAAACGGACCAAAAATAACATCCAATTCTTGCCAATGAATATATGTAAATATCATTCAAGTCTTGACCTTATCAAAAGACCGAACTTGAAGCTTTCAAACCAACACTTTCAGCAGTAAAAATTCAGTAGGCATTGTGATGAACTAACTACTTGTACAGTATTGTATTATAATTTCAATGAGATAAATAAAATATAATTCAATCCTACTTACGGTGGTTCTCCATCGTATAGCAGCAGATCTGTAGGGCCAGGTTCCTTCTTTGTGGGTCCATTGTCTTCTCCATTCCTCACAGCCAAACTGCAATAACACAAATAATCAATAAACAAGTGCGCAATTCTGACCGAAAGCATACAATACGTATAACATGCCAAACAACTACCCAAAACTTGTACTGATTATACAACGTTGCAAATACTGTACAATTCGCACATTATTAATACGAAATTTGATTTAGGTTTGCGTCTAAATGAAATTAAAACAATATGACCATATATCACTTTGGCACCCGTTATTAAGCGACGCACCAAGTTTAGTGACTTAAGTTTCAATTGAAGTCATTGCATAATACATGTAGTGGGTATGTTCCGGAACGGAATACGTATATAATAAATTACTATTGTTATTTAAATGTAAAATTAACATTAATATGTAACCTTTTTCTTAGTTTGAGTACAGCATTGCGCCAACGTTCTACCATTCTGACAGAAAGCGATGCCTGCTGCTTTTGAACCTCATTATCATATTTTCAACCTACCGAATACACACACACACACAATTTTCTAACGTTTCCGCAGAAACATGAAATTTCACTTAAATGTTTGAAAACACTCCATTTAATTACAATTTATTTTAACGCGAGCACTTTATTACGACCCCCCCTCCCCTCCACTGTTCAATATAAAAAACGTATATATTCAATATGAATCAGTTTTAGTTTTGGGCTGTTTAATATTGGATCGCTAGTGTAATGGGTATTCTTATCAGAGTCTTATTGCTTTTCTGCGATCGTTTTATACGCTTTCTTCTTTTAGCAGCTGGGCACGAAGTGAAGATTAATGAATTCCAATTATTTTTAACTTCCCCTTTCTGCCTCGTTTCATTTTCCGCCCGTCGGAGAACACGAATTCAGCTGAAATAATTATTTCGCATTTATTTTTTCACCCCCAAAGCGCCACTAATTATCCGTTTAGGTGCGCTTTATCACAACAAACAACCTCCTATTGAAAAACTTTAACTCTTTTTAATGAACTCAAAATAGGTGCTATATTTATGTTAATAGCACATCTTAATAATAATATATATAAAAACATTATATACATACATATGTATGTATGTGCGGTGCATCGAAAAGTATGGGGATAAAAAAAAACAAATTTTAGAATATCAGGAGTAAACATTATGCAGAGGGGTGTGGCGTGACGACTGATCGTGTCGAGGGGACGTGGGGTAGCGGGAAAGTGGGGGGGTGTGGAGCTTCTGACATATGCTCCGGATATTGAGCGCGCATGACTTGGACCAGGTGGCGTCAGCATCAGATGCGCTGCGCGGGAGCGTACACACATACACACATCCAAGAAGACACACACACATACATTCATTCATCATTTCAACGCGGGCGAATGGGGATCGTTTTAATATGCGCGGGCGCCTATAAATTACCTTACACCATATTTATATATACTCGTATAATATATAACTTTATTTTAATTCGTGTATCAATTCTTTTCCCAAGCCACCGGTTGAAATCAACGGGCATATCACTAGTGTCATATATAAAATGGCGTCTGTAATTCGTTTCTGATTGGTTGAATTAGTCAAAGACGTTTGTGATTGGTCGGTCGTTAATATTTTTTTTCGATTCAAATAAATTTAATAATAAAACAAATAAATAATTTTTTCATGGTTCGACGGTATTCTCACTACTAGACTGCATTTCCATTTCAAGTAACTTTTCCTATATTCTTGCTAAAACGGAAGATATCGTCAAAAGTGGAACCGAGCGAAGCTGGGTAAGCACCACTAGTATAAATGTACTATCTTTAGAGCGTACATATATATCGGTTTGAATCGTATATCGTAGGCTTGAAATTTGAATCCGTGAATTCGAGTTTGTCTATTTATTCCTTCTTTATCGTACACTAGTGGTTTTACCCGGCTTCGCTCGGAATTTGTAATATAAACCGCTTAAACATGGCTAATCTAATAGTAAACATTTTAATAAGTTTATTTGAATATTCATTTGTCTTTTTATTAAATTTAACGTCACGGATTCTACGAACCAAAACTTACATACATATGTATGTACATATAAAGTCTCTTTCGAAAGTATATATTAGATATATTATATAATATATCTTCCACAGCATAGCTCACTGGTAGAGCTATCGCTTGGCAGTAGAGAGGTCTTGGGTTCAAGTCCCGATTAAATACACTTCTGGCGAAATACATATGTAGATCGACTGTCTCTGCTATAATTTTCCGATTTATCTAGCTGAATTTTTGTGATAGCTCCAATAAATTGGTATCCTCCCCCCCCCCCAGTTTCTCGCCAATTTAAGTTTCTGGCATCCTGACTTCGTTGATTCTTATTAAATATGTGAAATGTGTATTTTACTGTTTATCAAGAAAAATGTTGATATCATTGATGTCTCTATTTTATTCTACATATAATTGTGCCTAATGTAATGTTTGGAATTGTTGATACTTACATACGTACAAAACAATCCAATCTATGATATATAAAAAAATACATACGAGTGATCATAAAATTCAGATAGTTTCCTTTAATTTTTACGATTTTATTTAAACTTTTTGATACGAAAATCCGCACAATCAGAATTCATCTCACCAATGAGAATCTTCCTCTTTCCATGTACGGAAAAAACCATACAGTAAAAATGTACGATACGGTGAAGTACATACATAGCTATACCTGAAGTTAAATATACGATTTAGAATAAAACAAACAGTACAAACAATTTAATGTAGTTATACCTGATGGAACTAGTCCACATGATAAATTTGTTAACATCTACAAATTCATAAAAAAAAATTTGTACAGCGTATAGCACACTCTTTAAATTGTTTAAGAGTAAGCAATAATTGCTAATCTTGCTCACTATTACTAACATTGGTTTTATATTGAAGAAAAGCGATTAATAAATTTGAGTATATCCAAAAAATTACTTATTATATTGGTTAAAACTTTCAAATATTAAACGTATACAATGCGATAGTTTGAAATGTACATATAACATTAATTATTTAAACATATGTATTCTTTAGTAACTACTTGAAATAATTATGTATACTACTTAAATATTAAATAAATAAAATTTCTACTTAACTACTTTGGGGTATTAAAGTGTATATCAAAACAACTATTATACCATACTGTCAGAATTATAATCAAGTCTAATATAACTAATGAACGATTTATTTACGGACATATTTTAATTGGGTATATATATTAATAAATAAACAACAGTTTAATTCCACACTAAATGGGCTGAAAAGTTCCGGATTCACACCAAGACAAAAGCGGAAAAGTTTATTTGGTTTCCTCAAGGGGTTGAAGTAAACTTATATAACTTTTGTTCAAGACTTGGGTCCTTGGTTGAGTTGGAAATTCCAGCCAAACTAACCATGTATAATTTAAAGCCCTATACCAGCTCGCAGATGTCAATTTCGGATAGTCGAAGCATATTTTTCAGGGGAGTGCAGTTGTGAGGATCCCTAGAAGGCTAACGCAGGATCCTTTGATATACATAAAACCGTAAAACTTTTTAAGAGGTCTCAATTAAGAAGTTGAAGCATGCTCGAAGAATGATAAAAGCAGAATTTTCAAAAGAAAGTTTTATACCAAAAGAACATCGGCAAAACTTATCAAGGAAATTAAAAATTAATACTCTACAGACAAATATTCGATATAATAAGGTTTATATTAGATAGAAACTACCCAAATACGATTAATCTTATGGGATGCATTCTGAATTTGAACTACTTGATCTAAAACTAATATTGAAATAGTCGGTCAGGAACTTACATATTATATAATGGGATAAAAGTATCGATAAATCAAGTGAATAGGAGTAAAATGAATTCATTACATATGATACATAGTTAGTACGGACCTGGAAGTAAGTCCTTCCCCTGATTTATGATGGGTACAACTCGACATCTCCCTAATGTTACTTATATTATAATAATTTGATTCGATAATTGATGTTTTTTATTGATTCAATACAATAAAGTACCCATTTATTGTAATATGATTAAAGGATTACGTTGCATTGTAAAAATACGACGAAACGCATGGACTCTCAATCAGCGATAGCGCTTCATTAAAGCCAATAATATTATTGATTTATCTATCGAAAGTGCGCCAACACGTTCAAGTCAACATTTTAGTCATACATCATTCGAATCTAAATTATACGATCGAAACCCTCCACAATGGGGACGTTCGCATGTGACGTTACGAAAACGTCAAATTTCAACCCTTTCAACAGACGTACACATTGGGGTCACTTTGATGTGGATATCAAAAATCGCACGACCATCCACACTTATTATTTATTCACACTATTCACTGGTCGGGGTCTGGACACAAACTGAGAGGCACAAAGAAGCTTCCGAGTCATCGGGCTGGAGCTAATGTATCCAACTGGTCGGGGCTGATGAGGCCGAGCGCGAGCTTCGAG
This sequence comes from Arctopsyche grandis, assembly GCF_051622035.1. Lineage (NCBI taxonomy): Eukaryota > Metazoa > Arthropoda > Insecta > Trichoptera > Hydropsychidae > Arctopsyche > Arctopsyche grandis. The sequence continues at coordinate 12,624,068 of NC_135362.1, read as the reverse complement.
TATATCCCCCACTCGCGATATGATTTCATAATCAGGGCTGGCACCGGCTATCGAACTCAAGCCGCACTTATCTCTATTAGTATCAATTTATCTATCTATCCCCGCCGAAAAAGAAGACTTCGCTTGCAATAAAATTTTTGTCCACGCCGCCCGTCAGTTATCATCGGTTGCGTATCGCGTCAATGCCGTGAGCTCTTGAATTTGATTTGAGCTTGTGAACTTATCATTGATATGTATGTAGATGTTGTTCAATGTATGAAGGCTTGCCCCCACCCTTCGGAAAGGTGCGCAAGGTAGGATTGTTATTTATGCGCAAATTTTCCGTAGGGTGGGGGTGAGCCTTCACATATTGAACAACCTGTACATATCAACGATAAGTTTACAAGCTCAAATCTTAATAAATGGGATGACTAAGAAATCTTCAGTTACGAAAAAAGTGATTTTTTTTTTGAAAATATCCATGCGGGTGCTAAGTTTTGAATGGTTTGTTGAAAAATGGCTTAAAACAATGATGATATACATATGTATATATTATATTTATAATCGATACTATTCCGAACAATGCAATCTATTCAAAAGGTGAGTAAACAGATTTATTCAATTAAGTATATTCTCCATAATCAGCATATGTATGTATGTATGTAAATGTATTTGGTGGGCTTAAGGGCTTACTATTTAATTATCATTTTATCATTTTATTTCGGAATAATTCGGAAATCAATTTAAAATTGAATGTTTTTTTATTGTTTAGAAATTTCCATATACAAATTTTTCTTTTCTATTATGAAAAAAATAATTGCCATTATTTTGACTATTTAAAATCGTTTTTAATCACTGTCATTGTATATCATTTTAATTATAATGATCATATAATGACAGCTAAATACATTTTATATTAATGATTTAAAGGTATCCTTTTAGTAAAAAAGTAGATTGAAGACATAGTTTGTGAATAATTCTAATGAAAATCAAAATATTTGAAATATTGTTTGTTTTTTTGAAAACAAAAACATCGCTTTACAAAAATGCAAGTTTGAGAAACATTAGATCTTTAAAAAATCTAAAACACAAATGAAACTGTTCACCAGCTAATTTGAGATGATAAAAAAGTTATCATTACAGTTATCATTTGTGGCCGATTAAAAAGAGATTTGAAGGTCATGTCAACCTGAGCTCGACATACGAGTGGAAAGGGTTGATTGATATAATTAACAAAAAAGGTCATAAAACACAGCCTTTAAAAACTCACATTTATAACATGAAAATATAAATAAATAGAATAAAGGGACAAGGAAAAAGTTACGAAATTCATTTGTCTATTTATATTAGTATTCCAATGGCTAAAATCCCTTTTTTGATTCTTAAAATAGGCAACAATCCCGCTTAATTTCATATTAATATTTTTGCAAAGGCCAAAAATGAATGAACGTGAACTAAGAACTGGATTTTGTTTAATCGTCCTATCAACCCCTAATATATTTTTAATCTACGCAGCCCTGTATCGACATTGACGTTCCAATACATCGCGATCTAAATGCGCAAAAGAAGGAATTATTACGTGGCCAAAAATACGTCTCGGTCGAATTGAGTTGAGTGTATGAGATTTTTTTTATTGTTAAAAGCTTTCATCAAAGTGACGGGTGTTTAAAATCGTAATTCCATGTAGTATCGAATGAAGGAAATGAATCAGGAGTTCAAACAATCAATCAAAGGACCGTTTTAGCCGGTCAACAAAACGAAATGAAATAGTCGAGTACGACTTTTATCGACTATTAATCAACGAAGTTTTTGTGCGTGCTTTTAAATCTAAAATTCATTAATTACAATCGTAAAATATAATTCTATTATGTATATTAAAGCCCGCTTTTACACAGTATGATTCACGACTCATTTATATGTACTTAAGTATAATAAAGGTTTATTAGGGAGGTCATTTTAGCCACACCAACAAAGCTCCGGAAATTGATCGTTATCGAGTTATATTTTTAAAGAAACATAATTCGCATTCATTTTGATTTAATGATGGATAAATTTTTTTTTAAAAATTCTAGTAAGCGTAGTATTATGATATTTATTTGCATGGCTACGATAAGAGAGTCGGGAAAATTAGGTCAGGATGGTCTAGAAAACCATCTGTAATATTTATGAAGATGTTGTTGAACGTTGGAAAATACCAGAGATGATTCGACGAATTGCGATAAGCCAGCATCTTGAGAATGCACAAAATTTATTAAACTACCACCCCCAGATAAAGTGGTCATCAAAAAGAATGTATACGTACTTTGTTTTAATGAAATTTCATCCAGAAATATAATAATTAAAGATTGAAATATCAAAAATAGGTGCTTCTGAGAGCAATAAGCTTTTCGGCACTGTCAAAGTTCAACGAGTATTTTATAGAATCAAAAGATCAAAAACTTATAAATTGAGAATTCTATCCTCATCTATCTATCCACAACCACAGCGTAGTGCACTGGTGGAGGTATTACATACTAGTAGAGAGGTCGTGGGTTCAAGTTCCGGTGAAATACGCTGCTGGCGAGATCTTGTAGTTATTAAAACACAGATCGACCATGTCTTATTATAATTTTCCAATTTTTCTAGCTTAAATTTTCTTAATTGTTGTGACGGGTCGAATAAATCAGCATCCCCCTATAAATTTCTCGCAAATTCGAGCTATTATCATCTTGAATTTGTCGAATATTATAAACATATGGTACCTATGTACATATATAATGTATTTCTCGAAAATTTGCTGTGCATTAAAAAAATATGAATTGTCCATACATAGATGTATCTATTATATATGTACTGTTACGTTTGTAAAATTGTTAGTACTTATGTACAAAAATAATCTAGTCATGTGTGTCGCGTTGGAATAACTCCTGTCATGGCACATATGATGTATTTTTGTATGTTTGTATAAAAGAGCTATTTTCTTCAATGTGTTTGGTATTAATTCATTAAGTTTTTAGATACAGAAAACCTTTAGACAGAGAAAGAAAGCCTCTAGAATCTCATCATATAAGGTTATGTGGGAAAAGAAAGAGGAAGAGGAAAATTCCCGACTAGTTAAATTGACATATGTATGTATGTACATACATACATATGTAGATTTTTCAACACATAATTTAACTAGGCCTATTCGCCTAATAAATATATGAAACAATTCTTCGATCAACATGATTGTCTTGAAATTTGGAATCGCTGAAATATTGAATGTTTTTCTGAAAAAAGTATGCTTTGTATAGCGAAACATGAACGAAATTTGGGTAAGAAATATGTATGAAGTTAACGGACTTAGTGACGTAAAGAAGCTTAAATGGAAATAAATGGAACACATGGCTAGAAAATTGGATGGAATACGAACAAGGCTGATATAGTACCCAAGAGAATAATATAATATCATATAGAAGATAGCTAGCTACGTAAGTGCACGATAAAATATGTACAAAGTACAAAGTAGATAAGAAACATTAAATGTTTTAAAGCTTTATTATTAATTAATTTGCATTAGAAAAGATTTAAACATGTATGTTCATATAAAAATACGAATTAAAATATTTCCTTACTAACAATATGAACATGTAATGTTTGTTCAACAGAAAGTTTTAATACCATGGACGGAAAAATCTCATTCTAAATTACATGTTATAAAACATATGTGTAGAAAAAGCAAATACTGTCCTTTTGCCCAACGTAAACGTCACTTATTGTACGTACACATGCGTTTGCCATTTTTACAAAGCGTCCAAATGAACCCTGCCTCGTGGGTTTCGATGTCGTCGTGAATGGGGGGTGGAAAATGGAGGAGAGCAAGCTTGTGAAAGCGGGGTGTGGGGAGGTCGGGGTCCTTTCAGGCTTTTCACGTCGTGCGAGGAAAACTCCTCCATTATAACGAGGGTCGACGGAAAGTTCACGTCGGCCCGAACGCGGAAATAAAAGCGCGTTTTCCCCGCCTCGTGCAGAAATTAACCTGGTTTCGCGTCTGGTTAGCGAAACCACAATAAATGTTGAGCCAGTGGCAACAATAAAGCGTGGTTTTATGCCTCGTAACGTGAAACCGGCGCCAAAAGAAACATATTTTTATTGCCGTCGACGGCTTTGATGTGGCGTTCGCTGGGACACCAGTCTGGTCTGCGTCAGTATCAAAACGATATACCCATAAAAGACTAATGGATTCTTTCTTTTTTTTGGTTAATTCAAATTTTCCAGGTACTGTTGTTATACATTTTGCTATTTTATTGTCCCTTCAGATCGTTGAACTTGCGCAAGGTTTAAACTTCAAAGCGAGTAATGGTCTAAACTTTGAAAAGGTCCGTGGGGCTGTTTGAATTATTATTGGTTACATACATACATAAGTTTCAAACATAAACTTTTCTAAAATATAGATACAATACATTATGTGAATTATTATCTCCGATATACATACATATGTGGTTTTCTCTAGTGTATTAGATTTTCTTCTGGGAAACATTTTAAGACTTCGGGAAGACGAGTGACAAAAAATGGCTGACATGATATTGTGTGGATATATGTATGTACATACATCGTGTAATTTTAATAAAAAAATATCGTGAAGATAAATAATCAAAAAATACTAATATCTAATCCATAAATGATTGAATAAAAATTTCGCGATATTTTAATTAATAAAAAAAAAATTTAAATTCAAACTTAAAATTTTTAGTTCAAAACCATATTTCAAAATTTAACGACTTAATTTAATTTCAAATCATATTACTTATATTTTCTCAGAATTCATCATTAAAATATGTCAAAAAATGCTATAATATCAAATATATATGATATATACATAGGTACATATAGCTGTATATATGTATGTATTTCATAAAAATATGAACATCCTTTACACCTATTATAATTTATAATGATTTTAGTATTTTTTCTTTTGTCTTTCTGAAAACATTACATATAATATTAATTTATTATGGCAACCCTAATACTATACCATAAATCATGAATTTCGAATTACTTTATGTAAATATCTATTAAAACTATGACTAATCGACACAGGAAAATCAGTATGTGAACTTATGATATTACAGATGACATGAATGTTAATGATTCAATAGACACACGTGATACTGAATTTAAACAAGGTAAATTATTCAGAAACCATTATTCAACAGTACCAACAATATTTCGAAAAGATGAATCATGAATTAGTCTATTAAAGTGTTAGATATGTACATATATACATACATATATAATACATATGTACATACATATATGTTATTGAACACATTAGATGACAAAAAAGTAGAAGTAGTAAATAATTATTTATATTTAGGTCATATAATAGACATGTCCGGTAGTAAAGAAGAAGATATAAAGATACGTATGAAATTAGGATGTAGTGCACGTGGACGAATGAATGTTGTTTTTAAATCAAAAATGCCAATCTGCCTGAAGAAAAATATCTTCGATCAATGCGTTCTGCCAGTGATGACGGATGGATGTAAAACTTGGACACTGAACACTAAGTTGATACACAAAGACCAATGCACTCAAAGAAGTATGGAACGCTGTATGCTTGGCATAACGAGGAAAGACAGAAATTGGAACACGTGGGTCAGAAGTATAACAAGAGTAGTGGACATAGTGGAGAGAGTAAAGATATTGAAATGGCAATGGGCGAGCCACGTGGCTAGAAGAATGGACGAAAGGTGCTAGAATGGTTCTAGAAAAGAAGTGCTAGAATGGTTCCCGAGAGAATGCAAAAGGATAAAAGTAAGACTGCAAGGAAGATGGGTAGACGAAATTAGGAAAATATAGGGGGAGATGGATGAGAGTTGGGCAAAAAAGAGACGAGTGGAAGCGTGTTGGAGAGGCCTTCATCCAGCCGTGAATGGTGAGCGGTTGTAGATGATGATGATAATACATACATACATACATATGTGTATAAGACATAGACATATTGATTACCAAATTTTAACCAAAATTTCACCTTTTGTTGGTATTCCATCAAACACACGATACACTTTTTGTGTACATAAATTCTACAAAGCACACGATATATGTATATTATTTTTTTATATATAATATAAAAAATAATATATTTATTATATAAAAAATAATATACATGTATTTAATAAAAGTAATAAATTAATTAAGTAATATCATTTATGATTTTAATCCAAATAACCAACAACTTTATTTGGTGATACATCAATTTATGTAAATATTATTTATCGGCTTGTATTTTACTGTAAAGTATTTTAGTCTTTATCAGTATTTAAATATAAAAGGTTAGTATTTATATTAAACGGCCAATATCCATCGTTCAGTATAAATAATAAATGGTCAGTATTTATGTATATCAAATGGTCAGTATTACTGTTAAATGTTAAGTTTTATATATTTTGATTACTTTTCGGTTGGCATCACCACAAGGTTGATTCGATTTAGATAGAAATTTTTATACTGTCCAGTTGTTATTTATACTGACATTTAACAATATAATACAGAGCATTTTGAGCTAAAATACTAGCCGAAAACCTTTACATAAAGTAAAAGGATTTGGCTTTTAAGCCCAGAAGAGTGTTTGTATCAATAATTAAGCTACATACATATTACTCACATGAATTGGTTCCGTCAGGTAGAAATGTGCCAATTGACATATGATATATGCACATAGTACATATGTACATACAAGAAAATTCACCATCAATCTTTACGCCAAAATGATGCAAATTTCAAAACTGTACAATATAATATACGATGAGTGAATCACATGATAGGCGTCTAGTGGCGATTCGGGAAAACTCTTATCGTCAGTGGGTTATATGGGTTGGCTCGACGCCTGCTTTACGTTCACCTGACTGCCCATTATTGAGTCTGTTTACAGTGGGTTAGAGAGTGCGAGAGTCGGGTATTGGCCGGGTACAGTCACCGGTCCACAAAGAGCAGGTGTAAATGAGTATACAGCATTTGAACCCGGGCCAGTCGACTTAAATACGCCCGACAGAAATCGATCCGGCGACAATTAATTGTCATCGACGAACGGTCGGATTGCCTTTCCGACTGGGAAATGTCACCGGCACTTCAACTGTAAAGGGGACCGGTTGAGATTGGATGAAATTCTCCGACGGATTCGCACTTGTGATAAGTATGAGTGCTTGGACAGTTTCGGCAGTTGGTAATTTGTTTCGTACAATACTAACGTTTCGTCTTTGAGTGGCTTAAAACGTTAAAACTCAATTACAATCTATTGAATAAACAAGAAGACAAACTCACTTCGTACAAAAATGATAAGAACATGGCACGAACGTGCTCTTGGTTTCCAGTTGGGATGGGCATATTTTCATATCATTGTTAATTCGTACAATTTTATCATTTCGACAAGTTCCTCCTATATTTTTTCAAATATCATTGTCAAACATACATATGACAATAAAAAGATGAAATATCACCGAAAACACTCCAGGAGATGAGTTTTGCCTAGGATGCGATTGCATAGGTTAGACGTTTTTTGCGTTTTTCTTTTACATGTGCAAAAATATCAACAACAAAAAATACCACTCTGTGTGTCTGCACCTTTACTCTTTTGTTACTTTAGGAAAGTAGTTAAATAAAATATATATTCACAATGAAAACATCCATTATAACGCGATTTGGGATCCATTTCTAAACTAGCTGAACTGTAATTAGTAGGGGAGATTTTGAAATCACAAAAATCCTATTTTTATAGTTACTCTCAATAGCTATTAGGGCGAAAACACACTGAATAGTATGGAACGTCACGTCCTTGGCTCCACGATGCGACAGTGAATGTTCCCCAAATCGAATTCGGATATATGTATGTAGATGCACGTGTAGAGTGCATATGTTTGTCCCACATTTCTTCAAAAATGGAATTCTACATTATTAAGCACTGTCAAACGAGGATAAATACAAAGATAAAATATCACCGAAAACATCACAGGGGGTGATTTTTAGGACTGTGAACCATGTATATGGGCTAGAGGTGCTGCGTTTTTCGCATGTTTAAAAGTATCTAGAAAAAAACACGTACCACCATACCACTCAGTATGTTTTTGCCTTTACTCATAACAATATAATTAGTTTAAAACCAAAAGCCAGAGCTTTTTGATGAAAATTGAATCATCACGGCTTGTAATACGTTTATTCCGCTTTACCGATAATTCTGGATATATCGAATTAAAATAAGTGATAAACCACTAGTAATACATAAAAAAAACAATAGCAGCAAAAGTTCAAACAATAATAGAAGTAGTCGCAAAACATATGAGCCGTTATATTTAAAAGTGACAAAAGTCCCTTTTCTTCATTTCGAGAAATATTTCGCAAAACATTAAATATAATATTTTGCGTTTAACAATACTTAAAAATACTGATGTGCTGTAATACGTTTATTATGCGTTCCTGAGATTCTGAATATATCGATTTAAAATAAGTGTTAACAATTTGTGAATTAAGTCAAACATAAATAGTGTTTTTGGAACTGAAATTTGGACTTCCACCACTTTCAAATATAACGGTTCACAGGTACAATTGAAAGACGGATACCTATTACATATGTAGTACATAGTTTTTGTATAATATTATGATATTTAGTTTTCTAGCCTAGAAAATAATATAATGCATGTGTGAATAAATAGGTTGGCATGCATGAGATGAAAAATTCATACATGTAACGCTTCGAACGATTTGGTTCGTTGTGGCTCTCCATCAAATAAACAATGTTGTAAACCGCCCAACGAGTTTCATTATACTGTACTGTCTATGTCTCCTGACAAGCAGATCCTACAATATTTTAAATACATCATTCCCTATTCTAACGTAGTGAAGTTTAATTAAATTATCAAATTGATGAAATACTAGGTTTATCGCGTTACGTATTTCCTATTCGATAAACATGTATCTGAGAATTTCTCGGGAGACTTGTTGATGATGTGTGTATACACATAAGAGGTTAAAACCGTATCATATACAACGTGAGATCAAAAATGCCATCACAACAAGACGGCGTTTGAAAAGAAAAACACACAAAAATTGGCAACTTGGTCATAAACCGCATTGATTCAAATCGACGTATCACTATGCCGAAGTTCGAACACAAACAAATCATTGGAATAGTCCGATATACATACATATGTACATATATTTAGAATCGGCGGTTGTGATTTTTTTTCATTTTTATTTCCCGTCCTCCTTCTTTTCCATTTCATATGCGGTTGATGAATGTTCGCGCTCTCCTAGCAGCATTTGATGTGCGGCTTTTAAAATTAATAAAAAATAAATTATATCGAAAGCGTGATTTATGCGCTCGCGTGTTTAACGTTTACATTAAGCAAGACTTCCACTAGAGTTTTCCACGTATAGAATCAGAGAGAGAGAGAGAGACTACAGCACTAAAAACCCTTTTAATGTCCACAGCCGTAAAAGAGTTATTTGTTCTTAGAGCGAACGCGTAAAATCTACGAGAACACCGAATGCGGTGATAAAATTTTAATTTTCATCTCAAAGTATTAATATATGCGAATTCCACAGTGAGATATCATCGATAACCACTTGCCCGCCTGATATAATAATAATACACGGCGAAATATTTACGTAAAAGTTCGTTGAAACTTTTCGCGCCGGTGCGCGTGCACCGACCGTACGAATTTAATATAATAATATAATCAGATGCAGATCCAGAAGGCTTCGCTCATCTTCTCACTACCAATGTACATATGTATACATGTGTGTGTGTGTTTTTTTTATTTTTCGATTCGTTTACATCCGATCGGAATGATTTACTATCATCGGATAGAGACCGTTGGCTCGGTTTCAACAATGCGTCAGGTCCTAATACTATTTTCATCAATGGTATTAGGTATATGGCGAATTCACCAACACATCCCATCAAAGCGCGCTCATATTTTTGGAATTTATCGCGAGTGGATTGTCGAGGAAGAGATGCATGCCTCTCCCACTCTTTCTTTCAGACGTCTAATGGTGGGTATCGAAAAGGTTAAATGTAAAGTTGAACGATAACAAGGAAACCGGATAAATATCGCCGCGGGGCAAAATCGCTCGACTTTGTATACGTACATATGTACATTGTACACGACTCGACGCTGAATCGTTTGGCTTTTCCGAGAATTTTCCGACTATTGCGACATTGTATTGAGATGAAATTTTTATTATACATTCTAATTATCTTCAACTGAATTTATGTCATATATAACATTACATATGTAAAACAAAAACGGAAATTTTATTTATTTAAAAAAAATACTATGTTGTCATTACGGCATTGCTCCAAGGCGATACCTTTGGCCAACTTTATAAATTTGAAATTAAATTCAAAGAATTGTGACAAGTGAGGGTAGATGGCCAATTTGGTGAGTAACCTTTTAACAACGAAATCAGATTAATTATCAAACTCTGATAGGAAACGATCGACCTGGGGTCACATATTTTTATTTTATTTTTACATAGATATATGTATACCAGGCAGGCTTGACAGGAAGACCCCAATGCACCCAACCTCGATACTCTTGAGTAAAAATACTACTTCCGGTTTAGGAAAAAATGTTTTAATAATATTGGGGTGTATATTTACAATTTCTATTACATGTACAAAATTTTCAATCTGATTCAATTAGCCGTTTGAGAGATAATTGAATTCAAAAACTAAAAATAAGAGGACACCTATAAGGGGAGGTACCATTTCCAGTCAACTTAAAAATTTGAAAAAAATGTTAGTCGTATCGATAAAAATTTCAGTCACCGATACTAAGTTTCAGTTCAAAGGGACTAACGGTGTTTAAAAGATCCCCAAAATACACAGATAAACAGACACATAGACACACACACACACACACACACACACACACACACACACACACACACACACACACTCACACACACACACACACACTCACATTTTTTCTAGATCATGAAAACATGATCTGTGATCGATTTAGAGTTCGAATTAGTCAAAATCTCGAGTTGAAATTTTTACATGATCGCAAAACTTCATCTATTGTTACTACCAAGTTTAATTCTTGTATCAATGTGATGAAAAAAAAAAATGGAAGTGGGATTTTTTCCTCTTACAAAGGTCAAAAATGTTGAAAATACCCCTAAACGTATCCAGCTGAAAATTTATATTTGTATTCTTTATACTAACTTACAGCTGATAAGGTTTTGGTCAGAATTCGTAAACCGGAAGTAGTATTTTTTTTTTTTAAACAATATTTCATTTTTTTATTTTGACCTTTTAAATTATTTTAATCTTCTTGATAATTATTGTGATAGTGATAATTATACTGATAGTGATTTTAAGTGATAAAAAAAATTAAACAAAATCCGACAACCGGAAGTAGAACTTTTATCTTGTGCAAGTTTCCATACATTTGTGCTCAATTTGTATCGAAAATGCTGTCTTAACTATTAGTATTTCATAATGCTGCCGGTATGTGTGAATTTGTCTGTACGGTTCAATATAGGATTTTATTTTGTGACTTTTTATATTCCTCAAATATATAGATAAAGTCATGGGTTGGTCACATCCAATTTTATTTAATTTCATCCACCCATCTCCCCTGTGGCCTTTCTTGCACCCTTTTACATCATCTCGGGTACCATTCGAGCAAATCTTTCGTACATCACTGTTATCGTCTATTCTTCTACGTATACATACGTATATGTACATACATAGCTACGTGACCCACCCATTACCATTTCAGTTTTTTTATTCTCTCCATTATATCATCTACCCTTGTCATATTTCTCACCCATGTTTTTCGTTTTCTGTCTCTCCTCGTTATGTCGATCATATAGCGTTATATATTTATTTGAGTGCATTGCAGCTAGAGCCTCCAAATATTCGTAATTTCAACTCGAATATATTCGGATAATTTTATAAATACTCGAATATATTCGGAAATTTTTAAAGGAAAAAAATTGGATAATGAATATTATTAAAAATATATTTAAAAAAATACAAGAAATTGTAAAAATTTAATTTTAAAAACACATTTAAATAAACACGTTATGATCAAACTCCATCTCTGCATATGAAATATTACCCGGAAACAATAAAAGTAATTTCTATAATTTCGACAATTACAAAATCTTTTTTCATTTATTTGTTTAGAACTTTTTCTTTGTCGGCTTAGTGTTTAAGAATGCCTATTTTTGTTTTAAATAATAACACAAATATAATAAGATAAATTCGCAAACGAAAGGGCCACACTGATCAGTTTGCTGTTTGTTTGTTGTCTTTTTTACTTTTTTCACTTGGAATTTTATTTTATTTTATTTCATAGAACATGAAAACTCGCCTTTATATATCACTCCAAAGCGACGAGTGCACTTAAACAGATACAATACAATCAATATACATAAACATATTATACAACGCGAATTCATACAAACATCAACAGTGACATCTATGGAAAATATTTTGCAGCATTTTATAATGAAATTGGCGAACCTCAAGATGTTGAATAGCTTCAGATTAGCGAAATAGATAGGAAAGAAGATGCCAATTTTACAGGAACCATTTCAATGAAAATCATAAGGGATATAAAAAATGACCGCTTACACGAAAACCATGTGAAACGTATAAGAGGTTAGTAAAAATTGGCAAACTTTGATAAGAAACGATTGACCTGGAGTCACAAACCAAGGTCTGGACAGCAGCGAGACTTAAGTATAGACTCAAACCCGTGACTACTCTGCTCAAAAGCATAATATGCTAACCACCAGTCCACGCCGTTGATTTTTAATTGCTGGGTGTCTTAGTGCACGCTAGTTAATAAAATCTTTTATCAATATTTTGTATAGAACTGAAATTATGAAAGCCGACTCCTGGATTGTCATAAATAATAATAAAAATAGGAAAATAAATTCACAAAATAAGTTGGGTCATTGGATTACGCCGCAGTGCTTTTGCCACGGTACATTCAAAATAAAAAAAAACATCTGCTTGAAGTGTTCAAATACACATCAAAATCTAAACACACTGTTTTCGTTTTAAAATTTCAAAAATGATCTATTATAAACATGAAATAATGTTAAAGGGTGCTAACCTTTTTATTTGGAATTCTATTGCGCCTTTGAAAATTAGGACTTCTCGAAACTGCGCTACTTTTCAGTACAATTTAGTGCATTTTTCCGGGAATCATTATACTTATATGTCTGGTCACAGTGACGCGTTAGAGTATTTTGTAATGTCACTATGGCAAAATATGTTAAAATAAAAAAAAAAACATCCAGAGTACGAATCGAAATATGACAATATTTATTTACCTTTTAAATTCATTCGAACGCCCAAAAAATAAGACGTGAATTGTCAAATTGAAAACGAAACTATCAAATAAATTAAAATTTATATTTTAAATAACATAAGGGTTGGAGTTAGATCAAAAGAGTCACAATCAAATTCCACGAAAATTTCAAAACAAAAACTCAATGAAAACTAAATTACAATATTTATAACAAGTCGATAGCAACCTTTTGAAGTGATATGTATATCACAAAACCGAAACTTATAGAGATTTATTGTTCAACACGTGCTTTCAAGTGAGCTCACACACACACACACACATACTTTGCATCTCAATTATTCCGGACGCAAAACGCAAGATCAATTACCCATCCACCGGTCGTTTTTCCCTTCATGTTTGATATTTTTATCGATCGACACACAGAAGATCAATGTTGACCAAAAGGCCCAGCTTGACCTAGAGCCGAGTTATTACAAACGCCGTTCAAATAATCAAACGCGCGCCCGCCTCTGGTGTGCAGTAAACATAAACACTGGTTTAATTTGGAACCAGTGTTGTGGTCTCGCGCACCGCTCGTATTCCTAATGTTTATTCGCGAAAATGTTTACGATTTTTCGAGAATAGAGCGCTCTCGAGCGTGGAAAGCCCTTTGCGAGGAGGGGGGGGGGGGGGTGGGGGTTGGTGGATCGACGGGTGACTCGTCCAATGTGGGTCATAACCGTTCGGGGCTAGCCGTGTGCCAACATAATGTCACTGGGTCATCAATGTCCGTCGTCGGATTGTTCCGATGAAATAATAACGTGGTGAAAACTTTTGAGATTTATTTATGTAATAAAACGGTCGTATTTAACTTTGCTTGGGTCTATTTCGAAATTGAGGTGAATCGTTTAACCGATATAATGTACTGCACCTTTTATAATTCTGTTAGCCTGCGCTCATGATTATTTTTATAATTTGATGGTGAGATATGAGTGAAGTTTGATATTTTTCCTTCTATTTGAACCTCACGGCTTGTTATACATATGTATGTACATACATACATACATACATATATCATATATAGGTAAATTAGTACTGACTGTCGATGCAAGACATTTCTAGTTTTTCTCGTTTTAAATATTTAAAGTTTTTAAATATTATTAAATGTTTTCTTACTACTTATATTATTGTTTGAACTTTTTCTGCTATTGTTCTTTTTTACGTTATCTATGTACAACTGATGCTCAACTGATCAGTCCGATAAATTCCATGCACTATGCTCAACTGATCAGTCCGATAAATTCCATGCACTAATATTTCTTTTTCCTGTTATAATAATAATAACTTTTTATTCCAGGCGATAGGGAGAATAGTGCATTCCCAAAGCCCATATAAATAATATATAGATAATAAAATTATATTATATTATATGTACGTAGTAACAACATGTGAAGGTTTTTTTGTGATCATGCGAAAATTTTAATTCAAGATGTTGACTGATTTGAATTCATAATCAATCAGTGATCACATTTTCATGGTTTAGAAAAAATGTATGTGTGTCTATACATTTTGGAAGATATTTTAAAGACTGTTAGTCCTATTGAACTGAAACTTAGTATCGGTTACTGAAATGCTTATCGATACCATGTAATTTATATTGTAATTGACCGCAAGTGGTACCTACCATTATAGGTGTTCTCTTTATATAAGTTTTTGGATTCAATTATATCCTAAATCGCTCAACTGATCAGTCCGATAAATTCCATGCACTAATATTTCTTTTTCCTGTTATAATAATAATAACTTTTTATTCCAGGCGATAGGGAGAATAGTGCATTCCCAAAGCCCATATAAATAATATATAGATAATAAAATTATTGAAAAACAATAACAATAATAAATAATAGTAATAAGAACAATCAATCAATTCAAAGTCCATTTAAAGTGGTCGGTGGAGTAGCTCTATCCATTGAACATATAGTAAAGAATGCAAATGAGAAGATGCAGCAGCAAGAAGACAATTAGAAAACACAAATATACGAAGACGTAGAGAGTCCGCTCTCATCCTGAGAATGGCCTCAAAATATGCTGTATATTAACATTAGAATAACATAATAATTTACTCTATAAAATCGAGGTTTTTATGTTTTTCTTAGAAACCTTTCGGTGTATTGAACTAAAATTTCATATCTAGAATTTTTCTTCGACTATTATTTTTCACCCTTTAATTTGTACTCCTCATAAGAAAATTCTAGTATTATTCTTATATTAATGACTTTTTGTTATTTTAAATTTAATTTAATTTTTTGCTATATTTTTGACCATTGTGCTGCATAACTTTAAATAAATAAATAATATTCAAAAAAATAAAAAAAACCTTTTTTTAAATTTAGAATTAAGCTTTATTATCCTGATACGTATGTATTCACACTGAATTTATTTCATGAAAGAAAGAAGGGAAGTAAAAGGGGTGCATTTTCTTCCCTCGAAGTCTCCTTATAAATATACTAAATATATAAGACATTTACAATTATTGGTCACTAATGCAGTTCCAATGTAAACGTATTTGTTTCATATACATATAATATAATATATTTAAAACCTGCCCAATAGAATTTTGTAAAGCACTTTTATATATGATACAAAGACGAATTGACAGGTGTAGCTCAGGCGGGTGAACGCTTAGTCAATTTAATTTCAAAACAAAAAATACTTTTTCAGATAATTTTATATGGAGGCTTTACAGCTAATTTAGAATATGGTGAAATAATAAATCAAATTTGGTGGCTCTAAATAATTAAAAACTGTAGATTTACATAGTAGACAAACGAAAATTTATTTTGATATATAGAAGAAAATAATGTAAAATTACAAACACTTTAAGCCGGGCATGAAAAAGGTATCTATAATTTTTGAAATAGGCTAAACACAAAAATAATACCAAGTAATGTAAGCATCTTAGGAAATCTTTCATGACTTGCATAATATGAATATCATAAAGAGCATCAGGATAGTTAAGCCGTTCTTAACTTTAATGGCATCAAAATGAGACAAGCGTTGCCGTTTATATAGTCAAGATAAGGAAAATGCTATTTTATTTGCAATAGAATTGTTGTACATATGTATGATGTATAGTGCAAAACAGCAAACGTCAGAAGTGACGATGGAAAAGGGAAAAAGCGAAACACATACATCCATGTTTTATAGCTCAATCACGAAAAATAATAAAGCAATGCATCAGCTAACTGAATATACCAGATATTAAATATATGTAAATACATATGTAATATTAGCACAATACTGAAATGATGTGATTATTAAAAAAATATTGTAACGCCATCTACATATTGAAAGCATTGTTTCGATTACAATTCAAAATCGATACCATTTTGAGCGGGAAAATAGCTTCACATTCTTTTTAAACTTATCCAAGTCTCAAACCTATCGTTGATTTTTTTTTTCGCATTGTCCAAAGGCACCTGTTGAAAATCTTTCGAATCATTTTCCAAAGCGTCAATTCATATACAGTCGTCATATCTCATATGTATGTACATACATACATACAAATATATTACATATAAACATATACATATGTGTATATTTATAGTGCATATATAAGAAATATATTTTTCCATGTGCGAGCGTACAAAGCTGGCGCATAACTTGATTAAAGGCGGAAATTTGACGCAAATTTGACACCCCATTTGAATGAGCGAAATCTGGGAAAGCGTCTCGCAATACCTTATAGTACAGGGGCGGCGCGTCAGAATAGTACATAATTTACTAGGGCGAATAAAATATATGGGCGGCAGGGTGAGTGGGTGGGCTTGGCGTCAAGGGTTATGCTAAGGCGACATTTTCCAAAATTCTTCTGTTTACGAAACACTTTTCAGTTCGCAATATATTCGGCACACTTGAAAGCTTAAATAAAGATATGCTTTTAGACCTTTAAGTTTCCATTGATCTCTAATATCGACATATGTAAGTTCAATAGAAGCATACATTTTATTTTATAATGTGCTTTGAAATCTGATAATGGAATGGTGAAGCACATACATAAATGGAGAGGATGCTTATTAGAATAACTATGTATATACATATTATATTATCATAGAAAAAGATTACATATAATATAAATAACAAAGCATTTTGATAAGCATTGGTCATCTGTATTATACTGTGAAATACATTTAAAATATAATAATAAAAGTAAGGTTGGTATGCTGACTAAATTACATATATAAATATAACAAAACACGATCAAAGCATTTAACTACGGCCTAATAATAACATTGAGCAACAAAAAATCACATTTTTTACTTACCAAAAAGTGAAGACTAACTAATTTAGACTAAGTTTTACCCACTGAATTCGAAAATTGTTGGTTTCTTCCTGTTTATGAAATATGAGCATTAAAAAAAATACGCAATTTTTACACAGTTTTGGCATTTGCAAGTCTCATATCATATAAAAATTCGACATTGCTGTGCTAAAAATGAATCAATTGTCGGATGTTTTTTTACATTTTTTTTTTGTAATTTATTATATTGTTTTCATTATAATAAATACCTTTACCTATAATAAATTATCAAGCAAATTTTAAATGTCAAAAATATATATTTTTGGGAACATTTTTTAATCACAATCAATAGAAAAAACATCTGAAAATTGGTTCCAATACACAGTAAACAATCAATGTACATAAATAATAGATTTTGAGTTGAAAAAGATAAAATCTGTAAAAATTGCACATGTCTTTAACGCTCATAACTCATAAATAAGAAGAATCCCACAAAAATCATTGACATATTCTAATTCAGTGGGTCAAATTTAGTAGAAATTGATTATTCTCCTCCCTCCCATGGTATTTTTTTTTTTTGTTGCTCAAGCAGATCAGCATAATCCGCATCAATTGCTATCTGGTCAAACTTTACAACGAAAGATGAGGTCATCATGTTGGTACGTGCTATTGTAGAATATAACAAATTACAACTTTTTAAATATCTGATATACATAATATGCGAGAAAAAAAAATTAATTAGCCGCCTTTAGTTTAATAAAACGAGACAAAAATTAGCTTTAGAACAATTTTACATACATACACATATGTACACATATAAAGAACATAAAGGATAGTACTTCCGACACAAACTGCTAGTTTGAAACGTGCAAAAATTTAATTTTAGAAATTCTTTTCCTGGATTTTTTTTTGACGATGCACCTAAACACATATATAAGTCCCGCGGCACACAGTTTCACAAGCTTCGTGCTAAAGCAAGCGGCTTTGTTAGAGCGAGGGCCCTCAAGCGGTGTTGGCTTACTTTGTTCCCCATGCCACTCTCCTTTTTCCCGCATTTCTCTGGCAGGTCTGCCAGCCACTTTCTTTCTGGCGGCAGGACTCTTGACGGTGCTGTCATTAAAATATATATATATTATACATACTCTGAATCGTCTTCTGTTTGCACATCGGGGTCGAGCAGGTGTATTAATCCTCCCCCCACCACCCACTCGAGCCCCCTCGACCCCACCCATCGTCGTTTTAATTAGCGAACGGTTTGCTTTCGGGATTTATTTAAGCGAAATCCTTTATGTTAATATGAAACGGGTGGCTTTTCACCCTAATCGCTCTTACATTATTTATACGAGCGTAAGAGGATCAAAACGCCTTCGATTCAGATGCAATAATACATAGTACATACGTACATTAATTTTAAATGGCGACACAAAATTACATGTTAAACAGCTTAATTAAATCAATACATGTATGTATGTATTATATAGGTATATAATATAATCCAAAGTCTGTCTTTCTACCTATATTGTTCTCTGAATTAAATGCGGCTTTATAATAGATAATACTTCTATATATAACGTGGTTTGAATAAAATAACTTTGAAGAAAGGCTAAAGAGCGGTGACTTGAAAGACACATATGTATGTACATATAACATATGTACATACATAGCATGCACAATCTCGTGACAGACACACGCTTGTAAGTGAGAGATGTGTGTATAGGGGTATAATACAATACGGGCTGTCATTTGTTACCTATTATATTTTAGAAAAAAGTGATTTTATAATGAAATTAAAGAAATATATCGTAAACATCAATGTTTCGGCCTCATCATCCATTTCAAATACGATTAAATTTTAGAAAACCAGATAAAAATAACTATCAGCATCGCTTTGTGAACTGACATATATGTACATATGTACGTGCATATTTATTAATTTATTATATTTATAAAAGTATACACCTATTTATTTTTATCATCTACGATCAAACATTGTATGTATGTATGTATGAGTATTATACGCATTATTCAAGGCCAATTGTAAACATCGATTAACAATCTTGGAGACAACTATGGACAAGTTTGCAGCCTTTTATAGATCAACATATTCGAAATGCTGTAAAATCGAATTTATAAGAAATAGGGCAGGGTTGTCAATTTATTGGAACCGTTTAAATACAATTAGATAAATTGACAAACCCTGATTGGAAACGATCAACCTTGGAGTCATATATTCAAGGTCTAGCCAGCAGCACAAAACCGGGGATTGAACCACACAGTTGAAATTATTACACGTAAACTACTGATTTTTACTGCTGAATTTTTTTTTGTACAAATGCAATTATCAAATACATAATTCCTAAATCTAATATTCTGTATGAGATTTAAAAACAGTTAGTAATTTGACAATACCTGTGACGTCACATAACGACTTAAAAACAAATAATTCATTATTTTTATGAAATCGCGCTTCTTCTTACGAAAAAAAATTAAAGGTGACGTTAAAAAGTACGTATGTATGTATAGCAAAAACTCCTAAGCCAGAATTTGATTTGAAATAAATTAAAAGATAAAATTCAATATTCGTATATATGTACATATGTATGCATGCATCTTCTATAAGCAAATATACTTATGGCGCAGACACAGTGGATCGCACGGCACGTCATGCCAAGGTAGACTCCAGCTGTGATGGGCGTATCCTCATGTCATTATTAATTAATACGATCTTATTATTTCGACAAATTTCTCGATATATTACAGACATATAAAGCATAATACAAATACAATATCTGTATGTATATATAAGAAAATTAGCGAGACATTTACATATGTTATAAATAATAAATTTTTGAAATCATATTCAAATAGTGGGCAAGATGGTTTTAACGAATTTGAACAAGTCAATCAGATAAATTGGCAAACTCTGGCAGTAAATGATTATGTTAGCATTATTGCAGTGATTAAGCTTTCACATTGTATTGTACTGAATCTGCCGACGATTAATGAATAGCAACATTCACTGATTCGAAACTTTAAAGTCCAACTTAATCGGAAACTTAAGTCCACTGAATAGAAAACATCAGTGATTAAATTAAAAATGAATGGAAAAAAATACTGGAGCATTTTAATCAAAAGAGAACTAAATTAAAACCAAGCACCTAGAACGTTTTATGTATCATATTATAATTTCAACATCGCAAATGAAGCCAACCCACCTGGCGAGCTTCCACGAGTCTACTACTCGAGTTTCTTTTTCATTGATTTCTTTTTTTCTTAAAAAAAATGCAAAACTTACATTCAAACACGACTCGGACGCTGAAAAATAAACCAGATATTTAATCATAAAACGTGCCTAGAGGATGTTTCGTCGAGATTTTAAAATTTTAACTGGGGCAATTTTCGCTCTCCAGATCTTCACCGTCCAAAACTCATCTTAGAGATTTATTAATATCGGAAAAAGCTACGACCTCGCGTGTCAACGGGGAGGTCGCAACTCGAACGATTTGTTTATCGTTTCGGCACATCTGGTGAAAACGGCGCTAATAGCAAAAATCGGCCGATGAATCCGCGGCAAACACGAAATCGAATCGCGCAAACAAATAATAGACGAGAAGAGAGAAAATAAAATAAAATATAAATTTGAATAGCACGTGTGCGCAAAAAATTAAAACCGCTATCGCAACACGCTCGTTTCCGGATTGCGTTTCGCGACTTGCCTAATGGGCTTGTATACATATGTACATATGTACATGCGTGGTGCTTTACAAACTCAACACCTACGAATATACAATGTTTATGAATAATGTAAATTTTCATATTAGTCATTTAAATTTGGTAATTTCACGAAATCGTCAAAAAACTCCCCAGTTCATGAATTTATTTCATGAATTAGTCTATGTACACTTACATACTATATTACATACAGACGTACATGTTAGGCCATATATGTACGTACTTGCGATTTTCGATCACGCGATCTTTTTCTTGCGCGACAGAAACCATATAAAGTAGCTGTGATTATTTGGTCGCATATGCGCGCAGTCTTAAGGCTATATACGCACTTAGTATTTTTGCGTAGTGTATAAGTGCATATATAGCCTTACTATTAGGGCGAAAACACACTGAATAGTACGGAACGTCACGTCCTTGGCTCCACGCTTTGACAGTGGGTGTTCCCCAAACCGAATTCGGGTGTCGTTGCACGTGCAGAGTGCATTAGTTTCTTCTACATTTCTTCAAATATGGAATTCGCCGTGATCGGTCTCTGTCAAGCAAGGATAAAATATCACCGAAAACACTCCAGAGGGTGATTTTTGGGACTGTGTGCCATGTGGTACATTTATGGGTTAGGGGTTATGCGTTTTTTTCTGATGTTAAAAATTATCTAAAAAAAATACGTACCACGTCCCACTCAGTGTATTTTCGCCCTTATATATGTACATATGTACGAGAAAATTGACTAATTTTTAGTACCATAACTGTATTTATCCTTGTATTAGAAATGTCCTTCTGAATGATTACATATGGCGTAGAATCATAATATGTATTATATAGTGTCGGGTATACATATGTATATGTATATATACGGTACTTCGAATTAAGGGCGCGGTAAAATAACCGCGCCGACATAAAAACGCACTACAGATATATGAAAAAATAAATAAAATATCGTTATAATTCGTTGTAATGCAATTTTGAAACGCGTGAGTAATGATGCGTTTTCAAAGTATAGTCATATACATATGTACATACATACATATGTAGTCATATATGTATGTACATACATACATAACTTCCCACAATTTTTGCCGAATGAAAACATAGCCGACGGGCGCTTGGCCGAATGGGTATTTGGCAAATGGACACTAAGCCGAGGGAGTTTTGGCAAACGTACATATGTACATGTTCGGTCAAGTATCCGATTAGCCAAATGTCCATCGGTCTAATGTCCGTTCGGCAAAGCGTGCGTCGACCATGTTTCCATTCGGCCAATAGTCCGTCAACCATGTACATCCATACATATGTATGTACATATATACCATTTATATATATTTAGGTCAAAAAATATACATGTTTGGTAACAAAAAAGAGGAAATAAACGTATAAAATTAAGATGTAGTGAATATGGGAGAATGAACGCCTTATTTAAATAAAAAATGCCAAATCTTCGATCAATATATTTTGCTAATGATGACTTACGGATGTGAAAATTGGACATTGAACATTAACAAGGAGAGAAAAGAAACGGAACACTTGGGTGATAAGTACAACAAGGGTAGTGGATATAGTGGAGAAATTTGAGATTGAGAAGAGATTGAAATGGCAATGGGGTGGGTCACGTAGTTAGAAGAATATATGAAAAGTAGAAAATATAAGTGCTGGAATGGTACCCGAAAGAATGTAAAAGGGTGAATGGAAGACGGCAAAGAAAATTAAAAAAAATGAGTGGGATGAGATGGATGAGAGTTGCGCAAAATAGATGCATATGGGAGCGTGTTGGAGAGGCCTACATTCATCAGTGGATGGTGAATGGGTGTAAATGATGATACCAACCATTACACTTATACGCATTCATACAAATGAAAATATTGGAAGTACACAATTTTAAAGCACATACATCACGCTGAATTCCAGCGATTCTTGCGATATGATGATTACATACAGAAGACACACTTTCCTATGCATCTTATCACGAAAAGCTAATATATAGCAAAATTTATAGTAAGCGCATCAGCAACACTTGTTGCCTACCGTATATATTTACATACATACATATGTACATATATTCACAGTTGACTATAGTCAATCTGTTGCGTTGACTATAAATTGTACTTGTTGCTTCAATATATACGGTATCAATCCAATATATAAAATGCAACGTTGATTAAGCCCTGCGGTTCGTACCAATGCATTGGTTAAATTTGTTTTTGAATACTAAATATTTATGATGATTTAAGCCCATTGTATGCATGTATTTTTGAATACAGGACAGTTTGATTAATCAATGACAATGAAGACCACACAATTTCGTTATTTAATCAAATCTGAATTATAAAATATTAATTGTATTTATACAAACAACCACTTATTGATGATTTTAACATGTTAAACAGATGTACGATTATAAATTTCCAGTTTCGTTTTTGTAATATTAACTTCTTTCGACTTGCGGTGACCCACCCCAATAGTGGAAAGTGTTGTCTCTGCGTAGCCCGGGCTTAAAATGACTATTTTCTAACCAAATGCTCTTTTTTCGTCCTCTGTGAACATTTTAATGTGTACAACGCTTTCCGGCTCGACTGTCTAGTTTGTTCTACGTTAGTGGGATGTTAAGTGGCGGCGAAAGGGTCTAAATTTGCGAATAATGTGGCAAAAGCTTCAGGCTCGCAACACAACTTGTCTAAATGGGGTACAAATAGGGTGCGTCTCCGGAGACAGAGGAAAGTTTCACTTTGTAAACGAGGCCTAATGGTACACGATATGGGCGTTACACCCCAACATCCACCCACTGCCAACTTCAGCGAATTCCACTGTCGCAAAATATTCATCGGCGTATTTAAAATTCGAGTGCACAGTTTGAGAAGCGCCGGCGATAAATATTATTTAGGCGGAATCCTCCACGTGTTCGAGCGCATATAAAGCAAAGCCGAGCGACAAAGGCACGGATTCGAGGAGTCTAATAAATGATTTATCTTCGAGAGGCTTTTTAACACCAAGGGAAAACCGTTAAAGAAAAGCCGGAAAAGTTTTGCCGCCCACGCCACAAAGCCGTAAGAAAAATATAACGGATTCTAGTGTGCTATTTTTAGTTTTATTACACGTTTTTGTTACTTCACTTTGTTCCTATATATAGAAGACACGTTAAAGATAAAAATATTCTCGTTACGAACAAAATTCTTATACACCTTAATGATGTAATTTAGAAATTTCATAACAACGAACCTTGCCCATTGACATAAGCGACGTATAACAAGATAAAAGCATTCGAAATCTGGTTATATAGAAGACTGAACAATAGCAATGTTAAAAACGCAGACAAAGAGAGATACGTGGCACGTGTTTTTTTTTTAGATAGATTTGCACATGTACAACAAACGCTAGCACGCATAATCTATGTTATGGCACCCAGGCCGAAAATCCCTGTATTGACATATGAGCTGCTACATTTAAAATTGCGAGAAATATTTCGCAAAAAATTAAATATATTTTTTCGTGTTTAACGATATTTAAAAATACTGGTGGTCTGTAATGCGTTTATTCTGCTTATTTGAGATTCTAGACATATAGAAATTAAAGAAGTGATAGCAATTTGTGAATTCATTCAAACAGAAATAGTGTTTTTGGAATTGAAAGTTGGACTTCCGCCACTTTCAAATATCGTACAGTTCTTATGTAGGTTTGAGAGTTATCGTTAGCGGAGATATGCTTTTTCACCACAGGAGGCCAAGAACGCGCACGTGCCGTTAGATTCAGTGTGTTTCCGCCTTTATCTATCAATATACCTAGCACGCCTGATATGCCATGGCACTCAAAAACCCATGTTATGACACAGGTTTGACGTGATCTATAACGGTGATTCCCATATTTGAAGAAATGTAGGAATGGCTTATCGAAAAAAAATGAAACATGTTTTTCACCGTAGGAGCCTAAGAACGCGTCAGTGTCGTACGATTCAGTGTGTTTGTGCTCTAAGTCAAGTAAAACAAGTGTCAAGCACAAATCTATATACATATGTATACACTAACTATTATTATATCGTGTAATATTACATACATATATTTGTATATATATTTTTCAACCATTCGAATGCCTTTTCTACCATCATTATAAGTATTGATATATACATATGTAGGTATAATCCAATCCAAATAAGTTTTTAGTTAAATGATACAATTAAAACATTTCATATGACGGTTTAATGTACAGAATATAATAAATATAACTTGCTCATGATATACATATGTACAAAATGAGCACATATTTATATTCAACGCTAATAAAATCGTCATGCAAAATAAGGATAGCACACACTAACTTATTATAAAAATGAAAATTTTCGATTCGTTTGTAGTATATATATTTTAGATTTTCGGATACCCCCTCCCCCCGTCCGCACTTATACATAAGTGTCTATTATTGGGCTGTGTTTATTTTTCACGCGAAAACGATCTTTTCGAGCGGGTAACGCGAAATAACCGTAACGGCAGACACGCCCACATCCAAAAGGGCGTATCGGATAATCCAGCGATCTGGAAAGATTATGCGATCTGATGATGCAATAATCTGGCGACATTTCACTGTGGCGAAGGATTGATCTGAAACGATGACGCAACAATCTCCTTCGAAATTTCGTCTCGAAATCCTGTTGAATCTGGGCAATTCGCCGAATAAGCCCAACCTTTATTACCGATGACCTTTGTAATAATGAAGGAATCAAAGGTCACAGGTCCTTGTGATTACGTTATTATACATATTATAATGTTTATTAAAGGCTGTCCCAAAACTTACCGTGTTACTTATTGGTACTAAATGTGCGAATTTTGGTAAATTATCATTATTATATCTGTCACTTACCACTTTGCCCTGGAAACACCACATGAAACAAAATAAGAAATACTGTTATTTCAAATGAAAGTTGAATAAATATGTATGTATATATATATGTATAGGTATATATGTATGGTTTAGTATTAGGGCGCAGACACACAGAAAGAAACGAAGCACGTGTTTATTTTTTTAGATAGTTTTGCACATGTAAAAAAAACGATAGCACGCATAATATACATATGCTATGCAGTGTGTTTTTAAGTCCTTTAAACTTTATTAAAATAGATGACGTGAAAATATATTGGAATATATATATATATATATATATATATATATATATATATATATATATATATATATATATATATATATATATATATATATATATATATATATAAATCTAATATATAATTTCGAAAGAGACTTTGTAAGTTTGTATCTTTGGTTGGGAACTTCGTAAACAAAACAAAG